>NW_017306300.1:2904944-2969145 GCF_000935625.1 Nanorana parkeri | reverse complement strand
TATTTATATATATATACACACACACATACACAGTATATAGATACGCACAAAGGCACACTCTCCATACAAAATTCTTTCCCCTGGCAGTCCTGATTCGTTGTCCTTTTGTTTTTTTCTCTAATAATAAAGCGCATGCTGGATACACTTTTGCCAATGAAAATGACCATATGGCACAATAAAAAAAACTTGAGAGGATCATGCAGTTCAGGTGTACTATAGGTGTACTATAAACATATAGTAAGTGTTTCTGCGCATTCAACACAAAAAAAATTACGTAAATGTGGATTTTAGTATTCTAGACAAACTCAATTTTCTTTTAAAGTGTTATAGATTGCTAAATAATATATTTCCCCACACAAATCTATTCATGTGATGATGTTGCATTGTGTGTCATTGTAGAACATTGCCATACATTTATTTGCCAATGATTTTACATGTAATATATAGTGTGTTTGTATGTATTTTCTTGCTTTTTTATGACCTACAATTTCTTTTTTTCTTTAGTTAGTGAAATATGAAATATTGAATATAAATATTGCATCTTTTTTTTGTTGAGCAGCAGGTGGAGTGCTAGGCTCTTTTTCAAATGATGTACAGTTTTATGTAACCACAGTGTTGAAAAAATCATGTTGTTTACAGCTTCTTCATCTGAATTAGTTCGCTAAAAAAAAGTTATCAGGCATAGATTTTAGGCTGTTTTTGGAGTGTCACTCAAAACTTGTAAATCTTTTAAAAAATAAATTGATGCTCAGTGCGTAGAATGAGACTTTGAAGTAATATAGCCTTTTTATGTTTTATAGGTGTACCCATGTACGAATCTTGGAGTAAGAGCAATAATTCTAGGACCATCATTAACTGTGAACTCTAAGGGGTTGATTTACTAACCTTTTAAACACACCACGAACGTGTATACACCTCTGTAGTGTGTTCCCTCCCAGCATGATCTATGGGAGGAATCGAAACACCTTTGTAGTGTGTACACACCCAGCAGGTGTGTTGTTCAAAGCCCTGCAATGAATTGCAAGGTAATGTGGTGTAAATTAGCTCTATGTTATGTTGCTTGCGTTGATGAATGCAGGAATGTAACCATTTTTGTCTAAACTGTAAAGCAGCATTATATATGCATCATGTGCATGATTTTTCCATATATGGCATTAGTGGAAATATGCTTTTAGAGACTTTTTGGTTGATAAATACATTTTGCTGTGTGAAAATCACACACACCTGGTGTGTGTGTGTGTTTAGGTTAGTAAATCAACCCCTAAGAGTTATTCATTAAAGAGCTGAAGGATGTAGCCAAACATTCAGCTAATCCTTTGGCTCGCTTCGGCTGCAGGAAGCCTTCAGTTCAGCCCAACTGAAGGGCTACTGTATGGGCTATTCACAATAGCCTGTACAGCATCTGAATGTAGCTAAAGTACACAGCTGAGCCAAACGCATATGCTTTAGCTCTGCCCAGCCGAAGACACAGCGGAAGCGGGGAGAAATTCTTAAAAAAATAGTTGTTGGAAAAAAAAGAAAATAATACTAAAATTCCCAACCAGAGCCTTAATCCGAGTGGTGGACTGGCAGGAAAGGGGGATGAGAGTACATCCCCTCTCCCTGCGCCGTACTAGGCCAAATGCCCTCGGCATCAGGAGGGTGTTTTTCCAGGTGCGGATACCCTGGAAAAGCACTTTGTCCCCATGCCGATGAGGACAAAGGCCTCTCCCTCACAACCTTGGCCTGGTGGTGATGGGGGTGTGTAGGCAGGGGGGCTTATCTGCATCTGGGTACCCTCTTTCATAAAGGGGCACCCAAATACCGCCCCCCTTGTGAATAAGTAAGTGGTAGTTGTTTCCCCTGCTCATTCACTAAAGGTTCAATAAAAAGTAAATAATACACAACACTTTTGGAAAAATCCTTTAATTGAACAAAAAACAGTCAGTTTTTGACAAGTCTTTTATTATTATTATAAAAAAAATTGTCCAACTATATAATCCAGCATCAATTACATAATCCAGCAATGTAATCCATCATCAATCACAATGAACACTACCTGCCAACTCACCGAAAGAAAAAGGTCCGCCGCCTGACAACCTGTCCGTTCCCAAAGGACTCCCACCACAAATGACAGCTCCGGCCCGAACGTAAACAAATGGGCCCATTTATTTTCATGCCATTTCAGGTCAATGAGCTGTCATGGCATAAAAACAAATGGGCGTTGTGAATCCTAAGACGGAACTAGCTCTGCCCATCTGTTTGAGCTGGAGCTGTTAAATCGGTCATTTTGCGTCAGCAATTCATTGGGAGGGCACGAGTGCACGGATGTTGGGGTCCCTTTCCTGCCAGGCCACTCCTCAGATTAAGTGTCGGGTTGGGAATTTTTTTCCCTTTTTTTGGGCATTGGAGTTCCCCGCTTAAAATTCCTACCAGACCTAAAGGGTCTGGTATGGCTTTTGGGAGGAACCCTACACATTTGTTTTTTACATCATAAGCGGGTCCCCCCTAACATTCCTACCAGCCCTAAAGGGTCTGGTATGGTTTGGGAGGGGGTCCCCGCGCTGTTTTTGTTTTTCTTATACAATGACAATTGTCATTCTGTTCGCTACCTCTGAGGCAATGAACAGAATGACCAAGCTGAATGCAGCATTTGACTATTCTCTCTCTGCTGTTTGACCCCTATGACAATAGAGGGGAACAGCAGGTAATGAACTGCCGAACGTTCACGGCAGCCGATCCAGATGTTGCATTGGCTGAGGCGAAAATATTTTTCAGTATGGATCAGCTGAAGGTGCTGAGGCTGTTCAGTTGAACTGAAAGGAAGTGAAGTAGGCCAAAGGCAGCCGATTTATGGCTAAAAATAGCCATACAGAGCTGCTGTGAATAGCCGAACATACTTTTGCTCCCTTCACTTGGGCTTGGTTATTCACTTGGCTGCCTTTGGCAGCTGAGTGCATAACCCCCTAAATTGCATGGTAAAGGCTTTTTAAACATAGCCTTATAGGTAACTTTTGGTCGTTTTTTGCCATTTCAGAGCAGCCGGGGTAGAAATTTATGAATTAAGCTGTAACCTTGTAGTAAATCTGTCACAAAAATCTATCTCACTGCTTCAATTTAGCATTGACCTGCTGTGCGACGACAGAATTGATAAATAGTAAACAGTAGAAAGGCATCATGGCACACTCACAAGTCAGCATGTAAAACAAGTTGTCTCACCACTAAGGTTAATAACAGAGGGTTGGATACACGTCTTCTGCAGAAAATGTGAAAGCCGCACAGCCGCGCCAAGGCACCTCTTATAGTGCGGTCCTAACTCTAAACTATGAGAGTCTCCATCTTGGAGCACATGGAGGCAGAAGATTTCAAATTGGGTGCAGGTTATACCTTACTGTATAGTTGGTGACAAATTGTTGAGTGCGTTTGTCATTTGTTTTGCTTGACCAATGATGAATGTAATGCAAACAACATAGATAACATAAGGAGAGCAGTAATTTTAAAATGTGCAAAATCTTTTCCGGACGGGGATCAGCAAGGAGCTGATCTCCCGTCCTCCTCCTCCTGACGCCCTCGGAGCCGGTCCCGGGATCCAAGATGGGGCAGCGGATCCCGGGAATCAAGGTGAGGGGTCAGGGGGGGGAAATCCGGAAGCGCCGACCGCGCGCGCGGGGGGGTGCCGCGAACTAGCACATATAGGCGATCGGCGGGCTATGGACCCGCTGATCGCCTATATGTGAAACACCCGGTACCGGGTGTTCGCATTGGACGGGTCTTTTCTGCCCGTGCGTGCCCGCTAGGGGGCGCGCGCGAGCAGAAAAAAAATTGCCGTCTGGAGACGGCAACCCGCAGATGCTGCAGTGCCGTCCGTCCGTTTTTTTACTACGGGCGGATGGCAAGAGGTTAATATATATATTTATATACACATATACGTACATATATTTTTATATGTGCACATATGCTTTCAAAACTAATGGTACACTAAGAAGCTGCTACAAAGGCAAAGCTAGGAGAAGAAGAAGGTGCAGCTATCATTGCATTGCATTGCATATCAGACTATATTTGTAGCTTACAATGTTTTGATTAATTTGTGTTATCTTAATGTATGCATTAATTAACATTTACCAGCTGCCTGCCTAATACAATAAAACATTTTATGTTATACATAGAATATTATTCAAAAAGACAAATACATTTCACTAGTAGGAACATGAAAATTGGTATGTATGTATTTATTACAGTTTATAATGCATCTTTAGTAGTACATCTGCAAATATGATTTTATTTTAACTAGAGACAAGTGAGGCAATTACATTTAGCTTCACTGGCAATTTACATAAACATCACCTGCAATATATGCCCCACTGATCAAATAATGAAAAAAAAATAGGCATTATGGAATTTTACGAGGTCCATAGTGTTAGTAGGGATGCTGCTTCCCAACATTATTATAGATGCCACTTGATCCGCATGATCAGTTTCACACATTTACTATATCCTATGCAGACTATACCCCTACTTATTCAGCATAAATATATTTGCACGTTGTATACTGCCTTTACTAAATTTATTTGGAGGGGAAACACCCATGCATAGCTTTACGCAAACTTCAGTTATCCAAACACCTACTGGGAGCTAACTTGCCAGACATTAGATTGTATAATCTGGCTAGCCTATTTAGACACTCAAGGGACTGGATTCATAACACTGCCTATTTTACAAACACTACCCTGGAACAGTATGTTGTGTCTCCCTGGTCACTGACAGCATCCTCCATACTCTGGGGCTCTTCCCCCTGCTGTCAAGAGTAATATCCTCCTGAGGGACACCATCATTGCCTGTAGGGAGGGCTGGAAGCTGTATAAGATCCCAGGGGTGGTTTCTCCCCTGATGCCACTCCATTTACTGGCCTTCCCTCAGGGCAGGGACTCCAGTGTCTTTTCCACCTGGTGTACAAGAGGGATTTGTACTATACAAGACTTACTGACTCCTCAGGGCACCTGTAAACAATTTAGGGAGTTTTGCACCACTTTCCAAATTTCTAGTAGCCATTTCCTTCAGTATGCTAAAGTTAAACACTTTATTAATAAAAATCTCCCAGCACCATGATCATCAACCTCCCACGCAACCTTCCACAAACTGTTAGCCTCCCCTTCCCTGAAAATGCCACTGTCCACCATTCTCCACACCATTCAAACATCTCTACACTCTGCCTCTTCCTCCACCTTTCTCGCATGTGCATAGATAGGCAGTCTTTCCTCTGATTTCAGCAGAGGATGCCGATCAAGTGCTCCTTCACGGGTGGCTTTCACTTAGGAAGGCTATTGTTTGCGAAGCTTGGAGAGAAATCCAGTTCAAACTGATACATAGAGCTTTTTATGCCTTCAATTTACGACACACACACACACACACACACACACACACACACACACACACACACACACACACCCCCGCACTGGCTGACTGCTTGCCTTAAATGCCACACCAGGTACCCTGACTTGGACCATTTGAGTTGTCGCAGAACAGTAAATGGTGGGGAAATCTTCCATTGGAGACACTTCTTTTTGTAATCCCAGTGACAATCAGGCTCTCCTCTCACTTTGGAAGGTCCTCTCACTGCCTGTCATAGCTATGGAACAGAAAATGAAGGTGAATCTCCCCAATAGGACAAAGATGCCAAAACATGACCGGGGTTTATTTTTCCCTTACACTTTCCAAAATAAAAAAAGTATTTGCACTTTAATTTAGTTAAGCAAGCTGTCAAAAAACATATTGCAATAAAACTGGCCTACCTAAGCATTACATGCAGGTGAAGAGTGTACTGTGGTACAGTGGGGCACTTTGCCTCTAGGCCAGAAGAAATAAAATACAGCATATTGTGCTGACAGCCCTAAGTTAATATGCATCCCCATTCAGACGTCAATAAAAGTGAGACCCATAGTCAGTGACAGCTGCTCAGAGTCATATAGCTCTCCACTTCCTCTTCAGACCTGGAATCACAGTAACTGGCAACGGGAACTCATCTAACATTAATTTCGTAATACGAGACAAAGGGGGTGATTTACTAACCTAAACACACGCACGCACCAGGTGCGTGTAATTTTCACACAGCAAAACGTATTTATCAACCAAAAAGTCTCTAAAAGCATATTTCCACTAATGCCATACATGGAAAAATCATGCACATGATGCATATATAATGCTGCTTCACAGTTTAGACAAAAATGGTTAGCTCATGCATTTACATTCATGCATTCATCAACGCAAGCAACACAACATAGAGCTAATTTACACAACATCACCTTGCAATTCATGCAAGGCTTTGCACAACACACCTGCTGGGTGTGTACACACTACAAAGGTGTTTAGATTCCACCCATAGATCATGCTGGGAGGGAACACACTACAGAAGTGTATACATGTTCGTGGTGTGTTTATAAGGTTAGTAAATCAACCCCAAAGACTCAAAGAAGAACTTTGAGGTGAATGATTTACACTCACCCTTATAGTTAGAGCTTATGTGTGACATTGAAACTGTCACATGCCAGCTCTATTGATCGGGAAGTGAGCAAACACATACCATCACTCGCTCACTTCCCAATCATCTCCCTCCAGGGAGTGGTGACTGTCAGTCACCGCTCACCGCAGGCATTCCCCCCTCTCCGCTCCGATCCTCCAGCACTGACTGGAGGAAGAGACAGGGAGGGGGCGGGCACAGCTGGCTCTGCCTCTAGATAGGCAGAGCCCACTGTCAGTCAGCTGGGTGGATTTCGATAGTATTGTTGGGATATGTTCAGTATATAGCGAGCAATAGCCTGCTATATACTGAGCTTTGGGTCACAGGAGGATGTTAGTATATATCCTCCCACGACCCTAAAGAGAACTATGGGATAAAAGGGTTACCCCATAGTTCTCTTTTAATACAGAGCGCTGCAAAGAAAGTCAATATTTGAATATTGCTAAACTGTGAAATGTGTCACTAGTGATAATGGCATGACATTTTATTCAAATTTTATATTGGCAACTTCATATAATCTTCAAAGAGCAGCAGTCATCTTATTCAGATAATAATATACTTCCTAATTTACAATTCATCTTGTGCAATCACTTTTTTAGACTATATATACAAAACGGTGAATTAGAATAAACCCTTGTTTGGTTATTGACTTCACCCAGGATTCCTTACGATATTATAGCTTTGTCATTTCAGTGATGGTTTTTTTTTTACTTTTCTTTGTAGAAATGGGTAAGGAGTACTAATGTAGCCTTGCACTTCTTCTCCTGGTAGGGGAGAGAGAAATCTGGTCTTTAAAGCAGGCACATAGAGTTTGATAAGAGACCTTTGTCACTCAACATTGGGAATAGAATACATTGCAAGGGTGGAGAAGCTTTACAATGTACCATACATATTGAAAGGTATACGGCCTGGTATGGTACAGAAATGGATGGAACACACTCACTGCCCTCCTTTTCCTGGCTACCTAGGCTGCATTCATGGATAAGGGTCTGATTAGAATATTAAGGGGAACCCCATTCCCAATTTTGTATAAATGTGTACTGTCACTTTAATTTTTAAACATTATCTGACTCTGGGAAATCCATGGGTTACATCATCAGTGGTTAATGATGACACTGCAGACCCTGTAGAAGACCCCATACAGACTGCCAATCAGCCCACCTGAATTGTGTCACCATTGACTTCAATGGTGTTTGGGTTCAGGTTTTTTTTTTTTTGCAGATTTTCAGCCTACAGGGCATGGTGCATTGGGAGCAGGAAGTGGGTTGCGGTCAAAATATGTTTCGGTAGATAGATGTCACCAGCACACCAAAAAAATGGCAATCCAAAGTGCTTGTTTATTCAAAATGTCATGTCATCAGAACTTGTCATGTCATCAGTAGGGATGAGCCGAACACTCCCCTGTTCGGTTCGTATTCGAACATTCGAATGGCCGAAATGTTCGAATACGAAATCTAACTCAATGCAAGTGTATGGGGGTCGAATGTTCGACCCCCATACAGTTGCCAGTACATGTAATAAATACAGTGTACTGGCCCCCTTACCTCCGCTGCTGTCCCGGCCTCCGGTCCCCTGGTCCGTCCACTCGCTGTCCCGGCCTTCGGTCCCCTGGTCCATCTGCTCATTGTCCCGGCAGTCCGTCTGCTTTTCTCCTTCAGTCCGGCCGCGGCTCTTCTGCCCCGCCCCCCTGCCTCCACTTCGTCTGCAGGCTGGGAGCCATACCTTCAGGCCCCTCCTCCGCTGAGCCCTGATTGGGCAAAGTCTTGCACCTGACTTTGCCCAATCAGAGCTTCAGTGGGCATTTTGTAATATGGAATGTACGTGGTCGAACAGACCGTGAACATCCCATAAAGTTCGGCGCTCATGTTCGAATCGAACACTCGGCCCATCCCTAGTCATCAGGGTCACGTCATTGCTGAGCCTGATGAAGGGGACCCTGTTTGGCCCAGAAAATGCTAGTTCTGATGGCATGATGTTTTGAATAAACAAGCACTTTGGATTGCAATATTTTTGGTGTGCTGGTGGCATCCATCTACTGATATTATCTGGCGGCACCATCCACAGTCATTACAAGCACCCCCTGTGTTGAATTGGGTTTTCCGGTAAGGAGTGCGGCAAGGCTACTTTTCGTTTGTTCCAATATATGCTTCAGACATAACTGTAGATAACTGCCGCACTCCTTACTGAATGCCCCTTATGCTGAAAAGAGGGTGCTGAAGCGACTGCGGATGGCGCCGCACATCACAGTGTACATCAGAAATATCACCAGCACACCAATGGATGATGTCCAAAATAAAGGGTTGTTTATTCACGCATATTGTCACATCAAAAATGCAATGTTTCAGGGCCACGCAGGGTCCCCTCCATCAGGGGACCCTAATGAAGGGGACCCTGCGTGGCCCCACAAGGTTGCATTTTTGATGTGACAATATGCATGAATAAATGATGCTTTATTTTGGACATCATCCATTGGTGTTCTGGGGACATTTCTGATGTACAATATATGCTTCAAAAACATGTATGTTCTTAGGGTACAGCAAGCCATCTATTGCCTAACACACTTTAAAATTGTAATATTTTATTAAAAAAATTGGGTAATATATTATGTTTCTATGCAATACATTTTAATTTAGTTTATTTTATCCTAAAAATATTGGTTTGCGCATTTTTTTTATTCTACAGGGCCTCTGCTTTCAGAAAATATATAATTGTTTGGGGGTCTGGAGCTTTTTTCTAGACAAAAATTTATATTTTATCATGTGTGTGCAAATAGTAAGACATTGCTCCGGACAACAAGTGGTTAATACAGCATACTTAGCATTACATATGGATATTTGTTATTCGTTTCCCATTGTCATTCTTGTAATTGATGTGGTTTGTTTTATATGAGAATTGTTACATTGATAAAAGTTTGTATCCATTTGCTTGTGTCTGCTGTAGTGAAGACCTACTGATACTTTGTATTTATTTACTTTGTATTGTGATGTCAGCTTGTTTCTAGTCTTCACCACTCCATCTGAACTGTGATCATTTCTATTGTCGGGGCATGATTCAGTTTTGTAGTTTTCCCCTGTATGGTATTAGGAAATTAATTCCAACTAAGTTGGTCACTTCCAGGAGTTAACTACTTAAGCATCATCTGCGAGATGGGGCGGTACTCAGCAGTTATAAGCACTCGGAAGAATAAGAAACTTCACCTCTATGATTAAGCCCAGGTGGTAAAACGTGTGAGGATGCAGGAGTGGGAGAGATACTATGGTAGTGTATACCTTGTACTTTGTATGGAATTTACAACAAAGTTGGATTTTTATGGACTCGGCTTTGTGCGGCTGATTGGAGAGATACTGTCTATAAGTACTGTATGTGTTTGTATATTGTCTATAGTCCGGTCATGCTGACTGGTGACATTTTTGACTGACTGGTGAGACACCGCCAAATTTTTCAAGCCCTGGTCATTACTAAACATTTTTAAAGATTATTATTTTAAAGATATGGGTAAAGGTCCACTTTAAGTTGCTTATGCAATGGAAGGTCACGTGTATGCTGTGTTTCAAGTTGTTCAAGGTGAAGTGTTAAAGAATATATTTTTTTAATCTCTCTCTTTTCCTGCAAGCTGCTAATTGAATTATGCTTCCTCTACATGTAGCTTTATGTGCTTCCCACAGTGTCACTGGGGAGGATGCTGACTCAAGGTTCTCTTGAAAGTAAGATGGAAAGAGTCAAAGAAGGGGAAAATAAGTCATTTAGGTGCCAGTTATAGTGTTTAGGGAGTTGTTAAGGCATTGCATTGGAGCAAAAGGGAAAATGCTCTGTACATATAATAGAAAATATTTTAAACTGGGTGATGACTGGAAGGAAATTTGAAAAAAAGGGCCTTTGCATGTGAAGCAAGTATGTGGGGCTGAGTAAGAATTTATACTCATGCTTCCTAGGATCTATTTTCCATGAGAAGATTGTGCAATAGTTTGGAATGAGCATTTGTGTCTTTGTTCATAAGGGAGGTCAGGATGGGGTTGGATCTATCCAATGTCCTAACTGTTCTAAATCTAAAACCATAAGAATCAAGGTTCCTTTCTTATGAGTGGAAATGGCACTTAAAAGGTGGGTTAGGAAGCAGGTTTGGCTTGCATTGGTAGCATAGTAATTGACCAGGGGGATTTTAGTTTCAGAGATTTTAACCTGCAGTAGGAAGAAACAGATATTCCACATGTGAAAGAGAAGGAAGAATTTTTATGGAATGCAATCAGCACATCTATCTTTTTTCCCCAGAATTACATAGCTGCAGAATTGTTAAGGTTGAATGAAGGTACAGTTCCATCCAGTTCAACCTATGTGTATGTGTGTGTAGGGGTCACTAAAAAATCCCTTATCCCTGTATATTGTGCTCCCTAAAGGAAGACATCTAGAACTTTTTGAATGTGTCTATACTTTCAGTAAACTCAAAAGTTTACTACCCTGCATATTTCGGTATCATCAGCAAACACAGAAATAGAGCTATTAACACTGACTTCAATATAATTGATAAACAGGTTAAACAGTATTATCCCTAAGACATTGCCCTGGGGAATGCCACTCAAAACACTAGACTATTTAGAAAATGAGCCATTTATCAATATTCTCTGCGCCCATTCCTGTTACCAATTTTCTATCTATGTACACACCTTTTCCTCAATGCCCATAGACCGTAGTTTGTAACCTAAGCGATTATGGGGTACTTTACTGAATGCTTAAGAAAAATCCAGGTAGACTACGTCCACTGGTTTTTCTCCATCTAGATTGCTCCTCACTTTCTCATAGAATGTTAATAGGTTGTTTTTTTTTTTTTATCATCATTTTTATTTTTTTATTCCAACAGTACATTAGACAAATAGGCAATTGCATTTTTACCACAAACATATACACAAAAAAAAATAGATAATTAAATAAATAATAATTTAACATTCACAATATCCTGCCTCAACAATCTTCTAATCCCCCAGAGATTTTTTTTTAAAAAGGTGGTGTTTTATTAACTCCCCATCTTCCCGTATCTAGTGTCACATTCGTCAAGGGTTAAATCCCTTAAAAAAAAATGTTGTGCCATCTTTCTCCTTGTGAGGTGTCCTCTTTTATTATTTTTAAACCTATATTTTATATACTCATACATATATATGTGCGTCCCCCTTTACCTTCCTAAAACTAATCATAAATACATTAATCCACTCAATATCTATATCTTTGTGTAAGTGTCATTGACAGTGCCATCACTTTAAGTTGCTTATGCAATGGAAGGTCACGTGTATGCTGTGTTTCAAGTTGTTCAAGGTGAAGTGTTAAAGAATATATTTTTTTAATCTCTCTCTTTTCCTGCAAGCTGCTAATTGAATTATGCTTCCTCTACATGTAGCTTTATGTGCTTCCCACAGTGTCACTGGGGAGGATGCTGACTCAAGGTTCTCTTGAAAGTAAGATGGAAAGAGTCAAAGAAGGGGAAAATAAGTCATTTAGGTGCCAGTTATAGTGTTTAGGGAGTTGTTAAGGCATTGCATTGGAGCAAAAGGGAAAATGCTCTGTACATATAATAGAAAATATTTTAAACTGGGTGATGACTGGAAGGAAATTTGAAAAAAAGGGCCTTTGCATGTGAAGCAAGTATGTGGGGCTGAGTAAGAATTTATACTCATGCTTCCTAGGATCTATTTTCCATGAGAAGATTGTGCAATAGTTTGGAATGAGCATTTGTGTCTTTGTTCATAAGGGAGGTCAGGATGGGGTTGGATCTATCCAATGTCCTAACTGTTCTAAATCTAAAACCATAAGAATCAAGGTTCCTTTCTTATGAGTGGAAATGGCACTTAAAAGGTGGGTTAGGAAGCAGGTTTGGCTTGCATTGGTAGCATAGTAATTGACCAGGGGGATTTTAGTTTCAGAGATTTTAACCTGCAGTAGGAAGAAACAGATATTCCACATGTGAAAGAGAAGGAAGAATTTTTATGGAATGCAATCAGCACATCTATCTTTTTTCCCCAGAATTACATAGCTGCAGAATTGTTAAGGTTGAATGAAGGTACAGTTCCATCCAGTTCAACCTATGTGTATGTGTGTGTAGGGGTCACTAAAAAATCCCTTATCCCTGTATATTGTGCTCCCTAAAGGAAGACATCTAGAACTTTTTGAATGTGTCTATACTTTCAGTAAACTCAAAAGTTTACTACCCTGCATATTTCGGTATCATCAGCAAACACAGAAATAGAGCTATTAACACTGACTTCAATATAATTGATAAACAGGTTAAACAGTATTATCCCTAAGACATTGCCCTGGGGAATGCCACTCAAAACACTAGACTATTTAGAAAATGAGCCATTTATCAATATTCTCTGCGCCCATTCCTGTTACCAATTTTCTATCTATGTACACACCTTTTCCTCAATGCCCATAGACCGTAGTTTGTAACCTAAGCGATTATGGGGTACTTTACTGAATGCTTAAGAAAAATCCAGGTAGACTACGTCCACTGGTTTTTCTCCATCTAGATTGCTCCTCACTTTCTCATAGAATGTTAATAGGTTGTTTTTTTTTTTTTATCATCATTTTTATTTTTTTATTCCAACAGTACATTAGACAAATAGGCAATTGCATTTTTACCACAAACATATACACAAAAAAAAATAGATAATTAAATAAATAATAATTTAACATTCACAATATCCTGCCTCAACAATCTTCTAATCCCCCAGAGATTTTTTTTTAAAAAGGTGGTGTTTTATTAACTCCCCATCTTCCCGTATCTAGTGTCACATTCGTCAAGGGTTAAATCCCTTAAAAAAAAATGTTGTGCCATCTTTCTCCTTGTGAGGTGTCCTCTTTTATTATTTTTAAACCTATATTTTATATACTCATACATATATATGTGCGTCCCCCTTTACCTTCCTAAAACTAATCATAAATACATTAATCCACTCAATATCTATATCTTTGTGTAAGTGTCATTGACAGTGCCAGACCTGCCTTATAACAGGTGTAATTAGTATACCCTCTTATCCTATACCTGGTGCCAAAATAGAGAATGGAAAAAAAAAATAAAGATAAAAAAATATAAAAAAAAATAAAAAAGGGGATAGGAAATAAAAAAATAAAAAATAAAAAAAGGCCAAATTCTTATTGTGCCACTTAGCCCCTTCTAAGGTATCATATATTATTATTATTATTATACTGTGATTTACTTTATATCGTGAACAATGTGAAATCACTATGAAGAAGAAATAAATAAATAAATAGAATAAAATTGCAAAAAAAAGGAAGCCTCTAGGGGGGAAGGGGGAGAGGTAGGGTGGAAAGGTAGAGGGATTTTGGAAAAATTAGAGTGAGGGGGGAAGGGGAGGGGGAGATAAAAAGGAGAAGAAAAAAAAAGGAAGAAACAGGCCGATTATTCGATTATTCCTGGACATCCAGGAATTTGTTTCTATTTCTGAATGAAAGTGATAATCAAGTATATCTTCAGTTATGCGCTACTCAGCGCCACTCTGCACTTCTGTTTTCTTACTCTGGAATCAAAACCTTAGCTTCTTTATGTTTTCCGCAGGTTTAGCTCAGCATAATTTCCACATATCTCTGGGAGTTTTTAAATTTATTCCAATTAGCCCATATTCCCTTATAAGAGGGGCCTACGTTTTTTAACACAGCTTTAAGTTCCTCCATTTCGCTATAATGACCAATAATTTTAAACCAAGTGCGAATATCTGGTTCTGATACGCATCTCCATGATCTGTATATATTCGCCTTTGCCGCATTCAGAAAAAAGGGAATAACAGTTCTCCTATATTTCCCCACTGGGGAGTCAGTGCAGTGGAACAGACATGTCCATGGTTCAAGAGGAACCTTTTGGTCTGTTATATCACATATATAATTAGTTACTTTTCGCCAATAACCCTGAATAACTGGACAGGACCACCATATATGTTCCATTGTACCCTCTTGACCGCAATTCCTCCAACATTCCTTGGAATATTTTTTATCAAATTTCCCCATTCTAGAAAGTGTTAAATACCATCTTGCTAGTAGCTTATAGTTACTGTCCTCTACCTTCGAGCTCATCGAGGAAACATGACATAATTGCATTATCTTTTTTTTGTGCTCCACTGTTAATATACTGCCAAGTTCCCCCTCCCATTGGGCCAAAAATATGGTCGTGGTGGGGGTGATGCAGATAAGATTGTTGCTGTTACTGGGGCGTGGTCTGAAAGTGTCATTGGCAAAATTTCTGCACTAGAGATATTGGGGATCTCACAATGTTCCACCCATATATAATCAATTCTAGAATATGTGTTATGTACCTTTGAAAAAAACCGAATAATCCCTTTCTTTTGGGTGGAGTAATCTCCAACTGTCTACCAGTTGGGCTCTATGCAGCCCCCTCTTAATTCCACTAAGCTGTTTAAAGGTAACAGCTGCGTGGCCCGTAGAAGAGTCCTGCAGATGGTCCAACACCACGTTAAAGTCCCCCCGCCAGTACCAGTGAACCTTCCTTAAAGTCCAAAAGAGATGTTAGTGTCCGCTCAATGAAGGTATTCTGGTGTCTGTTGGGGGCATACACTGAGGCAAAAGTGAAACCTTTATTATTGACAGTCCCTTTGACAAAGAGGTATCTCCCCTCTCTATCAGCTATAGATTCTTTATGCTCAAAGTGGACTCCTCTGCTCAATCCAATAGCCACTCCTCTAGATAGTTTATTATCGGAATAACTGTGATACCAATGTGGAAAACTATACGTATCGAGTCCAATCTTGGATTCGGCTGTTAAGTGCGTCTCTTGGAGGAAGGCTATTTGGATTGATTCCTGTCTTAATTCTCTGAGTATGGAATGGCGCATAATAGGGGAGTTAAGCCCCTTTACATTATAAGTCATAACTTTTAAATTTAACATTGGGCTGAGTAAATAAGAACAGCATAACCCCTAAACGCACCGATATCGGCCTTACACACAAAAAAGGGGGGGGAAGGGAGAGGAGACAATGGGAAGAGAAAAAAAGAAAAAACAGAAAGGGAGGGGAGAGGAGGGGGGGAGAGAGGGGGCAGAACAGCCCATGGTCTCCCCCTCCCTCCCTCTCACACCCTGCATACATACACAATCTATAAAAAAACATACATATAGCGCCTTTTGCGCGGTTTGGTGCATTAACCACTAGCACCCTATCCCAGGGGGCAGTGGAAGGTCACCGGCGGACTCTGACCTGAGTAGTTCCTATGCTCTTCTAATCTGGGCCCCGTCCTATATGGAAAAGTAACCTAAGCACATACATATGCACATATACCTGGTAACCATATTTAAATAAACAAATGTGAAAAAATATCTAGAAATGTGTCCAAGGTCAGCATCTTTATACCATTTTACCCCTTAATCGTTTATATGATAGGGGCGAAAGAGAAAGAAGAGAAAATGGGTATAGAGCGGGGGGAGAGGCAGAGGGGGGAGAGACAGAAGGCATCCCGCTCTCCTGGAGAAGCAAATTGAATTTTTTTTTATAGCACCCTATTTTCCCCCGTTAATTTGGTTCCATGCATAGTCCTTCAGGGGTAGAAGGGTCACCACCTCCTCCCTCCAATCTGGGACCTCCGGTTTCTTTATCTCTAGAGTAGAGCAGAATTTGTCCAAGTCTTCAGGGAACCTTAGGACTACTGACTTCCCATTTTTACGGGCTATTAGACACGAAGAAAACCCCCAGTTATAGGGGATCGAATTGGCTCGTAATATCTCCAGCAGGGGGTGTAGAACTTGTCTCCTTTTCAGAGTATCCCGTGCCAGATCCTGATAAATTTTAACAGACTCCCCTTCATATATAATTGGTTCAGCTTTCCACAATTTTTTAGTCAGTTCCTCCTTCTCTCTATAATAATGAAAGCGACATACAATGTCCCGTGGGGTGTCTGAGCTGATAATTCTCGGGTATGATAAACGATGGACTCGGTCAAGCAATAGGGGTGATGTGGGTTCTCTCCCCAGTATCTTATTAAAAATACTCTGCAGTAATGTTGCTAGTTCGCTTTCCCCTTTTGATTCTGGGATCCCTAAGACTCGCACATTATTCCTCCGCCCATGGTTCTCTTGATCTTCTATTCGGTATGCCATGGCACGCATGTTACTTTGTAGGGCATTGTTACTTTCCTGCATTTTTTTAATAGCTATTGCATGTTGATCAATATGAGTTTCAATGTCTTCAACTCTTGTTAATACATGTGAAATATCCTCCCTAACTATGGAGAGCTCATTTTTAATTGAATTTTCCAAGCGGGAAAACATAGCTTCTAGTGTCTTTTTAGTAGGGATGTCCTTCAGTAACCCCATAGAGGCATAATTTCCTCTAATATCTTCCAGAAATCTCTGAGCAAGAGGATACCTCCAAAGAAACAGTCTTGTCAGCCTCACCTGAGGTACTTGAGAGGAGCGCCTCTTTCTCTGCGTCCATGGCATCTTCCCGCCTTGCTCTGACTCCATGTGAGCCCCCAGGCGTGTCCCTGCCGGCAGTGAGGAATCGTTTCATTGTGCTGTATCCCACCTCTGCTGCTGCTGCCGCTACTGCTGCTGCTGCTGCCGCTGCTGTAGATCTTCCAGCCTACAACATTACAGCTTTATCTCTGCTTTGTTCCCTGCTGGCGATGTTGCTGCTACCTTTGATCTCACAGTTTATGATTTTGCTGCTTTGCTGCCTTGGCTCTCCTGTGTCCTCCTTTGTCCAGGCAAACTGCACCAGCATCCCCTACTTGCGCCACAAAGAGCACATGTCACAGTATGCAGGATTCGGGTTTCTCAGCTAGCGGCAATGTGTGTACCCTTCTGTCTCCCGCTTGTGCTGTTCACGCCGCTCGTACCGCTCCCTCGCCCGTCCGAGAGGAACACATTGCCCAGAGCTCAGAGCTCACTGCACGCATCCGTCTGCCGTCATGTCCGCTGCCGACTAGGCCACTCCCCCTTTCCTCGTCTCCCAGCTACCCGGACATCCTCTGGGTAGGTTGGTTGGACAAGAACGATCTTCATACATGCTGGTTGTAGCTTATGAAACCTTTTCCACTGGCAATTTCCTAAATATAGCCCCTTACCATTTCCTCAAATATTTTGCAAAGTATTAATGTTAGGATAACTGGTCTGTAGTTTCCTGGTATGCATCTCAACCCCTTTTTGAATATTGGTACAATAAGGTGCAAAAGGAGTAATGAAACTAGTAAAGTGAATGTCTAAGCCTGTATCTCCCTTGAGGCTACCGAACAGTATAGGCAGTCTAGTTGTAGGAAAGTGGATTAGATGCTATTAGGTCCAATAGGTAGGAAACCAGAAAAAAATATAGGTTCATAGAGGAGGAACTCCTAAGCTTGTGATCAGTATTCCAGAGCCTTCAATCGTAAATGCAATACAACAACACTGAAGATAGACAGTGGATCAGTCCTCTGTGAGAATGGTGGGTCTGGAGGCAAAGCATGTTTTCCCATGTTTGTGTACAAGGTAGTGGTTCCCAGAGTGTTGTGAGATGCAAAGATCTCCGAGGAGGTGTTTAGGAGCCACATGAGAGTCAAAGTGAGGTATTGGCATTCCAGAATCTGTTGTGCTTCCTCCAGCAAGGTTGTTGTACCCAATTTTATGGTTATGCAGAATTAGCAGAACGGTTTTAGGGTTTTGTGCCTTTGCAAATGTGTGGAGCAAGATCAGTAGTTATTCCCAAAGCTGCTAAAGGCAGCCGAGTGAATAACTGAGCCGAAGTGAACAGAGCCGAACAAAGTGTGGCTATTCACTCTGGCTCAGAATGGCTGATTTCAGCGATACACCGGCTGCCTTCAGTCAGCCTAACATGCTCTGCATGTTCGGCTGAGCCGACGTGCAGAGAGACATCAACTCAGCTGATCCAACATCTGGATCAGCTGAGCCGAAGCTCCAGCAGCTCACTCGCTGCTGTTCGCCCCTATTCTCCTCTGAGGTACCGAGCAGGATATAAAATCAGTGAAAAAAAAGGAAGGTTGAAAAAATATTTAAAACATTTAAACAAATACTAAAAGTAAAACATAAACAAAGATATCAGCTCAACAATAAAATATGCTATTTGCTTCTTGGCATTTTGGCTAAGATCAAGTGTAGTATCTGTTCTTATCAGTGGCAGGTGGGGAAAGGAGCCGCTGTACTGACCTTTTGGCTAGTATGGTTGGTCTCTGAGTACCTAGCCTGGTGACGGGGGTTCCTAAAAGGCTCGGCAATGGGGAGGTAACCGAATGAGCGTCCACTCACGTAAGAGTGGGGGTCAGCAGTACTCCTCGGCGCTGGGTTCTGGCAGGGCCCAGTACCTCCTGATTTGAATGGTCTACCTTGTCTGGCCATGGGCTGGGAAGGCATGAAGCCTGTGGTACTGTGCCCCCTGGGAGTGGCGTCTCAAAGTGTTTGCTGGAAAAATCACTTGGGTTTGGGACCACACTTGATTCATTGACACATTGAGTACCTAGCCTGGTGACGGGGGTTCCTAAAAGGCTCAGCAATGGGGAGGTAACCGAATGAGCGTCCACTCACATAAGAGTGGGGGTCAGCAGTACTCCTCGGCGCTGGGTTCTGGCAGCACCCAGTACCTCCTGATTTGAATGGTCTACCTTGTCTGGCCATGGGCTGGGAAGGCATGAAGCCTGTGGTACTGTGCCCCCTGGGAGTGGCGTCTCAAAGTGTTTGCTGGAAAAATCACTTGGGTTTGGGACCACACTTGATTCATTGACACTGGTCACTGTCACTCATATTCTTCTGCAGCATGCCTCTTGGGCAGGCCTTCTGGCTAGCCAAGGGCAATTTTTATATCTAGGCCAGTCGGTTTCGACTGGATGGCCTCCCATGTTTGTGAAATGGCACCTATTAATTTAAGCACTATTTTTATGCACAATTGCACTTTTTGACTTCACAGAATGATGGTGGGTGCAGGTACCTTTGGGGCCTGTTCCTGAAGTTGGGAAGGAGGTTCTGTGACCTGCACTGGGGCCCCCCGCCTCCTTCCACTCGGGGGTATCCCTTCGCGGGAGCCTCCACCTAGTACTCAGTGGACCTGTTGTGGCAGGTCCCAGAGGATCGGGGTCCGCCGGCCTTCGGGTAGGTGGGCCCAAGTCATTCTTTCCCCCTTCAGGAGCCTTGTCCCCCGGCGATCAGGAAATAGTGGCCCTTCTCACCAGAGAGTACCAATAGCACCCTTGTGCACTTTTTTGTTGTGTGTTGTGAATCACTTTTTTTGTTCACAGGGGTTTCATTTTCAAGCACGCCCCACAGGCTTTAAGAAAAAAATATGCTATTTGCACAACCAAACAGAGCAGAGCTGCCTTAGGATATGACAATCTTGGTCAGCTGCACATGGGAAGCCTTCCCAGCTGTAAGACTTTTAATACCTGTTGTTTTAATACAGCTGAAATATTTTAGTTGATTTAAACTGATAGTTTAATTAGGCTTTAAATCATGTGGAGAGTTCAATACCACTGTTTTCCATGATTCAATTTTCATAATTGTTTTTTGTGAAGTGTGTTTTTTAAAATTTCAATATGCTGCAGTTCAGCTGCAGTCTCCAGGAGTTATATTTCTGTATGACTGGATGTACATGACACTATTTGTGACAGTCCATATAGTTCTATCATCTAGTATTGTCTTAAACTGCAAGTAGTGGTCTGCAGTTATTTAATGTTTATGAATATCATCAAAGTACCCTTTTTAAAATAAACAACTATATAAGAAAGAACATGAAATAGGGTAAGGAGAAACAAAAGATAAATATTCCAAATGGCAGTAAACCAAAGAATCCATCAGAGTCCATCAAAAAATATTCTACTAAAAATCAACCATGTAATTATTGCTTAAATTATATATTATAAATTAATTTAAAAGTTAAAAAAAAACTACCACAAAGTGTATAAAATGTATAAATGTTAATGCATATTTAATCAATGGGTGTTAATCTGCAAAGTGCACAAAAACATGCAGTTACTAGTGTGAAAGTGTACAATACGCAAATAAGTATAATTGTCATACTTGGGATTAGTGTAACAAGTACTGCAAAGGAAAGCTGTGGAACTTAGTATAAGATACAAGGCATGTGTCTATGTGCCAGGATATAGCAAAATCCTTTTCCTCAGGAGGTCAGCTTGTAGAGGTAGGTGAGAAGTGCCATGCATGAAAACAAAGTCTTAGGAGTTTCAGACTGTTTAAAAAACAGTGGTCAGT
The DNA here is from genome assembly GCF_000935625.1 of Nanorana parkeri. Lineage (NCBI taxonomy): Eukaryota > Metazoa > Chordata > Amphibia > Anura > Dicroglossidae > Nanorana > Nanorana parkeri. Next base: position 2,948,449 of record NW_017306300.1, on the reverse strand, counting down.
TTATTAATACATTTCATAAAGGATAGGTTAAATTTCAAAAACTAATAGTGATCATTGTTCAACCTGCTGTGGTTTCTATTCACATGAAGATCTCCCCATTCCAAGGCCCCTCCACGGGTAAAGCTGCTAGGGTCCTACCCACCTCTGACAAAGTCTAGTTCTACCTCACACATACACTGCAATGCTCTAGGACAGAGGTAGCTAAACTTTGGCCTTCCAGCTGTGGTGATGCTACAAATACTAGTATGCATCTGCCTCTAGAAGTTATGCCTGAGGTTGTCAGAGTTTTGCAATAACTTGTGGGATTTGTAGTAGTCATCGTAATGATTTGTGACATAAGGAACATTTCTTTGCAGGTATATATTTATTATGGCCACTCAGAAAATCAATCATTTTAAAGTTAAGTGACTCTTATAAATAAACATGGCAGGAGGTCATCAAGCTCTGTATTAAATGAAGACTTGTGTCTACTCCTGTGAAGGTCACACTATCCCATATATCATTACTTTTACATATGCAGGAAGTATTATTTATCCAAATAATAATGATAGAAAACCAATGAATATTTAAAGCCATTAGTTTGCAACCCAGGGCAAAGCTGAATTTCAAATGAATTGATAATGGTACTGTTACTTAAATATCTTATTTCATTAATTATTGAGCAAATATATTTTCTTTCTTTTCTTTGCTGTGACAAAAAATGAACAAAGGTTTGAAGTTGTCTAGATAAATGTGCAATAATTGTATGATTGATGCTCCCATGAATTACAAAATACTATTGCATAGACAAACTAGCAAAACCTATGTTAACTAACTTTTTTATGCAACTAATAGCAAACGGTGATGTAACCAAGATGTGGCAGGTAGTGATTAGCTTAACACCCACTGGAGTAAACAAACAGGTATGTTATTGCAAAATTACCTCCAACAACACAGTCCTGTAATAACAGGTCCAAGACAACAGATCCAAGAACAATGCAAGACAGCATTACTAGCAGTCTTTGGGTGCTACAAATAGTTTCAATATGTGCATGCAACTATGTATTATGGTAAAGGTTCCACATGGTCCACACACAGTTCAGCAGTCCATCAAGTCCACTGGATATAAGCAAATCCCAGCAATCCAGGGGTTGCTGTGAAAAAAATACGATGTAATGCTCTTATACAACCATAATCCATACCCTATATTGTAAACCATACTGGGCATTCAGGAAATGAAAAGCTGAAGTCTATGATACAGGCAATGATCTCTGAAAGCATATCTAATAAGTAATGAGGGGTTTTGGGCTAAGAGAGAGAGAGTCTCATGTTTGTTGAGAAGTTGGAGTTTTGTATTTCTGAAGGCCTGCTGGGACTGGCCTTCCTGTCAAGGAACACCCAAGATTCTGAGACATTGATGGTTCTCTTTCAGAAGTTAGAGAGAAGTTGGACTGCTGTATTTGTAAAATCCTGTCTGTCAAGGAACACACCAAGATTCTGAAACATTGATAACCCTTTGATAATAAAACTTAGATGCTGTGACCCTGTGTTTTTCTTACTGTACCACATACTATGGACTTTCAGTTTTGCTTTGCTGAAGAAAAGCTAATTTTTGTTGAATATGTTAATTGTCAGCCTTTGAGGAAATTAAAAGACTTTCTTGTTTGTGACTTAACAGCTTTAAGAGTGATCCTTGTGCTTACAACTGAAGCTAACACCCGGGAACATCATAGCACCTATACATTTAAAATGAGCATGCAAGATTCAGCAACATTAGACTTTCATCAATGTTTTTAAACTGTTTTAAAACTAAGCACATTGTTATTTCAAATATTGTGATTTCAGTTAAATGCTGAATTCCACCTAAGCTACAGTATAAAATGTAAAGAAAACATAGATCATTAGACTCAAGGTTAAAGCCATGCTGCTTAATTGTATGAATTGGTAGGTCAATTAAAACAATACAATATTTCATGGGTAATTGGAAAGGTGAGCACATTTTCTATATTTAAATGAAATATCTTGTATTGACCTAACACTGTATTCAGAAGTAGAACAGTTCAATTATTTTAAATTAGTCTCATACTTCTGCAGGGAATAGATGGCCATTGAACAGTATTATTGTGCATTGCAAATAGACTGTTTTATTTTATATGGCAGTAATGATTTTCATTATCTCCTAAGCTGATAGAATCTATTCCAAAACCAATAATCTTTTGAAATCCACTGAGCCACAAATTACTCATTAGATATACTTTCAGAGATCATTACCTTTATCATAGACTTCAGCTTTTCATTTCCTGAATGCCCAGTATGGTTTACAATATAGGGTATGTATAAGAGCATGAAATCTTATTTTCTAACAGCAATACTAATAACATCACCCTTCAAATCTATTATTTCAAAATGTATATTTTTGTGTTATAATGTGCCTCCAAAAACTATTGTTTAATTTACAGAATTTCTAGGTTGCTTGTCAAATTGTGCAGAAATTATGAAAATAATATCAGAGAGTTGTATTTATTATTTTTTATTATTTTTATAAATAATGTCTATCTTGCATGGCAATTATATTTTTTGACATATCAGAATAAACATTTGCATGAGTGTTACATGAAGATATTGCCCTACTGATAATACTGAGATTGATGTAGTATTGGATACCACAACCAAATTATAATTTTTACTTTGCAAATATAGCAGAACAGTAAATATGTGTACTGCTCCTTTTAGGATATACATAATAAAGTAAAATAATATAGCATTCACTATCTTACCTGGGTTGTGCCGTATTTTGGATGACATGAAATCATGGAATCCTAGACACCGCCCAACAAATTAACTTAGGCTTTCTGTAGATACGTAATATATATGTTTCATTATCTACAGTCTTTTCCAAAGCCCAGAAAAACCTAAATTGTAATACTAACACATAAGTAGGCTCATTTGCAATAACTGACTATAGGAGACTTTTAGATTGTACCCAGCAGATGGAGTTATAGATGGTATTTAATTTGTAATTTTTAATCTTTAGCATGTATAATAACACTTAGAACTTTACTACATGATGAACCTGTTTATGTTAGGTTCCTCTATGAATAAGCCTACGGTTGAATCACATGAGAGGTTGTAGATGGTTGGGGGTTTGCAGTGCTGGTATTTGTAGCTTTATACACTTTTATTCACTGATATACTGGATTTTCTGTGAATTTCAATAAAGTCTGAAGTATTGGAATTCTCTGGAAAGTGTGTTCTGTTTGTATACTACTACATTTCAGTGTGAGATGCACCTATTAGACCTGCACCTGGGAAGTCCTGATGGCGGCTAAGAAATTGGAGCGGTGAGATTTTCTTTAAACTAAGAAAACAAAGTGCAAAACTCACCCCTATCATGTGTCCCCACAATCCAAACTCGGTGCACAGTTGACTCTCTTTTGGAGTTTAAATAAGTTTTGCTGTGTAAAAATGCACACGCACCTGGTGCGTGTGTGTGTTTAGGTTAGTAAATCACCCCCATAGGCTCACAAACTGTCGAACCAGCACACAATGATCTTCCAAAGAAATTCAAGCTTTATTCCACATGCATCTGTACAAAGAACAACCACAGGCACGTTTCTGCCTTACTCAGCCTTAGTCATAGCTGGTTGTGATCTAACACCGACCCCGCTAAAATAGCACTCCTTGCAGGGTGGGGAGAAACACTTTGGAGCACCTGTATCTAATAAACATTCCATGTGAATACATTAAAAAACAAGGCAGAGGAAAAGTGGAACATTAAATAGTAAAAACCATAATAACAGATATACCCATGAGAACAGATGTTATTATGGATTTTACTATTTGATGTTTCATTTTGATGATGTTGATAATGATGTTGATAATTCTGAAGTGTGTATTCTCCTCTTTTCCTCTGGCTTGTTTTTAATGTAATCGCACGGACTATTTATTAGATACTGGTGCTCCTAAGTGTTTCTTCCTACCCTGTGTGGCATGCTATTTTAGTGGGGTTGGTGTTATATCACAACCAGCTATGACTGAGGCTGAATAAGGCAGAAACACGTCAGCAGTTGTTCTTTGTATAGATGCATGTGAAATAAAACTTGAATTTCTTTGGAAGATCATTGTGTGCTGGTTCTACAGTTTTTGAACAAACTAAAGCATATACAAAACTGTAGCAGATAACAAAAAATAATATATCAAGGTAATAAAACAAAAGTCAACAACATTTAAAAAAAAGCTACCATGTGGTACATAAGTGATATAATGTAATTTTATAAAGCAGGCATCCATGTACAGAGTTCCTAAAGAGTTTGCCAGCTTCCAGAAACAAGCTGTAATACCTGTAGATGTCTAACAACAATCCATCATATGCATTTGCACACCCCTGTGTATTAAAAAGCTGTCATCAAGTGGGCAATCTCTGACCTATTGAAAGTTTTGCAAACTAAAGCTTTCCATCTGTGAAAAAAGTTTCATTTGCAAATTTTTTAGCACTTTAGTGTCCAGCCTTTCCAGATGAAAGAGCAACTTTAAGTCCCTCACTGTATCCTGTAAAGATAGAGGGTTAGTTGGATTCTAAGCCCTCATAATACATTGTCAAGCAGTTAGTAGTAGTGGAAGGATTGGCATAACTGAATATGTAAAGAAAAGGTTTAATAGGTGGAGACCATGAAAGAACATTGTATCTGTCACTAGAAGGTCACCGTCCTTAGGCAGGTCCATAAGGCATGAAACATGGAAGTCTGCATTTTTAACAACAGGATGTCAAGCCTCCCGAAGATAAGGGGTCAGGAGACAAAAAGAAAGATCTGTGTAAGATGTTAAGTTGAGTCTCCTGTCAAGTCTCAGTTTTCAGAAGAGTTCTAATTTTGATAAAACCTTGCAAACATTTTTCCACCAGCTCCTGGTCTGGAAAGTCCTTACACTACTCTTTGACTTTAGACTTGTCCAAAGTTTGATGTAAAAAGACTGAAGCTGTGGGCATAAAGCTGAAATAGAATAAGTGTAATGGATCCCCGCCGTCTGCGCATGTGCAGCCTGCGCCTTCCCGCAATGCACGGGAATGCGCCGTTCCGCGCATGCGCAGAAGCAGTAACCTGCGTGCAGGAATATGCGCCAACCCGCACATGCGCAGTACTCTATCAGCACGAAAATCCGCCAAAGCGGCGCACAGGAAATGACATCACTGGCCCTATATAAACCCTGCAGCATACCACCATGTTGCTGGTTTATCGTCAGCTAATCCTTGTTCCTGTTTAGTGATACCTTGCTTGATCCTTGTGACCCGGACTTTCTCAACAAACCTAGAACGCTGCCTGCCTTGACCACGGAACTGTTATGTGACCATTCATCTGCCTTACCCCTTCTTGTACTGGATTTGCCCACTTGGAAACTGACCTTGGATCGTCTCATCGGATTACGGCTTGCACGGTGCTCAACAACATTGGCACTCTTGCCACTTGTTGTCCCGCTGGGCTCTGTTCCCATCCTCAGAGTCTCCCAGGACACAAGGTGCAAGGGAAGCCTCCCCTCACATCCGGTCTCCCAGAAAGGTACGTAACAATAAGTCTTGGTGGCCATCAAAATATCAAGAATGCTAGTTGTAAAGAATAGATGTGGGTCCTTGACTAGAGCCTTCTAGGTTTTAGATGCCTGTAATATATTAATAGATTTTTCTGCCTTGCAGCATTGGGGGTCCCTGGTTCGAATCTTGACCAGGTCACTATCTACAAAGGAGTTTGCCTGTTCTCCCTGTGCTTACATGGGTTTCCTTGGGGTACTCCAGTTTCCTCCCACACTTCAGAGACACTGGTAGGTTAATTGGCTCCTGTCTAAATCATATAAATGCATGTGAGATAGGGACCTTAGATTGTAAGGGCAGGGACCTTAGATCCTTGAGGGCAGGGACTGAGGTGAATGTGCACTATGTAAGGTACTGCATAAATTGTCAGCAATATATAAATACCTGTAATAAATAAAGAATATAGAAAGTGGTGTTTAGGGATGTGGTACTCATTTACCAGTTTCTGAAAAGTTTTTTAGTTTGGAAAGTACTGGGACAAAACAAGTCCTTCCATTTTGTTAACCCCGTATGTTGCCACGGTTAGAATGCTGCAAGATCCACCCCTTGTGGAAACACTGGGTTAGTGATGGACAATGAAATGCCATGTAAGGTGAGAGCTTACATTTTTTATGAATGTATCTCCAAGCTAATATGGTATAACTATAAAGACAACCAAAGCAATGCTCAGTAATAGAACATCAAAATCAAAAACAAATTCCAGAGACAAGCTTGAACACCTTTAAACAGCCAATCCATCATATGTTACAGAAACACACAATATTATACATTCTAATGTTGGGAATATTGGACCCACCCTCACTCTTCAGGTGCCACAATCCCCTCTTGGGCATTTATAACACCACAAGAAGTGCAACATGGCTTGATATACTGATGGATATCATTGTGTTTTATCAACAGAGGTGGGGTTTGCAAAGGGTAGAGCAATTTAGCCATTTTTGTTAGCAGGAGGATAGTTGAGATAATAAAAAAAGGGGTATTCCTGTTTATGCCCAAATATGTAATATCTTGCAATGCCACCCAAAGCTTAGTGGGTCGCTCCCATGCTCCATCCCTACAGTATGTAAGAGGAAGATTTTTTCTCTTTGAGACATTAATATGTAGCCTCAAAAGGTGCTGTAATAGGCAAATATACCTTGTGTGACAGAAATAACAAGGGGCGGTCAAGATGGGAACAATGAAATTTGATCTGCAAACAGGGCTGTTCTCAACTCCTCACCACCCACCTGGACTCATCAAAGGCGAGGTGTTGCAAAAAGATACCTGGACTGTGCCTCCAGAGCTGAATTAAATTGCTTTTTTAGCATCAACATTTATGAGCCTATAGGACCACGGATGAATAGATTCCCTCCCTTTTTGGGTATTAGCTTAATGTAAGCGTCTTTCTCAGTAACTAGATATAGTCCTTTCTCCCACACTGTGTTGTAAGGAGATCCCAAGGTATCCAATATATCTTCCCTCGTTATCTTAATAAAGTCCAGAGTGAATCCGTCCAGTCCAAGGGCCTTCTCTAAACCTTTAATATTAGGAATTTCTGTCATAGAGATATTGGTGTTAATGGTCACCACGGACTCAAGGAAAAGGACTGGTAGAGAAAGGTTTACAAGTTTGCTTGAATGGTCTCTAAGACCAGTGATGTGGGAAAGATCACTGGTCTTAGATCACCAGCAATTCACCCACTTTATTTCCATACTTATGATATTGAAGGTTAATATAGTAATATTTGGTCTGTTCATATCTATTGGCCCAAAGATGTAACTGCTTGCTTGTTCCTATTTCTGTCTACGGATCAGAAATGGAAACCTGCTCAATTTGTTTGGCTCAGTGAATCACTGGCCTCATAGTAAGATAAAAGGGTCAATTTTCTGTAAGATGACACGTATGAGCTGCTTTTTCCTTTCAGGATTGAATAACTAAGAAAGTAAAGCACTGTAAAAGTGATGTAACCCTACTCCCCTCATCTTCCCTTTCCACTTCCTTCAGCTGGTAGCGAAGGTTGTTGTGAAACAATATAATGACTCCTACTTAAAAACCATTAAAAGGGAGCCCACAACCTCTCCCACCCATGCTTTCCTCATAAGTGGGAAGTCCGCATCCACAAGGTGCATCTCCTCAAAATTGTTATAACTGCACGCACATTTTTTAAAATTTCTACACACCTTGTTTCTTTTTTGCAGTGATCTAAGTCCTTTAACATTCTATAAAATGGTTTTCATAACAGAGAGCAGTAAAAGGATAGAGGAGCATTAACTAAACATCAAAAGGCATTGATCATAAGAGAAAGCTCCTAAAGTGTATTACCACTTTTGCAGTCAAATTGGGATAATGCCTATTTTATATTTGTTACATGTTCCCATTCACATTGCATACGCTAAAAAAACAAACACACAAACATGCTTCTTGCAGTTTAAATAGCTTTTACCTGGGTTAGGGTTTTAAGGGTTAAAAATGTTTCTCGTTTCTATTTCTTTTAACCTCCCTGGCGGTATTCCCGAGTGTGGTTCGGGGTTAATTTTCAGTACCAAAAGTGGTAACCCCCGAGCCACACTCGGGATTACACTGTGCGTAACTTACCTTGTCCACGAGCCCCGCTGTTTCCTGTGGACGATGCCGGCATCCATCTTCCGGGTTCCATCCCTTGCGAGCACCCAAAAAAAGACAAAAAAAATTAGATATTCAGACCACCAGGGAGGTTAAATGTTAGGAGTGGCTGTTTGGGGTGATGGTTCTTGTCCATTCAGAGGTGGCTTGCACATTGTATGTTAATGATGCATATTTAAAATTATAATTGTATTCATATTATACAATTATACAATTTTATATCCACACATATATGAGGATATACACCATCACAAAATATGAAAAGGGAAACGCTAATGATATTAAATTAAAATGTAGTAAATATTAAAGGTAAATTACAATCACTAATTAATTATTCACTATTAAGGAATGTAATCGGAGAGATTATCCCTGTATACATTTAGATTGGTCTATGGATATAGATTCAATATAGATGTTAGACGGAATTGATGTAATTTTTTGTCTTGCTTTATTGTTGTATGTTTTTCAGTTATGTAAAATGTGATACACTTGGATTAATGTTTGGAAAAACCAATAAATAAATAAATACAGACATTCCTCGGTTACCGACTTACCTGCTTTGCGACCGCCGAGCGACCTCCGAACTCGCATGTCAGCGTCAGTGCGACGTGTCACCGGCGGAAGTGACATCCTCCTATCTTCACTGCGGGTCCCGGTAAGTATTTTAATTGCCCGATGTACAGTACACTGTTCAGTACTGTACATATGCAATGCTATACAGTACTGTACTAATGCAGTACAGTACTGTATAGAGTTCCTCACTTAACAATCAATTTGTTTGACCTGGTCATAGGAACGGAACTCGGTCGTTAAGTGAGGAATACCTGTATATAAAAAAAAAGGTAAGATTTTTTAAAATGTATTTTTCAGTATGCTGTATGAATAGGATCACGTAACGAACATATGGAAGGGTTTTCCTAAATTTGACTGCAAAAGTGGAAATACATTTTAAGCTCTTAATAAAAAAAGAACAAAAACGCTGCCTCAGACCCCTCAAATAAATAACAACAGTAAGAGTAAGGTTAGTTGGCATAGCGAGATCCAGGAGCTTTCCAGACACAGCTATGAAGCAAAGCAGACTTTAATGAAGGCTTTCCACTTCCTTGTGACCACTTTCCACATGTGAGACTTGTGGCAAAGAGAGAGAGACTTAGAGGTTGATTTACTCAAGACAAGTAGGCTGTTCAGGAGGGAATTTTCAATTTGCAAGGGAATTTTCCCTTAGCTTAGTGAATGAGGTGACGCTCTGCTGACTTCCAACATCATATTATGTGCAAGCAAAAGTACTAGACATGTGCATTCAGATTCGGAAAAACCTGCAAATCAACGAAATTCGTCCACATCCACAAAAACTAATTTTTTATATGCCCGAATATGCTAAAACGATATTCTGGCATATAAAAAATTGTTATCAGAACACGCAGCGGCCATATTGGAGGTGGGGTGCATAACATCACATGACACCACATCATGGGTGATGTTATTGGTCAGAATGAGCGGCAGCCATATCGGCTGCCAGTGTGTGACACTGCCATTTTGGAGTATATCTTGGTATACACCAAGATGGGGGCACTTACATATTAGGGTGCCGCCATCTTGGTGTATACCAAGATGTGAAGACATACTCCAAAATGGTGGCGCGTATGCGCAGAACACACTGGCAGACGATCTGGCTGCCACTCATTCTGACAAGAACATGTTATTGGAATTTCTTTGCAAAGTGAATTCTCACTACATTCACTATGCTAAGGAAAATTATCGTGCAAAGTTGAAATTCCCTTGCAAAGTTAGCAGCCTATTTGCCTTTAGTAAATCAACCCCTTAGAGTCCAGTATAGAAACTGATACCATGCTATCTATGAGCTGTGAGTAGTTTGCAGTGAATACATTCCATAAGTGGCGTATTACCTTTATGTGAGATTGAAATATACATATATGAGAGCTGTTTTACCTGAAAGGGTTTGACTTTCTGTCCATCCCATCCTCAGATAAAAACGGCCCTGCAACACAGCATACCAACAACAACTAAATAATACATTGAACTAAAAAAAAGATTTAGGTCACATAAGACCTTTCAATTTGACTGAATACCTCCGGTATCTAGGCACTGAAAAATCTTAGCTTTTTAGTTTTAAATACTTATGGAAAACCTTTTTACAGATATTTTATGAGTAAATGTTAATATATACATTTTTAAACAACACATATTTAGCATTATTCTTTTCCATTTTTATTTTGTTGCAAAGTTGAAATGATTTCTATATAAAATATGCGTTCTATACAAGACCAAAACAATTTTCTTGTTCTGTAAAGTATTAATAATATGCTCCAGTGGGCTTAATTGCAACAGTGACCCTCATAATTTAAAACATTTGACGTTTTCTATTTTTAGTATTTGGATAATAATTGGTTAACTACATTACATTTACCTAATGCATTAGTCAGGAATATGATCATTTTGTTTCAAACTCACTCCAGTTGTCTAAATTATTCTTTTTAAAATCATATATCTTGAAGTCCTTGAATTACTGTCCATATCCATATATTAAAAATCATCAGCAGGCCAACGGTGAACTAACTGTACGCTGCTGTAGTGATTTTTTAGGGGGTCCTAAAGACACTTTATAAATTCATTACAGCTACTAAATGAGAACACAACCTAATAAGGTCAAGATCTATCAATAGTGTATAAACATATTAGTAATCTGTATTTGTAGGAGTAAAAAACTCACATTTTTCTTTATCAATTTAAAAATTGTAGTCAACAGCTGCAATAATAAAAAGTTAATTATACATTATATAATATATTGTTTGTTTCACATTTTAATATTTACATCACTATGGGGTCTATTTACTAAGCTGCCATAGACAGCCGAGTGAAAGACCGACCTGAAGTGAAGTGAGCCGAACTCTGTTCGGCTATTCACTTCAGGTTTGTATGGCTGATTTCAGCCGTATATCGGCTGAAATCAGCCGTACATCTGCTGAAATCAGCCGTACATCGGTTGGCGTCGTGTGGCTTCGGGTCAGCCGAACATGCTCAGCATGTTCGGCCGACCCGAAGTGCAGAAGGAGTTCGACTTAGCCGATCCAACATCTGGATTGGCTAAGCCGAACCTCCAGCAGGCTATTTGCTGCTGTTCGGTCTATTCTAATAGATGCCGAACGGCAGTGAGTAAATAGCCGAATGCCGCTGAGCGGCATTTGGCTCGGCTGTTCTGCTCGGTCCCTCGGTCCCCTCTGTTTAAAAGTAGAAAAAAAAAAGAAAACGATTGTGCGGAGCTAGCAATGGCAGCTAGCTCCGCCCAACAGTTTTCTATAGGCTGGCGGTTCTACTGCCGTGAAAAAAAAGAAAAACATTTTTGCCTTAGGAATGCATTGCTTGATTCCTATTGGCTATTTCAATCTGCAATAGCCAATAGCAAACTAGCTATTGCACCCGCCCTCTGCTGCTGTCAATCACTAGCGGGGACCTGATGGAACTGCAACAGCGGGCAGGTGCATTAGCTAGTTTGCTATTGGCTATTGCAAATTGAAATAGCCAATAGGAATCTAGCAACGGCTCTGTGTCAGAATAAAAAAATTAAAAAAGCAGTGTTTCTCTCCTGGGCGGCCGGGAGCGGGAGACTCCTGGAGCGCCCGGGAGAGTTAGGCTGTCTGGAGATCAGTGTCCCTGGTTAGCTGGTAACCAGGGACGCTGATCTCTCTGCAAGTGGCCGGTTCCAGCCGTAAGATCACGGCTGGCTCCGCCCAGCTGTCAGACGCAGTCTGTCGTCCGGCCAATGGCCGGCCGCTCGGCCAGCTTCGGCTTTCACCTCAGCTCAGTCGAGCTGAAGCATATGCCTTCGGCTCGACTGAGCTGCCCGGCCGGCTTTGGGAGCTGTATGGGCTATACTGAATAGCCCGTACAGCAGCCCTTCGGTTCTACTGAACCGAAGGGGTCCTGGGGCAGAAGCTAGCTGAAGGATCGGCCGAAGCTACGGCTAGATCCTTCGGCTGCTTCGTGAAAATACCAGAAACTTCAGAGTTCCATACCTGTTCAGCATTTATTTTCAGTGTTTTGGTTGGGATGACAATATTTACCTGATAATATCAAAATATTAACAACCACTTACAAAGCCATCCACAACTTAGTCCCCGGCTATATAAAAGTATTAGCCTAACTGTCTCCTCTGCTCCTCCCAAGACTACCTCCTGCTCTCAAGTTCCCTTGTCAACTTCTCCCATGCTTGACTTCAGGACTTCTTTGGTGTCTAATCGATCCTTTGCAACTCCCTACCCCAACCTGTCCATCTATCTCCTACTCTGTCTGCCTTTAGGTTATCCCTAAATAATCTTCTCTTCTGGGAAGTCTATTACACCTCAACCTAACTACTGAACTATCACTTTCTCAAACAAATTATTCCCAAACATCTACCACCTCTTGTATCACATGCCCCTCTGTTTTAGATTGTAAGCCATTGCGGGCAGGGCCCTCCTTACCATCTTGTCTCTACTTGTATTGTAACTATAATGCTCTACTTATATTGTAAAGCACTGAGCAAACTGCTGGTGCTATATAAATCCTGTATGATAATAATACTGATTATGTTCTTACATTTACCGTTGTCCTTTTTCTTCTTCTGGGATTTCTGATAGAGCCGGTTTGTGTTTTGCAACAGAACCCAGATCCCACACTTTTAGGTAAGTTGTACACTGTTCAAATCACCACCAGTTATTGATGAACCAGGTGAAATTTGCACAGTGGGTGGCCATGACACCACCCATCCATCCAGCATCCTACGATCAGAAGATCAAAGGAGCCAGATGGAAAATCTTCAGGTGAACAGTGATGGTATGATAGTGAACACCATTTTTACTCTGATAAGGCATCATGGCACAGCACTTTTTATCCCCGAGGGTCCTGTTGCATATAAACCTTGCTCTTTATGGGAGTATCTACATCATATGTAGCCAGAAGAAGGAGATGTTTGTTATATAGTGATCAATATCATGGAGCTCCATATGTATTTTATCACCACCAATCATTATCACTTATGGGAAATATGCCATATTACTGAGTGGTACCACTGAAGACAACAAATGTGAGATCGTAATATCCTATATATGGTTGGTGACTGCAATTATTACCTGAGTGGTAACCTTATTAAAATATGCTATTCCTGTGTAATTAGTTGCAGAAGTTGAAGTCACCCCAGGGACATATATTGTGATAGGAACTTTACCTGGATGATATATTTGTTATAAGACACTGTATTACTGCGTATCAGTGTGTATGTGCTGTGGACACCCTAGGACACATGGTTTAGAAAGATATCATGTGGTCATATTATTTTTGCCATCTATGAACCTATATGGAATTTTTGCTAAGGAAGAGGAAAAGTCATATGTTTATCAACTCAATCATAGGTGAAGTTATGTGTTGGATACTTTTGACATCACCATCCTTGGCAATAATGCAAGATTATGTTTGGACTGTATACATATGTCTTCCAACTATCATAGAAGGTCTCCCAATTATTATGTCTTACTGATATGGACATTATGTTATTTTCTAAACCGTGTATATGGGTCATATATAAATTGATGCTATGATATACATTTTCCATTGGATGGATATATAACAATATATGTGATAACATTATAATAGGGCCCTGTGGTAATATTGTTTTTTTTAATGGTTTTAGGTGTGGGAGTTTGTCTATAGTTATTTGTTTTTCAATCTCTGGTTGGTTTTATGTGATGTGTCCTCTTGCAGAGACCACAGATTTGTACATAATGGAAACCAGTCATTAATATATTTGTACGGGACAGCAATGGCAAACAATCCACTGCCATCACTGTTTGAGTATTCTGGCAGCATCACCCCCACCCCTGTCAGAATACAAAGGACACAGCAGGAGATTTGTCTATCCACACTGTTTAGCATGGATAAAGGATTCTATTATATTGTTTCCATTTGTCCCACAGGTTGAATTAAAAAAAATACAACTGTGTATACACAGTGTGGTATTGTGCGGAAATCCCACAATGGAATTTGGTGTTATGATCACCCAGGACTCTCAGCCTGAGGGGCTGAGACATGTCCGGAAGCAATATTTTTTTCAGGGAAAGAGCTGGCTTTTCAGTTATTTATGTAATTTCTGGATTCTGCCTGGGATCCTGGAATGGGGAGGTTTTAAAGTGATTTAGGAGGCATGAAAGCTCCAGTCCTTTGTCCAGGGTTTAGGAGTGACCAGCACCCTATGATTGACTAAGTATGCACAATCCTTAAGGAAAGGGTGCTGACTAGGGGAATTAGCTCCTGGTAGGAACATAGTAGCAGAAGGTGTTCAAGAGTCAGGAGGGCTCTCTAGAAGTCAAAGTGGAGTCAGGTGGTGTGTGTGCGCCAGAGGCACACAAAGACAGTCAGGGAGGATGGGAGAACTGATGAGGCTCAGAGTCGAGAGCCAGAGGGGCTGCCAGTACAAGTGTGGGACAGCACTGCAGAGAGGACTGGTGGGTCAGACTTATTAGGGCTAGTTCACACCAGAACTGCATTACAACTGTGTGCGTCAGTGCAGCTGCAATGCGATCCGTTTTCACACGTTTTTGATGCATTTTTCTTTTCTTTAAATGCAAATTATACCATTATGTCACTTCCTTCTTCCTGTCAGGGCACTTTCAATTCAGCTTTTTTTTCCATTTTAGATTTGTTCCATTCCAATGCATTTGCATGCATTTTTGATGCATTTTGATGCGATCCGATGCGGTCCGACGCAGCTAAAATGGGGCAAGTAGGACTTTTTTCTGAGTGCATCAGAACAGACTGCACTAGTGTGAACAGAGCACCATAAATCCCATAGGAATGCATTGTGTCACAATTTGGATGGAGTTGCCAAACTGAACGGACTGCATCATAACTGCATCTGGTGTGAACTAGCCCTTAATGTTACATGTGGAAGCCACCTGTGTTATTTTGCAAGCAGGGCATGCATGCTGTACTGAACAACCCCTGGAAGGGTATCCAATGTGGATGTGTGAACATTTGTTTAAATAAAGGTGGGCTACCAGGCGATTGGACTGTCTCTCACTAAACTAGCAAACTCTGTATTCCTAAAAGCATTGTCAGCTGTCCCTCACTCTCATTTAAACACACTGACAAAGGGCGGCTGTTGGTAAAGCAAGCTTTTATAGTGTATAGCCTGGGACTTTGGTCAAAAACCATCATTGGCCAAAGTCTTGCATCTGACCAGAGGTTTTTTTTCAATGCATTGTGGGAAGTCTAAACAATTTGGATTAAATTCTGGAGAAACCAATTGAATCCAAACCTGAGTTCTGACTCATGGAGCCTGTCCCTACCAGACAGGAAGTGACAGGAAATCTGCAACAGGGACATGGACAGAAATGAAAAGAAAATGACAGAGGCTCCATCTTTTCCTTACTCAACTAAAAATGCTTTTATTTCTGTGTTGCTGTTGTAGAATCCCTCTCACTTACTGTATGATGAAAGGTTGTCAACAGAGAAGGAAGCGAGGATAAATCTCTGTAATGGTGTCCCAGATAGCAGTATATATCCAACAGGGGTTCTAAATGAGCATAACTCTTTCTTAAACTAAAAAAAATAAATAAAGACAAGACTGCACATGAAATTTAATTACCTCTGTCCTGGTATGGAGAACTTGATGCAGTACATCAACAAAAATATATAATTGTAGCAAAGAATTAACATACTAAAACTACAATAGTACATTTCCTGCTGTTACACAATCGGGTTTCTCTCTGCCTTTATCAGTTTGATTTATTTGAAAAGAATCAAAAATGAATAGATTTGAAAGCCTCTGTTTGGTTTATAAAGTTGTGTTATTTGACCCACAGCGGCTTTTGAGTGAAGAGAGCACTGAAAGTTAAACAACTTCATGCATACCAGCATTTTTCACATTAACAAATAAGAAATTTGAAACATAGCTCTAAATGTAATCAATGCAATTGATCAATGAGGGAATATGTTTTTAAGAAAAGATAACCTGGGTAGGTTTTTTTTCATTGAATGAACTGGGACTGCAGCCAAACTACAAAGTTAGGTCAAGTCAATATTCTTTGAAATGTATCTCTGAGTGATTAATTACTCAGCAGTAAGGAAAGTCTCCTGGTACACACCATTTTTTAAGGTATACACTACAATGTATTTAGCTCTCTTCAGCGGCAGCATGCTTAGAATTATATTCATTGAAAGTAGCTCAGTTACCAGAATAGCTAACAAATAAAACACACCTAAAATGCATGTTTTAAACAAAAAAAAAGTTGTGAGCTATCTAAATTCAAAAGAAAATGTACATTTATGTTGGCTCTAAAAGTCTTTGAGGATGTCAATCAAGGGTAAGCTAAAACTCGCCAATACACTAATTCAAAACAAAGAACAAATATGCAGTATTCATGCTATTTGCAGCTGCTGAAACCTGTCAAAATTATTGTGTAGATTGATTTTGCAATGAAAAAAAAAATACAATAAAACAAAACATACAGCAGAAGGTATTCAGGGAAGGAATATAACTAAAAACAAAGATTTTGTATTTTAGTATTAAATCTGAACTCCAGGTGAGTAAGTAAAGGCACACATTATTGCAGCTCTGTAATCATTAGTACATCAATAGATGTATTTTTTTAATGCAAACAGTGTGAGTACCTTAATGTGACCTGGAATCAACCTTTTGCAGTCAACTGCACATGTCTATACAGCAGAGCTCATAGAGGGGGGGAGGAGCAGCAGCACAAAGAGCCTTTTAGGTGTGCTGCAGTGCAGGACATATGCTGATAGAGAGCAAAGTGATAGAGAGACAATGGGGGTGATTTACTAACCTAAACACACACACACACCAGGTGTGTGTGATTTTCACACAGCAAAACGTATTTATCAACCAAAAAGTCTCTAAAAGCATATTTCCACTAATGCCATATATGGAAAAATCATGCACATGATGCATATATAATGCTGCTTCACAGTTTAGACAAAAATGGTTAGCTCATGCATTTACATTCCTGGATTCATCAACGCAAGCAACATAACATAGAGCTAATTTACACCACATTACCTTGCAATTCATTGCAGGGCTTTGCACAACACACCTGCTGGGTGTGTACACACTACAAAGGTGTTTCGATTCCTCCCATAGATCATGCTGGGAGGGAACACACTACAGAGGTGTATACACGTTCGTGGTGTGTTTAAAAGGTTAGTAAATCAACCCCAATCTCTCTATCTGCTTTTACTTTCATTCTCCAGACATAGGGTGGTAGTTGGGAGCATACCTGCTAGTCAAAATAATACTGCAGTAGAGAAGAATCAAGTCCCTCTCTAATAGACAGGCACATGCTGAGGGGAAGAACTGTGTAAATCTCACTTTTTGATGAACAGAAATACAAATAAATCCTTTGACAGTCAAAACAGTTCTCATATGTATTTTATTTGTGTGTATAGATAGGTTACTAAAATTCATTCATGAAAACCTCCAATAATGATATCTCCTGAGACTCACTCCACTACCAAGTACCCAAATCACAAATACATGATTAAGAACACAAGAAACATGATGACATAATTCATAGTGCAAAATTTGATTGGTTCTTGTATTTATTCAGGGTGGAGGAGTCATGTGATTTCTCACTTCACTAATGAATAACCAAATCAAGAATACATAATAAAGATAAAGCAATTAACATGATAGTATGATTAAAAATGCAAACATGATTGGTTCATATAATATTCGGGGGGGAGGAGTCACATAGTTTCTCAACGTTTCACGCTGAAAAGCACTTCCTCAGGATTTGGAAGATATCAATAAACAGGTTGACACGTGCATGCGAGCGGACCAGTCTGGGCAGAACCCAAAGTCAGGGGGAGGCTAGGAGAAAAAGAGGACCGCTGCCCCACAAGCAGGCAGTAGGAGATGGGTGTCACAAAATCAAAAGGGAAAAGAGCCTTATAACCGCTGATTCCACTAGAGAAGGGCCCAGCACAGCCAAAGATCACCTGAGCCCTCCGGCATCCAACACAGTCGCTTGCGAGCCACACAGAGCCGCATGTTGGATGCCGGGGGCTCAGGAAGGTGGGGAGCAATGGGACCTACTTTCTTTGGCGATCATTTACCTCTGTGTAGTGTGACTCTAGAACTAATACATGAGAGTATCCACTTTGCATCACATATAGCAATGGATGCATTTATGCAAGGTATGTCTAAAGGTAGCCTATTCCTCCCTAAAAGCACAACGACAGCCGAAGACCCCAGTTTGTCCCCACACCAAATGAAAAAAGTGTGCCTGTCTCCATACAACTACTGGGGATATGCTGAGTTTCCACTAATTAACATACAATGCAGAAGCCAAGCTTTTAGACCCTTAACCCTTTGTTGTAGCAGACAGTTTTCAAATCCATTTTACTACTGATAATGAGGTCTGCAAGCACAATACAGGCAGGGTTTATTATGAGAAACAATAACTCCCTTGCTAAAGCCCCAGCTCTCTTACATAGCAGAAGAAAAACATGTTTTGGTGTTTTCAGAACACAGCAAGTTAAATATTTTATGTTAAAATTAGCAGCCTGCCCAGAGTTTCGCTTCAAATGACTTAAAAATTGAAAATTGGAAAATATGTAAAACCTAGTACATCTTTTACTATTGTACACTAAGTAACTAAGCTGCTTTTCAGCAAGAATTCAAAATGTCAGATCACTGTAACTTTTGTGCTTGGGCCTAAGTTCTTACTAGCCATGTATTAACAGTAAAAGCTAGTCATATTAGGTTGTTAAAGTCTGCTAAAGTTTGCACAATATATTAATTTTTGAAAATGAGTAGGACAAAATTCATGAACTATGTTCTTGATATAAAATATATTTAAGCCTGATTGCTGCCACATAAATAACATCCTATTTTAGAAATGCTACATCTAATCATTTCTCTCTGTTTGAATGTAATTAAACATAACAACATATTTTGTTTACTTAGGGAGATTCAAAAAGTATATTGAAATGAAACATAACAGAAAGTTTATTAAATATTGATGTATGTATGCTATCTCTTGGATTATTTCATGCATGACTGCTGCTAAGTCAATGAAGTTCATGAAAAAAAATCATCATGCATCTGAAACAAATTGCATTGCACTAGTCTGCCAAACTCAAGGACACTATAATTACTTGCATTAAACCACTGGAAACAATACAATCAATTTATACGTCAACACATATTCACAATTACTACTTTGAATATTTATTAAATGGGCAGCATCTAAATGACATTCTTTAGGTCACCGTACGATTTCTCATTTTAGCATGCGAATGAACTGAAACCAATGTATAGTAACTGTTGATTTACTTGTCATTAGTTTTATGGTAATATGGAGCCCAATGTAAAGGATAGTTATGGTATTGGGGAGTTAAATGTTAACTATAATTATTCTTGAAGAAATATATCATCAGAAAGAGAGGAATTGGGACTGACTTAACTGCAAGGCAATTAAAGCAACCACCTTGGGCTTCAGATTCAGCAAGGCCTGAACAAGCACATATGTTCATTTTTTTTACTTATCAGCAATAAAAAAACTAAAGGCTTCCTGATGTTTATCCCTCTGAGAATTGGCACAGAAACTGCGGCACAGATGGTACTATAATCCCCCAAAATTGGCTGTAGTTTTCCCCCAAAAATCTATATTCTTATAGAGATTTTGGCTCCAGCGGCTGCAGACTACTAATTACATTCTGGAGAGACGTTTTTTATTTTCTTGCATCAGTTACTCATGTCTCCTTTACCACTGGCACTTTTGGGAATGGGGATTGAATTCTGGCCCTATGAGATGCAGGCATTTCTCACCAGCACAACCAACACAGTATTAAGTAGTAATACTCTCTGCAGTGAGACTATGGAAACAAAAAGACCTCTCTACAATAACATCTGTGATACAAACTCTTAATACCCATTCCACCTATGAACTTCTCTTCACCAATCCACACTACCAATTGAGTAAAATCTGCAAAATTTGGAAATGTTGGTTCTCAGATAGTAGACATACTGTCATGATATGATCACAAAGTGGCTCCTGTGCTTAATATATTCCTTGTCAGAATTTAAAATAGTGTTCTTAATTTATTATTAACATGCACTAAGAGCTAAGTCAGTTTACTATGCCTATATGTATTAATACTTGTAAGACCAAGGTGCATGATAGCAGGCTGGCTATTGAAACTACACTAAGAAAATTATGTGTTCACATCTTGTTGCTGGCCAGTGGCTAGATCCTGTGGTTGACAGCAGAATGTAAACAATGGGGAGCAATAGCCAGTCTGCTATTGCAATATGCAATAGTCAATAGCAGGCTGGCAATTGCACCCATCCACTAAACAGAGGAGTGGACCTGACAGAACTTTCTCTCTCAGTTACGTTCCTCTGCCCCGTGTTTGGGATTTCAATAGTCAACCTGCTATTGCAGTTTGAAATAGCCAATAACAGTCTGGCTATTGCTGCTGGCTGCGTACATTCACCTATCAGCTATGTAAGCTAGCCAGCAGGTGTATGGGGGGGGGGTACTACAGTTATTCAGCCAGCACCTACTGATCCCTGTGGGTGCTGGATAACTGGGAATTTACTGTACCTACTGCCCTAAGTTACTTGCCTTTTCTTACCTTGTTCCTTCTCCTTCTCCTTCCCCTTTATCCCCCCATTCATTGTTTGGGTTCTACAACTTACTTATGCTTTAATTTGCATTAACTTAATTTGATATTCAGTAGTGGATATACCAATGGCAAATATTCACAACCTTTCCTTATACTGTATTATGATAATATGTTATGCATGGGGCTTTCCACACTCTCTTGGTCATTTTATAGTAGATGTATCCCTTGGTGATATCTAATGTTTGTTCCTCTATACCTTGAAAAAAACACCAAAAAAGAGCAAACCATATGGATAGAACATACATAGTTACATAGTTACATAGTATTTGAGGTTGAATAAAGACATTAGTCCATCAAGTCCAACCTATTAGGATCTCATTCTAGGAGTACCCGTACCCCTGTATATTACGGTCCCTTAAGAAATCGTCCAAAAGTTTCTTGAACAATTCCACATTATTTGCTGAAATCACCGCCTGTGGCAGTGAGTTCCAGACCCTAACTGATCTTACTGTGAAGAACCCCCTTCGCCCCTTGTGCTGGAATTTTTTTTCCACCAATTTTAGGTGATGGCCTCTAGTTTTTGTAACGGAGTTAATTTTAAACAGTTTATCGCTAATGTTGCTACCACCATTAAACATTTTGTACATGGAAATCATATCCCCCCTTAATCTCCTCACCTCTAATGTGAACATGTTTAAATTTAGTAGCCTCGTCTCGTAGCTCTGGTCCTCCATACCCCTAATTAGTTTGGTTGCCCTTCGCTGGACTTTTTCCAACTCAAGGACATCTTTTCTTAGTACTGGTGACCAGAACTGGACCGCGTACTCCAGATGAGGTCGAACCAATGATCTATAAAGTGGCAAAATTATAGACTTGTCCCTGCAATACATCCCCTTTTTAATACAGGACAAGACCCTGCTAGCTTTGTTTACAGCAGCCTGGCACTGCAAACTACCTTTCAGTTTGTGGTCTACAATGACCCCCAAATCCTTCTCCATTTCTGACTTCCCCAGCGGCATACCCATAATTGTATAACCCATTTGTTTATTTTTAATTCCAAAGTGCATTACTTTGCATTTATCGACATTAAACCTCATCTGCCACATTAATGCCCACTTATAGTGTCTAAGTCCGTGTCTATTACCCTCCCCATTTTGGTGAACATGAAATCAATAAAGACATTCTGTACACTGTATGGAACATCCAAAGTTGCCAGGTCTTTCACAATCCTAGCAATGCCACTAATGTATAGTGTTAACATAATCATATAGTGGGGTGGTTGTAATACTGGATACATGCAGAAGTAGGTTCCAGGCTGCAGCTTTCACTGGGCAGCTCAGAAATGGATGGTTCTGGCTAGTTAGAGGCTGGCAATTTAGGAAGTTTTTTTGTGGTAGCTGGCATGGTACAAGACTTAAACTAGACCCTGAAAATGGAAGGTTCGCTCTACTCACACCTCCCCACCCCAATATTTAAACTACTTGAAAAAGCCATTAAGGAAAAAAAGCTGGGCTTAGGGAAATATTTTTTTTTCAATTCTATGTCTTCTTTGAAGATATTTGTATTAGAAGGGGGAGAAAAGACATTTAAGGTGTTTCATATCAAATATAAATACAATTATTTCAGCATGTATTCACCAATATGGGACAATGTATTCACCAATATGGGACAATTGGTAACCTTAGCTACAAAAGAATCCATCAACAAATTTGGTCAGAAATGTGAGTTGGTATATAACATACTTAAAAATTCTCTGCATGCAGTGTCTTAGAACAACATTTTTTACTAGTGAAAAATGGTATGCTGCTGAATTCAATGGTAAGCTTAGTCATACTGTGACAAAGAATGTAAAGGTGCCCATACACTGCACGATTCTCGTACGAGAATCGCGGGAAATCAAGCGATCGTACGAGAATCGTGCAGTGTATGGAAGGCGTGCGACCGTTTCCACTGTACGGTCGCACGTCTTCCGTCGAACCAGCATGCTAGAAAACCCGCCGGGAATCGTACGATTCTCGGCGAGTTAGTGGCCTGCTGGTTCGACAACTGCCGAACGGGCCGGTGTGCGCACGCGCACACTGCCCGTTTGCAGTCATCGTAAGCCCGCCCCTCATTACAGTCATCGTAAGCGCGCCCCTCAGGGGGGTGGGCTTGCGATGATCGAGAGTACGATCTGCCTGTCCAAGATGGGCAGATCGTACGTTTTTTTAAGTACTTTACAACCATTGCAAGACTAAGGTCTTGCGATGGTTGTAAAGTGTATGCCCACCTTAAGGAGCATTAATGTATTATTTTGTGACAAGAGTCGGCAAATGCATATAGGAAGACTTCTAAAAACTAATTTCTTTGTACAGAAATGGCTCCCACATAAAGGTGACTTTTGGGAGAAAGAGCATGGCATATGTTCAAATGAAAAAAGGATTACGTGAATAAAGTATAAACAAATAAAAAGATTTAAATGCATCTGCATTCAAATGCACTGCATCACCCTTGCAATATCTTTATTATTAGTAGAGGTGCACCGAAATTGAATTTTCAGACCAAAACCAAAAATAACAAATTTGCCAGGCCCAAAGCGAAATTGTTTTTCTAACCTTTTAAAAAAATGTTTTAATATTTTATTTTTAGCCCTGACATTTCCCTTTTGAAATAGAAAAAGAGAGGACACAGAGTTTTCATAATTATTGACACAGTAGACATGTCATCAATTATTTACAATCATTCCGCAGTCAGTTTTGATCGCTGAGTGCTTGTAACCTCTCTCCGTCCTGACTCGCTGTCGCATGAGGCTGAGGGGGTGGTGCAGGAAGGAGAGCTCAGCCTCCTGTGACACGTCTGACAGCTGATTCCTCCCCGGCACCGCCTGCTCAGGCTCCTGTGACATTTGACAGCTGTATCCTACGTGCACTGCTCTCCATCCTGATCTTCCTGTCATAGGAGGCCAGAGCAGGGCAGGAGAAGAGCTCAGCCTCCTGTGATAACACTGGCAGCATTCTCTTCCCTGTCCTGATTGGCCTCCTGACAGTTTCTCTCCTCCCCGCTGGGACCTGCTCTCGAGGAGAGGAGGAGAGAAACTAGGAATGCACTGAATTATTAGCCAAAAAATTGTATTGTTTTTTAGCCCAAAGTACCATTTTCGGCCTATTTGTTTCAGCGGCTGAAATTTTGGTGCATCCATAATTATTAGTTACACACGGCTGCATAGCCCATTGGAAAATACTGCAAGTACAGAAAAATTCCTTTTGATCCTGCCAGTAATCCATTGAAC
This sequence comes from Nanorana parkeri, assembly GCF_000935625.1. Lineage (NCBI taxonomy): Eukaryota > Metazoa > Chordata > Amphibia > Anura > Dicroglossidae > Nanorana > Nanorana parkeri. The sequence goes on along the minus strand of NW_017306300.1, from coordinate 2,924,378 downwards.
TCCTAAATTCCTGAAGTGAGTTGACAATGGTGCATCTGCTACACTGAGATCTCTATCTGTGGTATCAACCCTGCCCATTCAATCTCTTTTGAACTACAGAAAATATCTCCTTTACTTATAGAGAGAGACAAAACATGGGGACATGTGCATATATTGCAAAGATGAGCTGATTTTTTCCCAGACAGTAAAAAAATATTGCATAAATTCCACAGAATAATGTGACATTTGGGTTTACATTTATTTAAAATGTAACAAAGCTATTATTTTCATATGTAATACACAGTAATACTGACTAGCTTTCTGAAACATTTAGAAATTTGATTAAAGAGCAACATTAACATGTCAAATATCGATTGAGTAGCTACATTTTGGAGAACTCTTTTAATTTCATCTTTCCGGAGTACATTAAATGAACGTAACTATATTTAAGGTTATATTTAGTGGTTTGATATACAGAGAAAAAATAGTAATAATACATTAAAATGTCTCAGGTTATTCATGATATTAAAATATTAATAGGGCGAAGTCAGTGGGCTCATTTGTCATTTTGCTGGAATTCCTAAGAGACTGATTAGTTTTATCCCTTTTATACCTCTTCCTCAGATCACCGATACTGATTTAAGACATTTTTTTTTCATTATGGGTGTTGTGGGAAGTATAAAAAAATGAATTAGAAATAATATGGGAGTTAAAAAGTTATACTAATCCACCTATCATAATGGTCCATTGTGGAATAGTCTGTTAAAGTATTGACATTTATGAAATTCTGTATTTTTACTGGATAAAAAAAGGAAAGATTTGAAAGGAAAATATTTTTTTTTATATTATTTACCAAATTTTGTTAGCCCAGCAAACCTGAACTATGTTTAAAATCAACACAGATTTGCACATTTCTGAATGTATGTTGGAATTAGTTAAATGTCTTGTTAGCTCTGAGCTGTGGTCTGCTGGGAATCAGTGATTTGCTAAATTGATGAACACAATTTGGTGACGTGAACTGATAATGTCGCACAAAGATCCACTTACCAGTTCACTTCTAGCTTGCAAAGTGGATAGTAGGACCCTAAACAGGAAGCATTTCCTCCTCATTTTGGGGTGACCTCTCTCAATTTATTAGTGGTCCTACTTTTAAAGCCCAGGAGGTTTATTGGGTGTGAATACCTCAGTATGTGTAATACTTCCTTATAGTGGCAATGCTGTCACACTGGGACAGTCCTCAGAAAGTTGGCTTTCTGTTGGATGAGTCTGCAGTCAATTATCCCCATAAAAAAATCATCTCTGTACCCCAGCTATTCATCATCTGGTTAAAAACAGAGGGTTGTTTGCATATATTTGCAAATACACTTAGAAGTCACACTGCTGTGTCAAGGCACCTCTGATAAACGTGGTCCCCAACTCAGAACTAGTTCCCAGATGGGAACGTCCAGTGTGTGCCAGCACCAAATCCAAAAATGCAACAAAAGCAGAGTTTGAAACAGCAAAAATGTGAAATGTGCACATGGGCAAGGTATTATCCAAATCAATTCCAAAGATCCTTGGAACACTTTGAAGCCAACTAGCAAAAAACGGCTACTACAGGTTTACTACTGTACAAGACTGCTGTTCCTTTATATAATAATAATACAATCTTGCTTTGGGATTCCTCAGTTGCCTCCTCTTCTTGTTATTAACCTATGGATGCCAGGGTATCAGTGCAGGAAAAACAGTATTTGTGTTGCTTCAAGGTTAAGCTTGTGTTTAAAGCCAACAAAACAGCAGCAGTATTCAATACACCCAAAAATTCTGGTGGACAGGGCATCGGCACCAGGGGAAGACCAGTAGCTTTTGGCCAGTGAGGTAAATCCATCTAAATCCATCTTGCATTGTTGGTACAGATTTCTGTGGTAAAACATGCACCACAAACAGGGTGCTGTGGTGATTGGTGGCCTTGGTGAAAAGTAAGTGTTGTCTTAAAGAAAATGTTTTATTGTATCTTACCTTTCTACACACATATGGGAACAATTAGGGACTGCAGGTGATTCAGTGTAAACAAGGAAGTACTTTATGAGCTGTATAAGAAAGATGACTGTTGCTGTGAGAATAATTTAGTGGGTTATTCATGAAGGAGCTGAAGTATTAAGCCAAGCATTGGCTAATCCTTTGGCTCACTTCGGCCACCAGAACCCTCCTGTTCAGCTGAACCCAAGGGCTGCTGTATGGGCTATTTACAATAGCCCATAACGCAGCTGAAGGCAGTCGAGCGACTCAGCCAAGCTGAACCCATAGACTTCGGCTCAGCCGAGCCGAAGTCATAGCCAAAGCAGGGAGAACGGTCTGCTGAAGCAGACCATTCTCACCGCAAATGTAAACAAGTGGGCAGAGCCAACCATGATGTCACAGCTGCCTCTGCCCAGTTGTTGTCATTCAATGACAGCCCAGCATCCTCAGGTTATTTGAGGACACTGGGCTGCTATTTGGGCTGTCATTAAATGATAATAACTTGGCTGAGCCAGTCGTGACATTATGGCTGGCTCCGCAGTTGTTTTCATATGGCTGACCCATATGACAGGTGCCAGCCAAATCAAAACAAATAGGCAGAGCCAGTGGGGATGTCGCCACTATCTCCACCCATTTGTTTACTTTTTGCCGACACCTGTCATTTTGCAGCGTGTGTTCTGCGGGTGCGGATGGGTCGGCGGGCGTTGGGCTTTTTTTATTTCGGCAAGTCGGAGGTGTCATTGACAATGCTGGATGGCATGATTGACGTGGATTACTTTTTTGGATCAATTGTTTTGAAAAACGTTGTTTTTTTCTGTTAAAATACTTTTTTAAAAGTGCTAGTTTTTTTTTACATTTTTATTTAACCCTTTAGTGAATGAGTAGGGGTACAAGTATCCCTTACTCATTCACAAGGAGGAAGCATCTGGGTGCCCCTATATTAAAGGGGGCACCCAATGTAAATAAGCCAATCTAAATAAGCCACAGGGCTTGTGGGGAAGAGGCCCCTTGGTCCCAATCAGCATGGGGACAAGGTGCTTTTCCAGGGAGGACCCTGGAAAAGCCCCCTCCCAGTGCCAAGAACATGTGGCCTGGTATGTTGCAGGCAGAGGGGAACTTGCTGGTCCCCCCCTTTCCTGCCCTGCCAGGTCTGTGCTTGGATTAAGGGTCTAGTTAGGAATTTTAGGGGGACCCCACATTTTTGGGGTGGGGTTACTCCTTACAATTCCAACCAGACCTAAAGGGCCTGGTATGGCTTTGGGGAACCATATGTGCTTTTTTAAATTTTTAACTTGGGGTCCCGCCTAACTTTTCTATGAGACCTAAAGAGTCTGGTATGGATTAGGAGGAGGGCCCCATGCTGTATTTTCCTTTGTTTAAATTTTTTTATTCTGCTTGCTACCTCAGAATAACCAAGCCGAATACTGTTCGACGTCATTCGGCTATTAACTCACTGTCATTTGGCCCCTATGAGAATAGGTTGAATAGCAGTGAGTGAATTGTCAGAGGTTTGGCACAACTCATCCAGATGTTGAACGGCTCCCACACTTCGGCTCAGCTGAACATACTGAGCATGTTTGGCTGAACCAAAGCCAGCAGATGTATAGCTGATTTTAGTTGATGTACGGCTGATACGAGCCGTACAGGGACGAACGGAAAAGCTGAACGGTGTTCGTCTCACTTCGCTTGACTCAGTTATTCACTCGGCTGCCTTCGGCAGCTGAGTGAATAGCCCCCATAATCTCACTTACATAAAATACTAGGGATGTTCCAATACCACTTTTTCAAGACCAAGTACAAGTACTTTCCTCCGGGTATTTGCCAATGCTGTTAACCAATACTTTTTCTTAAACCTGTCACCAGATGACATGAAATGGTGTGTGCAGAGGGGTGGTTGCCGGTTTTGGGGCTGTACGTGTGGTGTGGGGCTGTTCATGGCTTTGCCTGTGCTGGGAAGGAGGAGCAGGAGATATAGAACTGGACAGGCACTGCCAAGGACAGCTACTACCAGCTCCCCAGCAGGCTGCCTGAGGTTCCCACAAACATGGGTACTCAGACAGCCACTGTCGTTTAAAAATGTAAAGGGCTGGTATCAGCCTAAAGAATCAGGGCAGTTTCACGAGTACTAGGCCCCGATACCGATTCAAGTATCGGTATCAGGACATCCGTATAAAATACTAAATCAAATGTCGTGCCATCATTACAAAGAACCGTTGTCATTCTTCTTTCTTTAACAAATGAACACTAAAAATGTTACAGTGTTGCACTCTTCCAGCTTTTACTTTGTTGCAGCTCTTGTCATTCAGTCACATAATATCCCATAGTCATAAAGGATGTCAATCATGGAAGACTTCCGTCTGTTAGGTATTGTAAATGCAGGTCTTAACAAGATGCAAATAGCTTGTCATGTACATGACTGTAGACTGAGCTGAGTGCTGGGCTATCCTTACACCTCTTTGTCCAACTCCCATGGAGATTGTGATAGAAGGAGTGAGGACTCAGGGAAGCATGAGTGCTGATCTCATAGACTGGGATCAGGCTGTGTCAAAGCTTGGGTGTGAGGACTCAAATACCATGGCTATAGGGACTAGGTGACAGGCCAGAGCAGTAATGTGTAGCTGGATCAGTAGCAGAAACAATGTGGTACCCATGGGCCAAGATCAGTAATGTCTGGGCAGGGCCAAACCGGTAATCAGAACCAGGATCAAGGTCACTAGCTGAGGTCATACACAGATGAGCCAATCTCAGGAACGAAGTACCAAATTGGTAATCAGAAGCATGGTCAAGGTTAGAAAGCCGAAGTCATAAACACATGAACAGGAACACAAGATCAGGTTACAAGTAAACAGGAAGATGCTGAAGACCAGTCAGCAATGGTTCAAGGCTCACACTCATTTTTGTGCATGCACCATTACACCAGTACACATGTGCGCGATTGCTAATGCTTGCACACAGGAAACCCAGTGTGCACATGTCTGTGTGTATGAACATCAGCATGCGTGCACCCGTTGGCCAATGCATGTTTGCCCAGTCTTGCACACAGGACCATACGGTATGGTATGAGCACATGCTTGAGCTGGTTTACTGGTAAGTACCTTACATAGGTAATATGTCAAGCAGCTGTCACTTAATGTGGGTCCTACACTGACTGAGGTCTAAAAAAGGAGCATCTCTATCCATGCCAACCAGCTCATTATAAATATTTTTGTGGTATCCAAGGGGGGACATGCCGCCTTGCCTCTAGCCCACTCCTTCCACCATTGCACTACTGTTAAAATGTACTCAGGAAGCATTAAATAGCAGAATACTATTTTTTTCTTACGAGCATTATGAAAGAGATATTGTCTTCTAGATAAGAATAACTGATTATTAGGAAGGTATATGGACTAGGACTTAAATAAGCTAATTTTTAGAAGGTGTGGCTTATTATTCCTTGTTATTGCTTCTTATAATATATTTCTTTATAAACGTATACGTTTAAAATACTAAAACATAACATTAAAATGTCATTACATGCAAAGTACTCATATTTGCTAGATTGCAAAGATGCATTATCATAGATATTAGTGCTGTAAAACTGGATTTTGAATGGAACATGGATGTATCTATTAAAGACAGAAAAATGAATGACTCCCAGTATATGAGGATTTTCTTAACTGAAAAATATTGGTACATACAATAATTTTCTTTAATTGCTAGTATCACTCCCAGCTTCTTATAAAGGGCTGATGCAGTTATGAGCCAAAATATGCTGTGGGCTAATGTAGGAGGATAAAAAAAGTGTCAAAATAATTCTACTAAATACAATGAAGTTTAATTTGAAAGTAACTCTTAACAATGTTTACCTTTCACATTACCAGAAGAAAATTTCCAAATTTATAAAAAAAAATTATTAATTTTACAATCAAGCCAATAAAAACATAGCATGTAAACATAAACAAAATCAGGTTATCCCTGGACTTGAGTGAATATAGTTTGCAAGCTGGTGGCCAATTCACAGTTTCTACAAACATTACATTCAAGCTGCAGGGGGAAAGACTGTACAAATGTTCTATGGTGTGCTAAGGCCAAGTCAGGAGTAACAGTCAATGCAATGGTGAAATTGCTTTGTCTGTAACCTACTTATTTACATTTTGCAAGAGGCGTAATGGGATCTATCCTTAGGACAGATGAACAGCATGAAGGGACATGGAAAGTTAGGGGGTGGGAAAAGTAAAGAAAAAAGAAGGCAGAAGGGAAAGGGTCCTTCCCCACAGTGCTACAGAAATAGTTCAAAATAGATTTGGTTCATAGTGTCATTGTGGGAGCCATAACAGTCAGGAATTGTTGAATATCACTGTCTACTGAGAATATGTTGGAATTTTTTACATTGTCCCATAGCTTCAAAGAATGAGCCATAATGGAATTAGAAACAGGGGAGTGACAATGAGATGGTCCTCTACAGAAACCCATAAGGGGGGCAGGATGGGTGGCAAGTCAAAGTGAGATTTCTCCTATTTGGGCTGCATAGAAGTATTTTGCAATATGAGGTACACTTAAGCTGGCCATACACTGTTATATTTTTTAATTCAACCTGCGGGCTGAACAAAAAAATAGCTAAACAGTGTGGATGAATTAGCAAATAACCAAACTTTCTGGGATCAATTTTTAAAACAGTATGTAGGATGAAGGCTTTTGATTGATGCTCATAACCCTGATATGAAGACCATGTTACTCATAACATTATTTCATCTTTATTGTTTCCAAAATGTTAAAAGTCAAACTATAACAGAAAATGCATAAAAACTGGAGTGGAAAAAAACAGAAGCACAGAATGTATACATAACCCACCCAGGGCCATGAACTATATTTGATTTTAGTCCATAATATTATCCAGTAGATATCCAGTATTCAGAAAATATCCAATATTGTTTCTTCTCAAATATAGATATTCAAGATATTGATATAGTTCAGCTTAGGTCCTAATTCTCAACGCATTTCACGTTCAAGCTTCCTCAGGAGAGGGAGGTCTTCACTAAAAATAAGTTTATGAAGAGGTGTGAAGAATGTGCCAACAAAGAATATATTTCAGGATAGTACCCTTAATGCAAAACCATATAAATACATAATATAAATGTGCTTAAAGAAATAGACCTGCAAATGCAGACCCTGGAAAGCTGTGTGTGCTCTTGACCCCCTTTAATGAGGAGACCACCAGGGGGTACAGATAAGGAATGCTTGGGAAGCAAATGAAAGAGCTGATATAATAAGTCTGAACATAGAACCAATATGGATAAATGTATGTTAATGGAATGCCAACTAGATAGTTAATAAATGGTTAACTACAGAGTGCAGGAGAGGCACAATAACCTAGCTTTCAAACAACTACTATCCAGAGGATTGCAAAGGCTGACTATAAAGGTAACATATAAAAGGCCACAGTAAGGGAGATAACATTTTAGAGGCCATAATAAGGGACAGAGTGAAACATCACAAAATAAAATAAATCAACTCTGATGGTTCAAATCCATTTGTTCAATAGAAGCTATAAACATCCTCACTGCCATATGAAATATTAAACCCGATAGAAAGTTCTCTAAACAAATCCATATAGCCAGAGATCCGACAGTGCCATGGATTATTTAGTATCAAGACCCACAAAGAACCTAAGAACATAAAAACTACAAACACCATATAATAAACCCCTAATGGAGGAAAGCTGCCTACCTTACTTTTGCTGATAGAAAGAATCCTAGGCAATGGATCCTGCCAGCAATTACTAAGGCCGAGTAAGGCAGAAACGCATCAGCGGTTGTGCTTGGTATAGATGCATGTGGAATAAAGTTTGAATTTCTTTGAAAGATCATCGTGTGCTGGTTCCACAGTTTTTGAGCCATTTACTCTAGAAGAGAGTCATCCATGCACCGAATGTGGATTTGGGGGGACGCATGATAAGGGTGAGCTGTGCGCTTCGTGTCTTCAGTTTAATAGATCCTGTCGATCTGCACCATGCGTGAAGAACACCAAGGTGAAAAATAGAGACAGGACAGAAAGTAAAAGCACTGTTTCACTTATTCTCCCCTCATGCATAGCATAACTTTCAACATACTGTATATCCTCCATAAAATTTGAATAAAAAAGTGAAATAAAGTAAGACATTTTAGAATGGTGATCTAACCACCCTGGGAAATTGAGGCACAGTATCCTGCTCCCCAAAAGGCACAATTCAAACAGGGGGACCCCAAAAACCCAATGCCGGAGCCACACCTGCAGGAAAACATTGGATTTGAGCCTATTAACCCCATAGTTCCAGTGTTGAAAAGAACTGGAGCGCACTGGGCTGCACTTTACTTTTTATTTTTATTTTTCATTTTTTATAACGTATCACTTGTTGTTTAACTATTTACTGGATTTTATATATAGGTGCTTTTATTGATTGTTTATTCACATATTATTGCTTCGTGACTATGCTTATACGGATGCTTTCAATATAACTGATTTGTTTAGCCAGCTAAAGCTCACCACACACATACAATACACTCAAGTACCACCGGGTTGTGTTTTGCAGCTTCAACCACTAATTCACTATCACTAGTGGAGACATCTACTTTATATTTAAAAATTTTTATTTTATTTTGTTATCTGAAGGTGCTCTCCCCCCTTTGGTTTTGAGAGATCACTTTCACACCCATTCACAACTAGACCTAGCGCAACTTATCTGCCACACATTAGAGATTGTACCTTACTTGCCACATATTTCTGTACTCTATTGCTCCTTTTCAGCATGTGTGTGAAAGAAGGCCACATTTGTTTTACTGGGAGAATAGTTTGTATTATCACCCTCAATATAACCTTATTTTACAGTACATTAAAGGCTAATTCCACTTTCCCTGGGACATTTGGGAAAATTGAATTACCCCCTCCAAACTGACCTCCCTCTCCCTCCTGCTATACTTACCTTTGGCCAAACCCTCCTTCCCCCTTGCCACTGCTGGTGTACTATCCATACTACATACATGGCAGCACAGCCCTGTGCTCTGTATTTTGAATTTTACTCACAAATGGTGAGCACTCATTGGTCAGTGTGGTCACCTGACTGTGCTGCCCAATGAGAAGAGTGCCTTACCATGCTGACTAATGAGAAGTGCTTCTGATCATGCTGACCAATGAGAAGTGCTTCTTGCTAAGGAGTGTCTCTCATTGGATTGTGTGGTCCGCTGGGGAAAGAGGGTCGTATTGGAGGGGGTAATTCCATTTTCCCCAAATTCACTTGGGAAAGTGGAATTATCCTTTAACATAAACTCCAATAGCTCCTCTGATTTTTTTCTAATATATTAACATTTTACTTCTTGTTTGGAGTCAGGGCTGCCATCAGGGGGGTACGGACGATACTCACTCACTAAGCCCAGAGTTTAGCGGGTCACTAAGCCCAAAGTCCAGCGGGTCACTTAGCCCAGAGTCCAGTGCATTACTAAGCCCTGAGTCAAATTCATATACTGCTCAGCATTGCTGTATAAATATATTGCTGGGATTTGTAGTCCCCCTACAGCTGGTGCCATTCTGCATTAAAGTGTAAGCTCCTCTGTATGGAGACTGATGCGACTGGCTCAGTGTTCTCTGTACAGCACTGCGTTATAGGTCAGAGCTATATACATGTACAATATTATTAGTGTGACTGTAGGGGGACATTAGAGTGTATGCTCCTCTGTATAGAGACTCATGTGACTGGTGCTGCAGCAACTAATCGACTAAGTCGATTAAAATCGATGATGGGAAATGTTGTCAACGTTTTCCATCATCTGAGCTCTCTCCCGCCGCTGCCCGCTAACACGCTGCCTGCCAAGATGATCACATTGTTGCAGGGAGACTGCATCATGGGGGAACGGCAGTTGCTGACAGTCCCAAGATCTGAGGGGAAGAAAGTAAAGTTGCTTGAAGTGTGTGCAAGTAAGATTGCCTGCACTTTTCACACACATGCTGTATAAATCTGCAGTGCGGGGGAGGCCCCGGCCTAAAGCCGTATAAGGGGCCCCAGAATTTCTGATGGCTGCCCTGTTTGGAGTATAAGGTTTCCTAAACAATAACAACTTTTTTGAAGGGCAAAATGTTGTTCCACAGTTTGCACTTGATGCAGCAGTCAGTAACATCAGAGTCCAGTTTACTAAAGTCAAATTACTGAAGAAATTGAATAGTAATTGATTTTTATGGGTTATTGCACTTTTCAATTGCTTATTAAATATGTTTATATTTTTGATAGAAAAGATTGTTGTTCTTTTGAAACAGCAAATTAATTGTGCCGTTATAGGCAAGTCAAAGGCAAACAGTGCTTAGCTGAATTCTACTTAAAAGCCCATTTTTGCCTTCATAGAGTTATTTTAGAAAAACATATGCCAGCAATGTACAAGGAGTGCACGTGAAACAGGCATACGCTATTGCTGTATATGAACAGAGAAACTTACTTTTTCTGTCCTGTTCATTTCCTTATGACTCCTTTTGAAATGGGCACCTCTGTGCTTTGCAAGCAGTCTGTCTATAATAACACTCTCTCCCGCTGAGCTCTCTCCCCCATTCATTGGTATTCATAGTGGCAACCCCTCCCGCACAGTGTATTGAGACCTAGAAAGGCAAAGCTGGGGTGCAATTAACTTGTTACAATGACGTACAGGGAGAGGATTAGCTGCTTTCTGTGGACAAAATGTTAAATTTGTAGGGCTCAGACCTACTAAAAAGTAGGGATGCAGCTTAATTTCAGCCACCAAAACATAGGCAGAAAATTGTACTTTGGCCAAAATGCAGAATGTACCATTTGTTTGGCTGAAAATGTGGTGCATTCCTGGTTTTTCTCCTCCCCACTGGGCACTGCTCTGTGTTCCCTCTGTCGCATAGAGCAGTGCCCAGCGGTGAGGAGAAAAACTGTAAGGAGGCTGAGGGGGTGGGGAGGAGACAGGTTGCAGCTGACACAGGAGGCCAAGCCGGTGGTGCAGGGAAGGACTCAGCTTTCAGCCATGTCACAGGAGGCTGGGTGGGTGGTGCAGGGAGGAGGCAGCAATTAAGAATGTAAAGTGGTTACAAGCACTCAGTGATCAGGACTGATTGCTGAGTGCTTGAAAACAAATTGAGGAGATAGTATGTTTACTGTGTCCGCAATTATGAATGAACAGGAAGTGCTCTACATCACTTTCTGTTCATTCATTATTGTGGACATAGAAACCCATACTATAACCACAATTTGTGAATGGGCAGCAACACTCAGTATAGAGGCTTTGCTGTTTATCATAACAGGGGCAGCAGAAAAAGTGATTAAGGACTCTGTGCCATCTCTTTTTCTATTACCCCAGAGTCCAACAGTAAAGTAAAAATAAATAAATAAAAATAAAACATTTTTGAAAAGGTTAAAAAAATATATTTTCTGTTTTGGCCTGACAGATTTTTTATTTTAGGTTTTGGTTTCAGTTTGAAAATTCCATTTTAGTGCGCCTCTACTAAGTCAATACAAAATTAAGAGAGCCAGCAATGTGAGTCATGAAAACAATAACACAATAAATGCTAAAAACTGTCAAAGGTGAAAATGAGCTTTAAAGCTTTATCTTTAAATTCAGTAAAAGCTCAAAAAATACGTAACTCCCCCGATATATTGGGCATACTTTATGAGGGTAAATCCCACAAATTAAGCCTCTTAGCTGATGATGCTCTACTCTTTCTCACCAATCCCTTAATCTCCCTGCCCAACCTAATGTCAATCCTCTCCTCTTTCGCTTCCCTTTCAGGCCTCCAGATTAATGAATCCAAATCGACAGCATTGAACATCTCCTTGCCTCCAGGGTTACTTGAATCTATCCAAAGACAATTTCCATACCCCTGGGACTCTAAGCACCTTCTGTATCTGGAAATAAAATTGACCAACTCTTACCACACCCTCTATGGAGCCAACTATACCCAAATGATTACTACTTTTAAACGTCTTCTAAACACATGGACCACATACCGGCTTTCATGGCTGGGCAGAATAGCAGCCGTGAAAATGACCCTTCTACCTAAAATCCTATATCTATTTTGGGTCCTTCCAGTGGCTGTCCCCACGCAAATTCTTAAAACTCTACAATCCCTCATATTTCGTTTCCTTTGGGCAGAAAAACATCCCAGAATCTCAAGACGCACAATGCACCTCCCAAAAACCAAAGGTGGGTTGGCAGTTCCCAATCTGACCACTTATTATTTGGCAGCCCAAATAGCCCAAATTGCCCAACACCACTCGACTCAGGAAACTCCGAAGTGGGTTGAACTGGAAAATTCCCTGGCCCAGCCTACTTCGGTGTCTAACCTCCTGTGGATACACAATAAACAGAGGGCTGCCATATCCAACCCAATCACATCCCACTCTCTCCGCATTTGGGACTCTGTGAAGACTTCGCATCGCCTCATTTCATGCCACCTCCCACTAATGTCCATTCTGCATAGCCCCACGTTCCCCCCAGCTCTAGATAACCCTACAGCTTTTTCTGCCTGGTCCGCTCACAATCTGACTTATCTTTGGAAATTCTATTCGGCCCGGGGGATAATTACCTTCCCTGAGCTCCAAGAAACATATCACCTCCCGATTAAAGAGGTATTTTGATACCTACAACTCAAAAATTATATACTAAGCATAGCCCCAAGGGGCAGGAGCTACACATCCTTTACATGGCTCGAAAGGGTCTGTCGGGATGATCCACATCGACCGGGTCTTATCTCTCTTATATACTCTACCCTTCTCACTTCACCTGATGCACCCCCACCCTCATACACCTCCAAATGGAACCAGGATCTGAATACAATCATTGAGGAAGACAGGTGGACTAAAATTTTGGAGAACACCAAATCTAGTGGGAAATGTGCGAGTATGTTGGAAATCAATTATAAAGTCCTCTTGCGGTGGTACATGATACCCAGCAGAGTGGCTCTATATAATCCGGATTGCTCCCCGAACTGTTTTCGAGGTTGTCAAGAGCGTGGCACTTTTATCCACATATGGTGGCACTGCCCCCTAGTCTCTGAATTCTGGAATTAGATCTTTGACCTACTCTCCACAATTTTGTCCACGCCAATAGTAAAAAATCCGCAACTTGCCCTCATAAATTACAACACTGCCAAACTTTTCCGCACCGCATTCAAACTAACCCTTTTTGTTACCACCTCCGCCAAAAGAGAGATAGCTAGGAAATGGCAGTCTCCATCCCTAGTCATCTCCTCGGTAATAAACCACATTCATTGGATCTTATCACATGAAAAACGCACGGCACAACTTACCCCCTCCATGGCTACATTTGAAGCAATCTGGCAGCCCTGGATGGATCATTATTTCGCATCTAATACCCAACGTAGGTTGTTAACTTTATAACAGTTTATAACCCTCTTCATATTGATTAACCATTTTACCCTATCCGCCCCCACACACAGGTCTCTCACTCCCTCCCCATCGTTTACTTTCCTTGTCTCCCCTATGACAATCTTCGTGTTCATGTTGTTTGTCCTACATGTCTCTCCTACAGGATATGCCTTGCATCAATGATGGGACTACCACGCAACTCCGATTTTTATTTGTTAAAAGTGCAGTCCCCCCTTCTTTTGAAGCCTTCTGGGCCTTTTCCAATATCCTGACGAATGAACCTGCAACTAGTTAATCTTTTCTGCCACAATGGAAATACATTATAATTCTGATAGCGATTGGCTCTGCCTTTCCCACTGAAATCGTCATTCGGCTAGTGCACACCTTTTGGCATGTACTGCAGAGACTATATTTTGATTGTTCCAGTTACAATGTTAATGCAATATATATCCATGTTGTTATTGGTAAACATATAAACATATATGGGCCGCAGAGATCACGTGTTGTATGTCTATTTTTATTATATCTATAATAAAAATTTATTTGGGAAAAAAAAAAAGTAGTAGAGGAGCTGAGCGATTTGCACACAGTGTCTGTGGCTGCTTACCAAATACCTCACTTTCCATCTCCTACAGTGGCATCACAGGAATGCAATGTTCAGGCCAAACGCATGTCCATCGCATGCACTCAGATGCTCCATGCATTCTCTGTGTAACCCATGTGTGAGGGAGGAGAGAACATGATTGCACCCGAATGTCTAATGGCAGGACTATGGCCGTGTCAGTGCCGCCTCAGGCTCACGCCCATAACCAATGCACTGTCCAGAGGCTCTGATGTTACTCTAAGGAGGAAGCCACAGTCACATCAAACTCCTCTTCCTTTACTCGAGTGCATGCGATGGGTTAATGTGCACCTGTTTCCCACATGCTGATTAGGCCAATTACCACCAAATGGTTGAACACGCCTCCAACAGACATTACATAAGGCTCACACTGGTTCATGACTGGTTTCTTCTCATGCATACTGACATGTATGTGTGCAGGACACTCTGCTAGAAACTGAGTTCTCATATAGGAAATGTGTGTAATTTATTGTCATATGTTGGTTTTCATCTGATGTGACTTGGGTTCAAAAATGTTTGTTTGGTCTTATGATATGTCCAGGTTATCATTTTCCGTGTGCACTCTTCACCGTCTCACAATGATGAAAGCATTGCTTACCTTGTATGTGTTCCTTTTGTATGAGTAGGAGGTTTTAGCCCTAACACCCTTATTTCCTAACAGGTGTAACATGCATATTCACGTTCACTCTCCATCAGTCTCTCTGCATAGATATGTTTTGTTCAACATCATATCTGTATCGCCATACTTTGTGTAGAAGTTGTCAGTGATATTTAGTAGAGTTTTGTCTCATCCCAAAATGTTGCCTCATCTGCTGTGAATTAGCACAACTCCGAACAACCCGCAATGGAATGTGGGTAAACTATGGCCATGTACGTATGTATGTTTAAAGTTTGAGTTTGTGTCAATGTTTCTTATCATTGCATGACTTTCATGTTCTTTACTTGTGATTCCTTTCCGATCATGTTTAGTTGACCGAGGTGTAATGTGCATATTTTGCAGGAATGCATGTTGTTTTCTTCTGTAGGGTGGCTGCTTTTTCAAGGCCAATATTGTAACAAAGGCCAATCTTGATGGAAAAAAACATCTAATTGCCTCACGTTTGTGGCTTTAATTAAGTAATATGAGGAAACACTATTTAATGACCGTCAACTATAGTAAGTATGATTTCTCCTATGTGTTATGACATATGATGATGTGCCCTCAATGCCAAATGAAATGACTAAGTTCTTATTACTTGTTTCACGGTTGTCTGTTTACACACAGAAAAGGATATGGAAGCTGTGCTGCTGGTCCAGAAGTTTATTGCATGTCCAGCAGATCTCTGGCTCTCGGTCTGCAATTCTTTGTCAAATGATGTGATTCTCTAGCAAATGTCAAGTCTACTCATCATTCCATCCACATACAACATTTTTATGTTGTGGGACAGGCTGTTATCAAATCCGTTCTGGTAGGAATGTTAAGGGGGAACCCCACCCCCCAAAATAAGGGGGGGAAAACGTGGGGTCCCCCTTAACAGTCCTACCAGACCCCTGATCCGAGCACTGGCCCGGCAGGAAAGGGGGTGTGCGATCGAGCGCCCAGGCCACATGCCCTCGGCATTGGGAGGGTGTCCCCGTGCCGATGGGGACAAGGGCCTCTTCCTCATAACCCTGACCCGGTGGTTGTGGGGGTCTGCGGGCAAGGGGGCTTATTTGCATTGGGGTACCCCTTTAAATAAGGGGACACTCAGATGCTGCCCTTGGAACATATGCTCAATAAGAAAAAATACCCTCATAACTTAAAGGGCAATGTCTAGAAAAGCCACATTAATCTGTCACATGAGATGTTTTTATTGTATGGTTGAAAATGCTACATAATGTACAAAACAGTTTAATAGTAGGGTATAGAGAAAGTGAAGTATGCATATTCAAATACTTTACATGACGTATTTAAAACACAGCATAGTAGTCTTAGCATTGTACCTAATATAAATTACTTTCCTTAAGTGCCCAAGCTGTTCAAATGTTGCCTTCTGTAGTCTGTTGGATAGCTCTCAAGAATGTTTAGGTGTTAGATAGTTCTCTACACAATGGCACTGCTGTCAATCTACTCTACAACAATGCCCCCCTTAGACTCACATCTCTGAAATCCAGTGCCACCCAGCATCATTCAACCTACTTTTTGTGAACTCAGGGCATCAGGGGCACATTTCCTGGGCAGCATCATTAATAGACTTGTGCGCATCGAATTTCGTTAACGGATTCCGTATTCTGAATTCCGTATTTCGGACTTAAAAAAAAAAAACTACCATCAACTCCAATATAAATGTACTTTGCTGTACTCTGCCTGTGTGTGTAACTGTGTATTGTAATGCAAATTCATCATCAGCAGCGGATCCGTATCTCGTATTTAAAAAAATCTTGTCATGCTGTTCAACCTCATTTACAGGGGTAATATTAGTTCCTGTTTCAAAGAAATTCGGATCCGAAATTCGTTAACGGAATTTCGTATTTCGGATATAATTCGGAAACTGCCATTCGGATTTCAGGAAAATTCGTACGAATTTCGATTGGTAACGAAACGAATCGCACATGTCTAATCATTAAGTCACCCTGGGATCACAGAACAATGATGCAAAGGACAGCACTCATGTCATTACATGAAGATGAAGAGGAAGTGGATCAATGAACTCACAACACCAGATTAAAGACCTCACACAAGTTGGGGGAGTTCAAAGAAAGGAGGTCTGTGCATAAAATGGTGGGGTGTGGCAGGGTACCCAGCCTGGAGTTGAGCTTTAATTAAATATGTTATCAAATTATATAGCAGTAACTTCAGAAGCTTTTGGGCTACAAGTTGTCAGCATACAATACTTCTCTACAATAGCTGTGACTAAAGCCAATACTACAACGTTTGGCTTGCAAGTGTAGAAATTTAATGTTTATTACATCTAGTTGACATTCCAAGCCATTAAATGTAAAATGGTCTGTGGTGAATCCTAAATAATTAAAATATCAATGGGCTTGTCAATCTGCTTCAAACGTATCTGATTTGTACAATGTTACTTTTGTACCCTAATTTTCACGAGCGTCATTGTTAAGAAATTAAAAAAATATCTAAACTTAATATGATATAAAATTCACCATGGTAGAAATTTCAACATGGTAGCATGCAACTAAGTATTCTGGATTTTCTCCAATATAGAAAGGCATCCTAATACATTGAAGGTAAATTAATACAATGAAAAATCCTAATTTATCAGGTTTATTTATAAGCTATTTAGCAAAAGAAAATCAAGTGTACCTCACTATATATGAAATAAAACCAGAATATACAAATATATACTAGAAAACTGACATTGTGACAGAGAGTAATTATAGCAAATTGACAAAAAAGTCTCTGAAGGTATAGCAGCACATGATTATTTGAACTCACCAGAGGGTATTGACCTTATAATGGATTTAGGTCTATAGCACTTGTTCAATCAATTTGATCTTCCACAACGCAACATTCTTCTTCTCCTAGGCAATATAAATATACAAAAAGCCCCAAATACTATACTGCACTAGTTTTAATATGCATAATAGAAGAAAAATTCCCTATCACTCTCACCCTCTCAGTTGGCTGCAATAACCTCTGGCATTCTTCGCACTTATCTAGTCATGGGCGCGATGTTCGAGTCGAGCGTGAGTTCGACTAAAACATCGGCAGTTTGTGTGTTGAACACCGCTGAACACCCCGCAATCCACTGTTTGCATTGGAGAGCCCTGTCATGTGCAAGACTTTGCCCAATCAGGAAATTCAGGGCTCTTACACTGCAGCCTTATGTAGTGTGTTGCTGGAGTTAAAAATAGAATGTTTCTGTCAGTGTACTGTAGCTGTCAGTGTAGTGTAGCTGTCAGTCTAGCTGTCAGTGTAGTGTAGCTCTCAGTGTAGTGTAGCGTAGTGGAGTGGAAGCTAACTGGTGTCAGTGTAGTAAAGTGTCAGTGCTTTACACAGCATTTAATACTATATAAAGTAATCTGTAATGTATATAGTATTATTTTCTATGCTGTATATTCTCTGTCTTTTTTTGTGTGTGTCAGTGGCTTCACTGGTGTTTCTCCTGCGTCACCAGTGTCCCCTTTTTGTTTTCTTTTTCATTTTCTTTTATTATTTTTACTTTTTTAATGCAGCTGGTTCTTATGCTGCCTCATTGCTATTTTCCCTTCTGTATTGCAGGTTCCTATGTTTTTGTTTTGTAATTTTTTTGTTATAATAAGCCATTGTACAACAGTTTATAGTGCACCAAGCACCACATTCGATAAAGTATTGCACCCAAGCACCAATTTCCCATCCCACATTCTCTAATAAAATTTTATAATAAGCCCCACATCATGTCTGAAAGGCCAACAAGGAGACAGGTGTGTGACAGGTATATATAATTTGAATAGTTAGGGCGGAATCCAATCCTGCACTCATCAAGAATAACTGAAGGGTTACGGTGTGAAAGCAACGTCAAGGCCCAATTTTTTTTTCAAAAACATTTTATTGTGTTGACAATTTCAAGGAATGTTTACAACATGTTTTGCATAGCATCATCAACAGTTTTCCATTTTTCTTTTTTCCAACAACTTTGCATATACATAATCCTGCTGGATCTATTAAACATTGCATATCCTATCCTAAGGTACATTTTGTAGTGTGACCCCGCGGTAGGGTTTATACTGAGTGGTATCTCCATCATTGTATTTAATAGAGGAGTGTTCTAGGGTGGCTCGGGCAAGAGCAAGTGGCCCATCTTGGCGCCCACTCGCTCTCCCTTCCCCCTTTTCTTTGCTGTACTGTCTTCCCCTCCATCCTTCTCTATATCTTAGGGTGCTTTCCCCTAAGGAACATCTACCGCTTGGTCGCCACCTAACTTATCCAAGGAGACAATGAGACAGTCAACTAGTCTCTATTTGAACATTTTACCTAGATTCATTGTTATCATCATAAACTCACCGACTTCCTCAGCTTCTCCTCTCCCTGGGCGTCCCATATGTTCCTCTGGCATCCTCTACACTTGATCACTCCATTCCAGCAGATCACCACTCAGTCGAATATTTTCCATACATTTTTACTCGTACTGAGCCTGCCCATTCCCTCAGAGTGGGCTCACTTTATTACCTTCTTCCCTAGCCCCTAACATTCTGGCTATCATCATCATTTGACGTAGTTCCTGTGGGTTCTGGTGAGAGAGCTAGACAGCCTAGGGAGCCCGCTAGTTCCCCCTCCAAATACCATCTTGAGTACCTGAAGGGGAGAACTATTCTGTGTATCATGACGGCCTTAAATTGAGCTGATATAAAGGAACTCCATCGGTCGAAAAATCTAGTCGTGGTTTTATCCCCCTCTAGTATAGCTTCCAATCTCTCCTGCCACATTATTGTTTTCAATGTCTCCTCTAGGTGTTTCAGGTGAGGAGGATCAGGGGACAGCCAGTCCTTCATCAATGCCCTCCTAGCTAGGAGAAGACACATTTGTAGCCAT
>NW_017306300.1:2878506-2904428 GCF_000935625.1 Nanorana parkeri | reverse complement strand
CCTGCTGACTTCTGCCGAATAATCTGCAAAAATTAAGAGCCTGTGGCCTTCCACCTGAAGGGTAGCTGCACTTCTGAAGGCCTTGAGGATCAGCGACTTATCGGTATAGTTAAGGTACCTGACTATCACCGCTCGAGGGCGCTGTGACTCCTGTTTCTGAGTCCCCAGGCGGTGGGCTCTTTCCACTATACAGTCAGACGACAGGCCCAGAATAGCCGGAATGGCGTGGGAGCAGATCGCAGGCAGCGCCGCAGCTTGGTAAGATTCAGGTAGGCCTACAATTCTCAGATTGTTTCTCCTGGATCTGTTTTCAAGGTCGTCCAGTTTCTCCATTATCGCTGCTTGCTTCTTGTCACCCTCTCTTATGTGGGCATGGGCCTGTGTCAATTCGTCTTCCAATAATGCCACCCTAGTCTCCATTTCGCCTATGCGTTGTGCTTGTGCCATGATGTCATGGCGTAGCGATTGCATGCCCTTGAGCACCGCCGAGTCCACCGCCGAGTCCACCGCCTCCTGTATCGTCGGCTTGAGTAATCTCTCCACAGCTTCAGCAATGGAAGCGGGGTCGTTTGATCATACCTCCTCCGGTCCCGATTCCTCCATCGAGGTGGGTGGCTGCTGCATCGGCGGCTCAGATAGGGCGCGATCCGGGGATGCGGCCTTCTCGTCTGCCCGGGTCCCCGTGCGTGGACGAGTTTGGCTCCTGGCCACAAACTTGTCCATGGATGGTATCACCAGGTGTGTCTTGCGTAGGAGCAGGTCTCCCTTGTAGGTTTTCACCTGGTATGTGGTTTTTTAGGCAGATTTTATGTCCCGTGGAGCCGGAGCTCTCTACATGTGCAGCTGCTGCGGTAGGCGCCGGAACCGGAAGTTAGGCCCAATTTTAAAGCACCTGTTGTTTCATCCAACATCTGCAAAAGAGACACCAGAATGTATCCAAAAAATCTCTAATCTTGTTTCAAGTGTCCTAACATATGGCCTCTTCATACAGGCTGCCTCCCCAAGCAGTTGTTTACAAGATTAAGGGGAAACCAATTACCAGCAATTTAAATGTCATTTTTTTCTTTATAAATGTCAGTTTTGCTTCAGCAGTTTCTATACATTGTACAGATGTACCACTTTGTCAAGCAGTTTTAGGGGACCCCCTAGGCACGATATTTAAAGGAATTTTTCACTTTTATTCTTAACCTTTAAGCAATGTTAAAATCACTGCTCCTTTAAAAATTGTATGGCCAATAAATTGCATATAAGGCTTCAAAATGGGGTCATTTGATTTTCAGAGTTCTGGTCCCATAAACTTGCATTGAGGTCTAGGTTCGAATTAGAACTTTTTCCATGTTCAAAAGTTCGAATTAGAACCGAACACCGGGGTGTTCGGCTCATCACTACACTTAGCAGGAATTCTCTTCAAGTTTGCACTTAGGCCCCTCCTTGTAAAGTGATCCCCTTTATAATGGCTTGGGCTTGATTTTTCTTTTGCTATTTGTGTTAGGTGTTTATTTGCATACAAAAGAGCAGAATCTACTTGTTAAGGCAGCATTTTCACTCTATTTATTGATAAGCTAACTGAACATTGAAAATATAGGGGTCTTTTGAAAATCATCATTAGACAGTTGAGGGCTTTGGACATACAGTGCATGCCCTAAAAAAGAAAAACCTTAACAAGTTACTTTACAAGGTTCTTTAGGCATACACACACATTCCGTGGACCACAGATCAGGTGCAAGACTTTGCCAATCAAGGCACAGAGAACTGTGCAGCCATGATTGGGCAAAGTCATGATGACTCTGCCGAATCATGACTCACCTGTCAAAACTGTAAACAGTTGGGCAGAGCTAGCTGTCATTGCTAGCTGCGCCCAAATGTTTATATGTTACCGTCATTTGTAAAAATTCCATTATGCGGCGGGTGTTCGTTGTGAGTGAACGTGATGGCGGTCAACTTTAAAAAAATGATTTTTATTTATTTTTTATTGTTTTATTTTTTATTCATCATTGTTGTTGTGGACAACGCTGGACGTCGTGATTGACCCTGGATTACATCAGTGGATAATTTTTTTAATTTGTTTTAAATAAAATACTTTTTTTTCCAAATAAAGGATGATTTCAAAAGTCTGAACTTTTATTTACAATTTTATTTAACCCTTTAGTGAATGGGTAGGGGTATAAGTACCCCTTACTCATTCACAAGGGGGGGGGCGGCATCTTGGTGCCCCTTTATTAAAGGGGTATCCTGATGTGAATAAGCTGTTCGGCGGATCACTAATGTGGTTAAAAGAAAATAAATTAAATGTTCATACAGACAGCAGATATACTTTTGGGATTGCGCATGACTTTGGTCCTATCTGGAAGGCTGGGAACTTTATGATAAGTGCAGGGAAACTGGTCAAGCATGCCAGACTAATAGAGACATTGTTTAGCATTTTCCATTAGCCCATTGAGATGGCCATTTTGAAATTGAAGGCCCATTCAAACAGTAGGTACATTTTGCAGAATGGAGCAGAGCAGTGGATGAGGCGAAGTATGTTGCTTCCTGACCCGTCAGAATAGGCTCTGACACATGAGACAGGGGAGCCTTAGTATGTCTGTGGATCCAGGTGCCTGAGAAGGAAAAGTACTATGGGGGAAGGAAGGAGCTTCCCCTAATAAGCAAGGCCTGTG
Source organism: Nanorana parkeri (assembly GCF_000935625.1). Taxonomy (NCBI): domain Eukaryota; kingdom Metazoa; phylum Chordata; class Amphibia; order Anura; family Dicroglossidae; genus Nanorana; species Nanorana parkeri. The sequence continues at coordinate 2,901,768 of NW_017306300.1, read as the reverse complement.
AATTTGTGGGACTCGATGGTGTCTCTTGAAGGCTCTGATTCCCCATGGAGGTGCAGATAGCGCATGGACTGGGCCACTTGTCCACAGACATAATGCCACCTATATAGGTAAGCTATGGATAGCCCCAGGGTTTGCTACCTTTGCTGCCCAATTCTGTGTGCCCTGCCTGTCCTGTGATCAGCACAATTCATAATCTCCCATCTTACTGAAGGACCTAAGTTTTAAAAGACTTTTCCAAGGGAACGGAACTCCTGATGGCACAAGAAGACCAGAAAAACCCCAGTTGGTGAGAGATGCCAGACGTTTCTTCAATATGGAAGTACCTCAGTGTTTATAAATTAACAAAAGGGGGGAGCTCTGTAAGAACCTAAGAACACATATATATGTTAATTCTTTTGTACCCATCTTGTTTTTATAAGTGGCCATTTTGTAATTTCTTCTAACAAGAACAACCTTCTGTAACCTTTCAATTAGTTTAATTAAATGGTTTTGTATCCTAGAGTTGGATAGCTATAGATTAATTACTCCTTAAACACAACTATAGATGTGAACATTTTGAGGGTATTTATTGTTTAAATCTAACTGATCATGCTACTGCTGTCCAGTCACATATACAAGCTTTGCATAAGTTAGTGTCAGAAATTAAACAGGATGTTTCTGGTAGCTTGTGGGACTGGCTCTTTGGGTGGTTACCTGGTATGTGTAGTTTGAGACAAATTGTTGGAGGATTTCATTATAGCTTTTTGTTGCTTAGTTTGGTTTTGCTGTTTGCAATGTATCCCTAATCAATTAATAATGGTGCAATCTTTTAAACTATCTCAACCACAGCAATCTTTTCCACTTTCTACATTCCCATTACTACATTCCACCACTATAAAGGGAATATTCCAGTTGGGATAAAAGGAGGGATTGAAAGGGTTATTTTCATTTGCTTGTTTCTGGCATATACATAGTTAATGTTTGAGCAGGAGAAAATTGTGTTTCCTAGTATATTCTACAGATACCAGCTTGAACTGGAACTCTCCAAAATGTTAGTCTTATCTCTGTTCATGCCCATGAAAGTTGTGTCCTTGATTGTTTCTGACATTTGGGACATCTATCCAGATATCCTTTATCTAGGCTTTGTGTGCGTTTGATCTGAAATGCATAATAGGCCCTATGGATAATTTTATATTGTGTTTCCCTCCACTGTTCATTTGCCATTGCTTTGCATGTAGATCAATATCCTATCAACATTTTCTCAACTATATAGTCTGTGGGAACGTCTACCCGCCATTTGACCATATTGGAACTAGACAGGGGAGGGAGGTGCGCTTGTCTCAGATGAGGATATATGTCTGAAATAGACTTTTTCCCAGCTGAGAGTATCCTGTCGAGAAGGGATTTAGTTGAAGACTGGGGAGTAATGTGGTTTAATTTTTTTATATAAGCTGTGACTTGGGAAAAGTGAAGGAAGCCTTGTATAGAAACATGATAGGTGGCTCTAAATTCAGGGAATGTTAGTATTTTTCCAGTAGTTTTGCATATAAGGTGAATGAACTTGGATATCCCCTTAATCTCCCATTTGGCAAAGATGCCATATTCCTCTTCCTGAGGGAATGCTGGATTGCCTCTGATACTTAGATGCTCGGAAAAATATGGGTTCAGTTTTGTGATCTTGTGTGCCTCCCTCCAGGCCACTGCCGTGTCCCTGATAATTATGTTATTATGAAGGATAGGAGGTATGGTGGAAAACGGGCAGTGTAGAATGCAGGAGAGTCTCCACGGATGGACCATCTCTGTTTGAAGTTGGAAGTTGGAGTAATAAGAGGAGGAACTTATCCAGTCCGCTGAGTGCCTGAGGAGGCAGCTCAAGTTGTACAATCTAATGTTGGGAAGAACCATAGCTCCCTTGCTCCTGGGCAGAAACAGCTTTTGCAAAGAGATTCTTGCTTTTTTTCCCTGCCTGATAAAGGCTGAAATGGCTTTATTTAAAGATGTGACATCTTTGTGTTTTAGGAGAATAGGCAGTGTTTGCATAGGGTACAGCAGCCTGGCACATGAGATCATTTTTACTAAGTGGATTCTGCCAAAGAGCGAGAGAAAGATCCCTCCACACTATCAGCTCATTTTTAATTTTGTTAAAGAGAGAGGGGTAATTCAAGCTGTATTGGGAGGAAGGGGTCTTACCTATGTGGAGACCAAGATAAACTATGGAACTTTTGGCTATGTTGTATACTTTTGTGGAGCATATTTAGATAGATGCTGGTGAGGTTCAGGGGAGGATAGTGGACTTGGAAGCGTTAATGGTCAGGCCCGAAAACTGCTGATATCTATTAAATGTAGTTTGGATAAAGGGGAGGTCACTTGAGGGATTGTTTGAGAATAGTATAATGTCGTCTGCAAACAACATGATTTTCACTTGAGACTTTATGAAAGGGACCCCGCAGATGTCTGGAGCTCCCTGGAAGTATAGTGACAACGGTTCAAGTGCTATATTGAATAACAACGGTGATAGTGGGCATCCCTGCCTAGTCTCCCGTAATAGCAGAAAGAGGCTCGAGATATGTCCTGGTGTGCATATTCGAGCAGAAGGAGAGTCATACATTGCTGCCAAAAAGGATTTGAATCGGCCCGAGAACCCCATCTCGTCCAGCACTCTATATAACCATGGGAATTGAATGCTATCAAATGTCTTTTCGGCGTCTATGGATATAAGGGCTAAAGAAGAGGTTGGATGGTTTTTAGCATACTATAGGACAGATAGCAATTTGCGAATGTTGAATACCGCGGAGCGGCCTTTGATAAATCCTACCTGGGCTGGGGATATTAGTAACAGTAGAATTCTTGCCAATCTGTCCGCTATTATTTTTGATAGCAATTTAGCATCTGCGTTAATTAGGGATATTGGTCTGTATGATCCTGGGTGGTGTCTTTATCTTTTTTGGGCAATAATTTTATATAGGCCTCTGAGCCTGTTTTCAAGTAGTCTCCCCCATTCCACATGGTGTAATAGACCCTGTGCAGGGTAGGAGAGACTTGTTCTTGCATCATTTTGTAAAATCCATTCGAATATCCATCCGGTGAGAAATAGATAATCCGCGCTTCTGGAAAGGAGACTAAAGTGGAAATGTATAATAAATTAAGACCTAAAGCAGCTCTAAAAAGAGGATAGAAGAATCCTATCAACAGTCGAGAAAAATATATATCAAAGCGCTAAAGGTGTAACTAATATGAAACTTAGTATAACCAAGTGATATAGTGAAATTTTAGGTTTAGGCGGTCTAGCCCTAAAACAAGTGATATGTCTTACATAGAATCATAAAAGAAATATATATAAAATAAAAATACAATTAATAGTACAATAGTGCTGTGGAAAAACAGAAAATGATTGGGACAATAAAAAATTTCAACCACTGTGTAAAGACCTCGAATAGGTCACAATATGTAAACGATCCGTGCAAAAAATATATATTAAAAAATTGGAATAAATTGGTCAACGAAAAATAAACGTAAAAAACGTATACAAAGGAAGTTGTTAATGATATATATTGATGGTGGTATATATTGCGTAGCGGTGGTCCGACAGCCCCCCTTGGGTGGGTACTCACCAAATGGAGTTGGATCGAAGGCTTTTAGTTAGTGACGCTTGAGCCTGCAATCGTGCTTTCAAACTTGGACCCAGTTGTTTTTACTCTCAGTCCCTGCAAGGTGAGTGTTTGGTTTTTCTCCCTTGTAGCGCTGGCTGTATCCCAGAAGTAAAGCTGGATCGTCTCAGGCGCAGTGTCAAACGAAACTCCTTGCCGTGGTCCCGCAATATTTCGACGATAAAAAAAGGAGAGAGCCCTCATAGTGTAGCGTGCAAAAACATTTAGCTTTATTACAAGTAGTAACTTACACAGGCAAAAAAATCCGGCCGGCACAAGCAGCTCAGGAACAAACTTTTAAAACCCTTGTGTGCAAATCTAGCGTCTGCCCTCTTTGACGCGTTTCGTCAGGTGACTTTTTCAAAAAGAAGGTTTCAATTGGGGGGAAGGCGCCTGGCCCGGAGTTCGGTTTTGCTTTGCCCGATCTATCTTCGCTTCGAACCATAACCAAGCTGAAATCGCCCCCCAGGAGCTTGTGCGGGTTGTCATCTTGCAGTATCCATGAGGTGATCTCCTGGAAGTAAGTGGCAGTGGGAGAATTCGCAAAATATACATTATATAGCGAGTAGATTTTATCATGCACCCTGATTTTGACCAGCAATTTACGGCCCTCTTAGTCGGCATCCGTATGTATCACCTTATATTTGAAGGACTTGTTAAATAATATTGCTACCCCTGCTCTTCTGCCCACGGCTGGAGCGCCGACGACCTCACCCACCCACAGTTTGCGCATTCTATAGATATCCGTCAAGGGTAAGTGTGTTTCCTGTAAGAACACTATATCCGGTTTCATCTTTTTTAGGTGGCGGAGAACCATCATGCACTTAGCTGGGGATTTTAGGCCATTAATATTCCAGGAGACCACTCTCATGTTGGGTTGTAGACCAAATGGGAGACATCAAAGGACAATAAAACTATTAGCGATAATATATACAGTATATGATAGACATTTGTTATTAAACTTACTAGCTTAACTAGGGCGTGGCATACTGATAGTTGTAACCTAGGAGACCATTGTACATTCAATTTTGAACATTTGTATAATCTGCATGAGTTAGATAGGACATTCAATAGCAAAAAGTGAGAGGCATTATGAGCCCAAACGTGGTATAGGCTGAACGCTGATATGCGGTCAACAGGACCACAGCTTCGTGTAAAAAATAGCAAAAAAACAAGAAATTTTAAAAAACAACAACAGAAAAAAACAGTTTGTGACTTCACTTTTTTCCTCAAGAGCTCGACAGAGTGAGTACTATGGCTTCCGCTAAGCCAGAGGCGTGAACCTTTGCAGTATATGTTCCGGACAATTGCGAAACTCAGCATCGTTTTCTATATAGATTGCATATGTGTTTGTGGTTCTCTACACCGCAAGTAATGGCAATTGCGTCTACCTTGAGCATGGCTACCTGCGGCGTATCTGACAGTCACTGGGAGATTGGATATTGGGCACTATTGTCCCATCTGCCATCTTCAGGGATATGCGTTAAATCGTTCCCCTTAAAGTATGGCACTGGGAGAAGGGGCCGAGATGTTTTGTTTTGTTTTCCAGATCACCTGAAATAGAAGACGTATCTTGTTGTTATATACCATGGGCCTTGTAAGCTGGGAGTGTGGGAAAGTCAACTTCTAAATAGCCCTTCACTGCCCTTCCCAGATGCCCCCATGGAGAAAGAAGGTGAACGTACCTTTCGGCGAGTACAGATGCAAATACTGCCTACTTGTGTCAAGGTGAATCTGTGGGTATCATAGGTAGGCGTACCGAGGTCTTTCTAGCTGGGGTGGTGAGCCATTGCGGAGCAGAGGACCGTCTGGCCGCCTCATGTCTGGCTGGAGATTCCATCTGCTCCACAAGTTTGAGTGCCACCTAGGGGTCTTGGAACGCATGAGGGGATCCATCCTCTGTTTGGAAACGTAGAATCGCTGAGTAGGCCAGGGTAAACCTGATGCTTTTCTGGTATAAGAGTGAGCATACCTTGCTAAACGCCTTCCGTTTTTTGGTGACCTCCACCGAGTAATCCGCGAAGATGAGAAGTTGATGGCCATCTAGATAGAGCTCCTTTTTGGCCCAAAAGGCCTGCAGAATTGCCAGACAATCTGTGTAGTCTAGATATTGGGCTATGACCGGACATGGACTTTTTCGTTCCATGCTGGGTGGTCCCACACGGTGTGCTTGTTCCACTTTGCACACCGGGTCCAATCCAAGGAGGTCCGGAATGTTGTGGGCGCAGATATCTGCCAGTAATGATGGGTGATATGTTTTGGGAAGGCCGACGATCCGCACGTTGTTACGGCGTGATCGATTCTCGAGGCCGTCGACTTGGTCAAGGAGAAATTGTACCTGCTTGGTGGTGGATTGCATATGGGTGGACGATGAATCCGCATCTTCCTCCAGGGATGTTATGCGGGCTTCCGCCTCAGTTATTCTCTGGGCCTGGTTCAATAGATCGTGACGCAAAGATTGTATGCCCTTGAACACTGCCTTGTTCACAGCATCACGGCTTCTGCAGCTATGATGCTGTGGTCGGACATTGCTGGCAAATCATCCTCCGAGGAGGCGCTGACATCCCGTATGTCAGGGGTGATGGCCATCTTGGGCTAGGCCTGCGGTCGCTTACCCTGGAAGGAGTTCCCTTGCCGCGGGTTGCGCCGCTTCGTGAGGAATTTATCCATGCTCCGGTATGTCCTGGAGACAAATGTGGTGTCCACGGGCTAGTTTGAGTAGCTGAAGTTAGATTTTATATTAGATTCTGCCCTGGCCGTGCGGGAGCTCTGCACTCTGTGTCTGCTACATCAGGCACCGGAACCGGAAGTCTCCATATGCTAGTTTTTTTAGTCCAGTTCCAATTTGAGCTCTCCTCAAAAGCGCAAGAAATGTTTTAATTCTTTGGGTGGATGTTTTGTGGAGCCGATGAGAAAGGGTGATCCACCTCCAAAACGGGTTGCCTCATTAACCACTAACACAACTGGAGTAAGTGGGTGCATCCACCAGTTGGAAACCTGCTGCTGAAAGCAAGTAAGCTCCAGTACGTACGTTACGTCAAAGGGCATGACTTCATCAGGGTATTCTTTCCACATTGCATCACATTGATTCACAGTTAATATTTAGTGCATTTTCATTATAGATATTTTGTAGCAATTACATTTACACTAAGGTGCATGTTATATACATGCGTTTCTTTTTTGTTTTGCACTTTTTACACATTGTATCACATTACTCTAAGGTCAGTATCTACTATATCTGACACTTTGCGGTCTGATTCACACAGCGCGGCTTTTACCATTAATTTCATACGTTATATCTGACCACACAGATTTCAGCTGCTGCTTAACTTGACTATTCGCATTTCTTATTGTATTCATTACATTTCAATAAAGTGTTTTATTGCACTAGATCTTTGCATTTCCTTTTCCCTTTTATCTTACATTGTACAAATTCACCCCTCACAGTCAGGTTCAGGGCATCTCCCACACATATTATTTAAAGAAAGTGTGCATCTTTTATGTTTGGGGGGTCTTTTACAAACGCTAGCAACGCAGCAGTTGAAAATCAAATCAATAGGAAAAAATTGCAAAAAATGCAAAAATGGCTTGGCCAGTTGATTTGAAAAATGTTCCGGAGGGCTTGGCAGCGAAAGGGTTAAGCATTATTAAAATCACTTCTCCCAGCTAAATGGAATTTAAAAAAAATGTTTTTAGTTTTGGTACCTATCCTCCAGGGTACCACCAGGTCCCCATACCCTTTATTGATAATCTCTTGCCTATTAGCCGGGGAAAATGGAAATAAATGATATTTTAAGATTTGACTTCCTTTGACTTTAAGGGGGTTCATATTTAAGTTTGCAACTTTTCAGCATGTCTCCTGAATGTACCCACAACCCAAACAAGTTCACCCATCACTAGAAATAAGCAAAAATGTAGTGACGATAGTAAAAATTTACTTTAACGTCCTAACTATTTTAATATTGTAAAAATAATTTTAACCACACTTGTTTTGCAAACTTTTAACATAAATGCAGCAATACATTATGTATATATATATTTTTTTGCTTTTTAGAAGAGACAGTTAAGTTATATTCTGATCATGTTCAGCATCCTTAATGAACTCCTCGGGGAAGACAGAATATCAGTAACACAATTAACTTCCTATTCTTATGCAAATTAGGAATCTCAGAGTCCCTGATGGAAGCAAGCATTTTGGCTACAGTTAGCAAATGTAAGCTATTAAATGACACATAGAGCCTTGAGTTAAAATGTAGTCTTCAGTAATTTGCTATATGACATGTGCACAACTGCTTCCAGGGGAACTAAAGCACAGTTACACATGTATTTTGTGTGTTTACATGTGTTATGTGGGTTGATATCTGTACTCATGATCATGTGCTCATTAAAGTTATTCTTTTTTATACACACCTAGGACAAACCCCGTGCAGCAATAGGAAAAGCTACATCACTTTTAAAGTGATCAAGCCTAAAGCTTCGATTGTATCTCAGAAACTATCTTTCCAAAAATGAAACACCTCTTTACAGTAAATGCATGAAATTTGACTCAGTGAGGACTTCTGACAAAAGCAATGAACCAATCACACAGGCTGTCTCTTTACCCTGCTGCTTCCCACGCTGTGATTGCCAGCTTGCTTTCTATCACAGCAGTTGCTCTAACAACATTGTTGAGAAACTTTTTTGATAAATTCAAACATTATTGTAACATTGTGTTTACTCTTTTATTTGTATGCGGATTAAGAAGGTGACCTTGGATTTGCATATGTTGACAATTTTATTAACCTTTCAAGTGAAGAACACAAAATAATTTTATTTTCAGTAACATCCATTTAAAAAAAAGCTAAAACTGATACATAAGCCCAATATGAACACCTCCCACTAATCTAACTTTAGAGCAATTTCTCTCATAAATATAGATATGAAACATCTGGCAAAATTCTCCCAATAAGACTAAATTTGGGCAAAATCAACCATGCGGGAAAATATCAAATTTGTCCCAATGCACCAAACTAGTGAGAATACTAGCTAGAAAATGCTAGCAGAATCACACCAGAACCCGAAAAGGAAAGACAGAGAGGAATCCCTGTAATGTTATTCTCTACAGATATCAGATATAGATATGTTTTTTTAATCTTACTCTCTTGGCGCTATTTGTTCTATGTACTTGACAAATGGGGTTTTGGTCCACTTTTATTTAATTGGATCTCCTGACTATATAACTTCCACAGAGCATTTGGCAAATAAGAGAATATTTACAAAAATGTTATTACAAAATAAAGACAATAATAGCTACAGCAAAATAATGGGAATAAGAGCAAAGAGCATTTTATAAGCGTTTCTATGTGTCTGTGGGTTCTGAGTTTGAGTCTGATCTGATGTATCAGAGTCACTATCCCTCAAAGATGACTCAATGTTCATGCATAGTTTGATGGAGTGAAAGGAGAGCTCCAAACTGCAGTTACATCAGATTTTTTACACTCCCGAGAAGGGCATTGGGAGAAATAAACTGATCAATCAAAGAGTCTGAGGAGGGGTGTGGAAGTGTTTCGTGGCAGTAAGCAAATCCTCCTTCACAGTTATCCTAATGATTTCAATATATCCCTAGGATCACATTCTAAAATGCAATAACCAATATTTTATCATCAAGCAGAATATTACATTTATAAAAGGACCACGCACCATTCATATGAGCCTTCCTAAGAAGAAGTAATGTGCCCCATTAGCTCCCCACACCTCAAATACAGTGGTGTGTGGTATGTATGTGACCAGTATTTTCTGATACATTTGAATAGGTTCTTACTGTTAATGTAGCTGTTACGTACCTTTTGAGGAGTCTGAGGTGACGAGGGGGGCCTCTCTCACAACTCTGATCCCGGAGCACCTGGATTTGGTACAAGGGCACTGGGGCACAGAGGGGCAAGGGTGCCAATGGATGATGTGTCCGCTGAGTTTGTGGAACGTGGTGATGTGCGTAGATCCAGGCAGGTAGCGGGGACTTGAGCATGCACAGCAGAGTCCATCTTGAATGATTCCCAATCAGATGAGCTGAGGAAACAATAAGCAGACCACACCAAAAAAGGACACAAGGCAGAAGAATCGTCTAGGACAGGCCGAAGTCATCAACGTGCAGGCAATGCAGTACAAGGGATGAGGCAGGATCGAAGTCAAGAAAAAGCCGGGGGTTTCAGGAAAAAGGAATAAGCAGAAGGTCAAGCCAAGCCATGTTAGTAATGGGTAATCAGGATCAGGATACAAGGAACACAGGAACACAGGAGAGCTGACAAATCTGGCAGCATAGGATGATGGTTGATCACAGCCTAATAGTGCTGTCTCCACTATGGTTTTGGGGTCCTCTGCTCCTCTGGGGGACCAGAGACCACAGCAATTAGTGTCAGGATCGAGAGCAGTAGCAGACCTGGAAATGTCCTTTCCCTAATCTGCTCTGTGATCAGTGAGTCAGGAAGCACTGCTCACAGCGCTTGCTGAGCCACAGCTGTCAGAAGCTTGCTGAAATGCTGCTTACACAGAAGATACAGCACAATGTTGTGTACAATTCCCTGAATTGGATGTCAGAGGAGACATCTGGGGTCTAAAAGACCCCAGATGTCTCCATAAAGGGAACCTGTTACTTCCAAATGCTGTCACATAGGTGCTTGTTAGACCCTGTGTGATAGCAATAACGTTAAGTTTACAAAAGTAAAAACAAAATAATAAGATAAATAAAAATACATTAATCAAAAATTAAACCCAACCCCATGACCCCCGCTATCTGCATGCAAAATATGAAAATGTGCACGTAGTGCATGCACTTCTATGTAAACGGTGCTTGTACCACACGTTAGGTATCGTCACAAATGTCCAAGTGAGAGCAATAATTCTAGTTCCATAGTTTGCTATGATGAGCAGGAAAGGATTTTAAAGCATTGCCTATGGACAATTTTAAGTACCATAACTGTGTTGCTTTCTAGCCCAAAATTCAGATGTTACCATGTTTGTGCAAATATTAGGAATTTGAAAAAGTGGTAACTACTATTATGAAAAAGTTTCTTAAGTCACCTATCCAATCATCTCCAATTCTTTTAACATGTTTGCTGTTACTGAAACCTGGCTTCAGGAATCTGACTCTGCCTCCCCTGCTGCCCTCTCCCACGGTGGCCTCCACTAGACAAACTCACCCAGAGCCAGTGGATGGAAAGGAGGTGGAGTGGGAATCCTTCTATACCCACAATGCACTTTTCAAGTTCTGCCTTCACCTCCCTCTCTAACCCTCTCCTATTTTGAAGCCCACTGTATTTGCCTATTTTCTCCAGTTTCTCTGAGTATTGCTGTAATTTATTGGCCTCCTGGACCGGTATCTCGCTTTTTTGATGACTTCTCTCTCTGGCCACCTATTTTCTCTCCTCTGAAAATACCCACTATCATTCTGGTAGGATGTAACATTGCTACTAACATTAACACCCCGCTTCTCAACCTAACCTCTTCTTTTGACCTAAAACAATGGACGCACACTCCTACTCACTCTGATTGAAACATTCTAGATCTTGTGTTATGTCAAGGATACACTCCTTGCAACCTCTCCAACTACTCTCTTCCCCTCTCAGACCACAACTTTGTCGGTTTCATGCTCACCTTGTGCCCAACCCTGAATCCCCCTAATTAGCATACTGTTACCTGGAGAAACATTAACCTCTTCAACCCTTCTATTCTCTATCTGCTACTGACTACCTCTATGATATTTTCAAAAAGACAATAGGCTTTAAAGGGTAGCAAAGACACCACTTGTGATTTAATTAGATGAAAATATTGTTTAAACATGATTGTGCTACACATGTTTTTAATGATGTATGAATAAACAATATTTTTATCTAATTGAATCACAAGTGATGTCTTTAAAGCCTGTTGTCTTTTTGTAAATATTGTAGTTTCCTTTAGGGTGTGGTATCAATCACTGAGTCTTTTGAATTGATCCAATAATTAATTTCTTACTGTTACTGACTACCTCTATGACAAACTCTAACCTCTGTCCTGCCCTGACCTGGCTACTTCTAACTTCAACAGCTCACTATCATCCTCTTTAGTCACCTTGGCTTTCTTCAATACACACAGACTTATGCTGCGTGAAATACAACCATGTCTAACTGAAGAAACTAAAAATCCTAAAAGACATAGCTGCGCTCTTGAGTGAGTGTGGCATAAAACTAAGTCGCTGCAAGACTTCACCCTGTATAAATCTTCTCTCTTAAAATATAATTCCTCCCTCCCTGCTGCCAAACTAACTTATTTTCTCACTCTCATTAACACAGACCTTATTAACTCTTTTCTACTTTTAACACTCTACTATGTCCCCCACTGCCTCCACCCACTAACTAATTCAATGAACAGAACATTGCCATTCATTTAAAAAACAAAATAGATGCAATTTAGGATGAGATCTCCGCTGTCACAAGTCTCTCAAGGCAGAGAGACTTGTGACAGTGGAGATCTCATCCTAAAGAGATCTCCACATCCTAAAGAGATCTCCACTGTCTCTCCAGGCAGCCCTTGTCACACAATGCCTGGAGAGCTGATTTGTATAGTGAAGGGGCTGGCACATTGTGCACAACACATTATTTTCTATAGTGATACACATGACCACAGTTCAAAGGGCACAGCAAGTCATCAAGAGATGATTATGCTCCCACTAAAGATCCTTGAAAATTTGGAGAAAGGTTGAAAGCCGAACAGGCAAAGTTCAGAACAGACTTAATACTGGTCTGAACCCAAACCTCACCTTTTTTCTTTATCATCACCTAATGAACATAACCATGAATCAGACACCAAGACCAAAATGGCCAAACATCTCTGGTATAGTGAACACAAATTTAAGACCAGATGTCCAAACATTTTCTCAAAATCATCTCCCAGGAAGCAGCCTATATGGTCCTATAAGGTCTGGGGTCACCTCTAGAATAGCCTATTCTAAACCTTCCCACACCAAAACCTGTTTTGGGGGTTATAATGCCACAGGTGATATCATGCGCATATAGGGATTTTGCACTGTTGATTTGATTTTCGTAAAAAAATTCCATATTTCTATCAACTTCAGGTATTGCTGCATAACAATTTAGAACCACTAGATAAATATGCACAGACATGTTCTTTTTTTCTGTTCTCTACTCTTATGTTTCTCATTTATTTAGGTACTATTGAATATAGACGTCAATGCACACGGTCCACACATATCAAATAGGCCCAAAATTATAATGGACAAAGTCTTGATATTCCACAGCATTTTTTATCATTTAACTCATAACTTCAATAGTTTATTTACAATAATATTTTTTTGGGCAATTTTGCCTTTTTCTCTGGTTCAATGCCACCTTTATGAAAGGTATGCAATTTGCATTTGTGTAATTATACCTACTCTCTGTACTTTTATTTTTTAATTGTTACAAAAATATAATTTAAAAATATAATAAAAATACTCAGATGCAAAATGGTATAGCATGTAACCATAACTAATGTACTGTATATTGGGGAAAAAAGAATAAGTATAGTTCCAATAGCCATTCACAAATTAATTATAATTTATATTTTAAGGCATAACCTGTAAAAACTGTTTTGCTAAACAGCATTTGTACATTTGGCTACACGAGTGCATTTAATGGTAATATTTACAGTGCTTTATTATTTTCTTTGCCATGTATGCAGAACAAGGTAAAACAAAATAACACGCACACGTCTATGGAGACATTTTCAGGTGATTCTGCAAGTGTAAGTATATGCTTGACTAGGCACAATATCTATCTTTCCATCTTTCTTTTTCTTTAATTTTTGCACTGTATTTTATAAATAAATTAAACATTATTTGTATTTATTACATTATATGAAAGTTGCAAATGTTTTAATATAAAGTACTTATGAAATTAATTAAAAAGATGCACACAATGTTACAAGAATGATATTTAATTAAGATTTTAGTACATAATCCATGGCTTTTGCTAAAAATGTCAAAACATAGCAAAGGCTTCAAGTAGAAGGGATGATGTAATAAGATGTAGTCATTAAACTTAACTAACACAATAACACCTATGAGAATTCTTAACTACACTTCAGTCTCTTCATTAAGATAGTACTTTAAGATAGTTCACAGTATCATTAGAGGCAAACAGATGGTACGCAGTATGTGAATCTTATGTTCAATTTAAATAAAGACTTTCCATAATATCCATATATAGCACAAGGCAATAAAACCAGTAACTCGGTTCTAAGTTAAACTTCATTTAAATAGGATTTTTCAGTGATTAAATGCTTCACTTTCTCTACAATAAGCAGTGGTGATTTAGCTCTGGTATATCATATTCTTAGAATTATATTACAGTTAAACCATGAGAATTTATATATGCATATACTATATATACTATATATACTATGCTATGCATTACTATATTTTGTTGGCTGTGGGAACTATCAGAACTGCTCAACTGGTTCCTAATAACCGCTGTAAATTTTCATTTAAAATATTTATTAGTGATTTTTAAATTTCAAGTATTTTATTAAAGTTTGATAGTAACACACAACATAATAATTATATATGCATGTAAAAGGTTACAAAGAACAAGTTAACATACAACAGGGTATTCCGATCTCAAAATAAAAATAAAAGTTATCTTCAAGATTTGTACATAGGATGTCTAAAGCTGGCCATACACCTATAGATTTTCTGCATATTTTCTATGTTCTGATACAATAGATTCCTCCATCTACGCTAAACTGTGTGGATGGAGGAATCTCTCACTGGGCCAAGCTTCAGTATCTTGCTAGTCGGCCCCACTGCTTGTCAAAATACCTGAACAATCTGATTGGATGCAGGCATTGTTCAGGTATTTTTTTTAGTCCTTTTTAGGGCAAACATTCTTTTGTATGCACACTAGAGGTTCAACCTGCAAATTACATCTATGTATTGCGTTGGGGAGGGGTCGAGCCAGTGCTGGGCTAACAATGTCTTGGCTTTTTTTCCAACATCTGGATCGGCTGAGCCAAAGCTCCGGCAGCTCACTTGCTGCCATTCGCCCGTATTCTCATAGGGGCCAAACGGCAGTAAGTGAATAGCCTAGCGGCTCGGCTATTCTGCTCGGTACCACTGAGGTAGCAAGCAGAATAGCAAAACAGTTAAATGAATAAAAAACAGTTGAAAAATAATTTTAAAAATGTTAAAAAATAAAAAATATATATTTTAAAAAAATACAAAAATAATTTTAAAAAACGACGCACGCTGACCTGACTGCCCCCAATGAACTCTCACCACAAAAGGAAGCATCTGACAGATGCCAGCAAAATAAAAACAATTGGGCAGAGCTAGTGGTGACAGCTAGCTCAGCCCAACTGTTTCCTATTGGCAGAAAACTGCCAGAGTCTTCTAGCAGGTCCCGGGCCAATGAATAACAACTGGGTGGAGCCATCCATGACATCAAGGACGGCTCTGCCAAGTTGTTATTGTTTAATGACAGATCAGCATCCCCAGGTCATTTGGGGTCTCTGACCTGTCATTACAACTGGGCGGCTTTGGCCGACCTTTCTCCATGCTTCGAGTGTCACTACGGCACAGTCGAGCCGAAGCATATGCCTTCGGCTCTGCTAAACCGCTCTGCATAGCTGCTTGTCTGCCTTCAGCTGCTGTACAGGTTATAGTGAATAACCCATACAGCAGCCCTTCGGTTCAACTTTATTGAGTAAACCCCTAAATTCCCATGTGCTGAGTATGCTGCTGACAATGCAAAAAAATGTTTAAAAAAACACCGGTGGGATACTCTTACTTTTATACCCTAAAGTAATGAAGTTAGCTTAGATATCATAGAAGTCATGTCTTGGTGTATAGCATCGCAGAGTGCAGCAAGCATGTTTCTCATGTCAGACACTGAAGCCATTTGCAGAGATGCAGAATCGCCACCTGTAGGAGCAGTATCATGTGGAGAAACCGCTTGACCACAGTTTTTTGTCTCCATCAGCATCCTCTTTGGATCGCTTACTTTCAGGGGGGCTATGAGTAGTGGGGGAGTCAGGAGGAGAAGACTCACTGATTCCTGATGATGGATCCCACTCTGTAGCCGAAGGTCGAGCATGTGGCAATTCTCCTGGAGGTGAGGAACACTCCCCTGGTGACTGAGCACATGTGGAGACTCCGTTATCTTGGTAATTGACTAAATGTACCACGAGGAAGAAATCAGTAAGTTTTTTACAGTTGACCGTGGTTCTTCTTTTAGGCATCTATGTGATCACCCGATCAAGGCTTAGTTAGTAGAGGAGCTGGAGGAAAGTCTACATCACTTGAACTCTGTAGCTCAGTGGGCTCTGGAGCAGAGCAGTGTTAGAAAGTGGCCATCATGCTCGGCAGCCGGCCATGCCCCCGCAGTGATTTTTTTAATGTAATGAATACCGATTTTTGTAGGATGTACAGAATTATCCCATTTGTGAATAAAGATAAACTGGATTTCTAAATTGCTTAATTCTCTACATGTCAGTACATACATACTCAAAACAAACAAAATCTGATGAATTAACGATTCATGATTTTATCATCTCTATTTGTAATAATAGATGAGATGAGGATGAGAGAAATGGTCATCAAACTGTTTAAGTGCTTGGTAGAAGGCTGATGCTCTTTATTTTTAGGAGGTACATCCTATTTCACACTGTACAATCCCAGAGATAAGCTTATGTCTTGACAGAGAGGAGGACTTCAGGATGCACCAAAAGAATCAACACATCTATCAATAGATGGCCTTTTACATGTCTCTTTTCATAGCCAAATCCATATGTTTTATGCCAGGTTTACTATTACCATATACTATTTTATTAATTTTCTGCATTACACCACATCTCAATACGAGCCTTAAAACATTTTGTACAATTTCAAACATTTTTTGTTTTGCATTCAGAAAGTATCTACACTTTTACCAATGCAAACATTAAAAAAATGTATCAGAATTTAACTTAGAAAACATAACTTTCACCCAGATACTATTTGAATTAGAACTGATTATAATAAAAATAATAAACTACTAAATCTAAGAGATTCCACTATTATTCAGTAGGCATTACAATGTTATCAGCAGAAAATAGACACACTGTAAAATAGAAACCTTGTCCAGTCACATTTGATGTGACATGGAGACTTCAGTTTTACTTTATAACACTTTAATGATAAAACTTCTTCCAGGGCAGACTTACCAATCAACAAACTGTAACTCTGTTTGAAACGCTTGGCCTATCCAGGCTTCCTGATTCCTGGAAATAATTTTATGTAAACAATTTACTTTTTAAATATACATTTTCTATCACATCATACTTATTCCAGAATTGATTTGATGTTATAACTTATGTGTTGTCTGCTTTATTATACTATCATTATGTCCCTTGTGTTGGGCTTGATCAGACCTCAACTCGGTGATACCTAATTTGTCCTTACACATATGGGACAACTTCACCAGTGCAGTTGTTCTTTATTAAAACCAAATCTAAAAACACCTAGGGGTCTATTCACTAAGCTGCCGTAGTCAGCCAAGTGAATTTCCGACCTGAAGTGAAGTGAGCCGAACGCTGTTCGGCTATTCACTTCAGGCTGGTACGGCTGATTTCAGCCGTGTATTGGCTGAAATCAGCCGTACATCGGGTGGCTTTGGGTTGGCCGAACATGCTCAGCATGTTCGGCCGACCTGAAGTACAGAAGGAGTTCGGCTCAGCCGATCCAACATCTGAATCGGCTAAGCTGAACCTCCGGCAGGCTACTCGCTGCTGTTTGATCTATTCTTATAGATGCTGAACAGTATTGAGTGAATAGCCGAATGCCGCTGATTGGCATTCGGCTCAGCTGTTCTACTCGGTCCGTCTGTGGGACCGAGCAGAACAGAAAAATAGTTTAAAAAGTACAAAAAATAAATAGAAAATGATTGTGCAGAGCTAGCAGTGACAGCTAGCTCCGCCCAACTGTTTTCTATTGGCCGGCGGTTCTGCAGCTGTCAAAAAAAAGAAAAAAAAGATTTTCTTTCTAACTTACTCTCCCGGGTGCTCCGGGAGTCACCCGCTCCCAGGAGAGAAACACTGCTTTTTCTTTTTTATTCTGACACGGAGCCGTTGGCTGGCGTCAGAATAAAAAAAAATTCACCATAGGAATGCATTGCTAGATTCCTATTGGCTATTTCAATTTGCAATAGCCAATAGCAAACTAGCTATTGCACCCGCCCTCTGCTGCTGTCAATCACTAGTGGGGACCTGATGGAGAACTGCAGCAGTGGGCGGGTGCTATATAGGTAACCAGGGACACTGATCTCTCTGTAAGTGGGCGGAGCCAGCTGTAAGATCACAGCTGGCTCCGCCCAGCTGCCAGAAGCAGGCTGTCGGCTGGCCAGCTTTGGCTTTCACCTCGGCTAAGTCGAGCCGAAGCATATGCCTCAAATGAGCCGCCCGGCCGACTTCGGGAGCTGTAGCCCGTACAGCAGCCCTTCAGTTCTACTGAACCGAAAGGGTCCTGGGGCCAAAGCTAGCCGAAGGATCAGCCAAAGCTATGGCTAGATCCTTCGGCTTCTTCGTGAATAGACCCCCAAATCTATGATGTGTTGCGCATGAGGCACCAGCAGGCAATACTGCCCATATTAGGGGAAGTGCAATCAGTTGGATTAGAAAACCTTGTTTGATCACTATTTTTTTCTTGCAGGTAAAGTGTGTAGGTAACTCAACATTTTGTGTATCCCTCAAGTAAATATGAAAAAATGCAGATGTTTGTATACAAAAATTAATCTACTATGCCATTCTTTAGTTGAATATCATAAATCTTTTTTAATTTATTGGCTTTTATGAATGGTAAAGCACCCTGATATTCACAGTTAGAGTTGGGTTTAAATCATTGTGTAAAGCCCCTAAAAAAAACCCATTAGAAATGTTACCCTTATCCTAGTAAGAGTATAATGCACTCTTTTACCTCAAAACAAAAAAGATGCTTGATATTCTGTCTTGACCCTACTGTATATGTTTTACATCTTAAATGCAATTGAAGTAGATGAAGCCTTTTTGAATGCACTTGAAGCTCTATATTCCATACGAGAATTTCAATGAAACTCACAGGGTTCAGAGATCCATCTTATTAAAATATACAGGACATAAGAAAGGTGTGTACACTGTAGTCAAATTTATTTGAAATAGAGATGGACATTTTAACTATGTATATATAAAAGAATACAAATATACCGCAGCCAGACAATCCCCATCTCTCCCTTTTCACTTTTCACCCATCTTTTCCCCACCCCTTGATGTTCTCTTCTGACCCCCCTCCCCCGTGTCATCATTTGTACTACTGCCATCATACACATCAAAACCTGGAATGCCCGTTCTTGCTATCACGCCTAGCTACCGAACTCCCTTCGCACATTTCTTCTACCCCATCACCATCAAGCTCCCCCAGACATAACATGGGTACTTGTATGAAAAGAAATCCACTGATAATATATGCCCTAAGCTACCGAGAAGTGCACATCCAAACGCTTACCTTGTCTATTCTGTAATTAGCAATGAATGGTAGATATTACTACATTCCAGGATCCGACCTGTGCATGTAATACTGTAAACTGCATTGATGCAAAGTGAATGTTACATGCTATAACTTGTCATTTCACTGTCATGATATTGTTCCTTACCTTAAATAAAAATATTTGAGAAAAAAAGAATAGAAATATAATTAGCTTACATTATCTGAATAGAAAATACAATACAAGTTCACCTTGAGATCATTTGCTTCAAATGTAAAAAAGGTCCCTGATATTAATATTAAGGTGGTTCAGCTTCTCACTACATTTGGACTTCAGGTCTTTGAATATCTCTAAATCTGCAAAAAAAAAAGATATATATATATATATATGTTTTGCATTTCAGTAGATGATTGATTTAGACTACTCTTAATAAACCAATTATGGCAACTTAAAATAAGTGGGATAAACTTGTATAAATATATACAGTCATGGACAAAAATATTGTCACCCCTGCATTTCTGTCAGGTAATGCACCACTTCACACAGAAAATTGCTGTGATTACAATTGTTTAAACATTCTCATGTTTTTTTTTTTCTTTGTATTAGTATGACACAAAAAAGGTGGAGAAAAAAAGCCAAATCTGACACATTCCACGCAAAACTACATGTCAGTAATAGGTTGGTATTTAAACCTTTTGGAATCAGAGTGTCAAGTTTACAGATCCAATATGCTTCTCTACATAGCATTCACATGTCACGCTAATGTTCACCGTAGCCCCCCCAACAGTAAAAAAATTTACACAAAATGTGTAAATAAATAAATAAAATAATACTAATAAAAAACACAACCCCCCCTCCCCCACACACATAACATACACGTGCACCATATTGTGGTGTACACCATGCACATGCGCTGCAGTGTATTGTTGGAATGCATCGCAGTGCATGATTTTTTTCTTTTTTCCCTTTTTAAAATAACTAATTTACATGTGGCAGCGCATGACAAAGCTTTGTTAGAACACATTGCCGTGCGTTGTGATACATTGTGTTACAATTAAATACATGCCTGTATTATTGTTTCACAACACAAACACCAACACAGAGCAAAAATGATTTTTAACACAAAATGCTTATTTACAGTTTTGCGTTCCTTCATTCTTTTACCGTTTCACAAAAAAAAGATGCTATTTAAAATGTACAAATATTTGTTATTTATTAACTCAATACAGTTTTATCCTTTAGATTTAGTCTGAATTTTTTGCGTGCACTGATACTGATTTTAGTGTGCTTTATCAATTGTATTGTTTATTTTTATCGGTTTGATATTGATTTGATAAACATTTGCACAGTTATCTTAGGGCCTACAAATTTAACGCCACCAGCTTTTATTCTACTGGGCCTGTGTTTTCAGAAAATGTATGGTTTGGGGGGTCTTTTGCAAACGCTAGCAACGCAGCAGTTAAGAATGAAAACAATGGGAAAAATTGCAAAAAACGGCGTGGCCAGCTGAGGTGTAAAACGTTCCGGAGTAACAAACTTACTGTCAAAATCAACAAGTAATAAAACTATGTTGCGGGGGGACTCAGAAAAACAGTTTTATTAACCCTTTAGCTGCTACCATCGTATGTCATACCTTGGCACCAGCGTAAGCTTGTACACATTCCTTTTGCTACACCAGCAGGGAATTTGCATAGAGGTCCTAAGCCAACTGTTGGCTTCCTAGTGTAGAGAAAAAAAGACTAAGAAGTTGATCGGCTTTCTAGTGTAAGTGATTTGGATGGCTGTAAACTTCCACATGCTACAGATGATGCTGCCCTACTGCCCTGTATCTAAGGCCCACCAGTCTCTCATGGGCACCAGGGACATCCACTGTGGGTGTCATCATGGAGAGCAGAGGGACTTCAGTGAAATCAGTTCACTGCTCCTCCTTGGGTAGAATGAAACTTGAAGCAACAAACTTTGCATCACTTTCAAGTTCATAACAGTCATTTCCCTGCTTCTGTGGTCAGGGAAGAAGCTGAATGAGCACACACTGTGATCATTTAGCTTCAAAGTTAGTGAGGGGTTTACTAGACCCCTGTTATCTTCCATTGTGCTATCACAAAGGGAAGTCAGCCCCCCTTGTTATAACAGTAAAGTTAAGTAAAAAAAAAAGAAAACATTTAAAAAAGATTAAAATGTAATAAAAAAACACATCCCAAAAAATGTAAATCCCCCTGCCTCCATATGTACGCACATATGAATGTAAATGCATGCAATGGGTGCATCTACACATGAAATTGATGATTGTGCTACACAAATTGTCACCTAAAGACAATTTTGGGTACTTTGCTCCCATTTAACAAGTTTACACAAATTTTGACGCTTGACTGGTTTTGGTATCTTTTTACTTGTGACAACCTCATCTTTTATATTTTACCCCCCAAATTTGTATTTTATTATTTTTGCATGCATGTGGAAAAAATACAAAATACAGACCCGGCAGCAAAAAGGTTAATGCTAGTGACAGACTGCAACACATATGTCATCTTTTTATTTTTCCCATAGGTCCACTTTAAAGTTGCAAAATTACTTACTGAACACAGTTTCACATACATCCAGAATGTTTTCCTCCCAAGTACCCTCTGACAATAAGCAGAATCTGCATTAATAGAAAAATAAAATAGATAAAGAAATATAATACGAAAATTCAAAGATTTAGATATCAGTGTGTTGCTGTATTTATACCACAAAAAATATGTGCCATGTATCCACACATTTTACAACAAGGATACATTTGCAGCCTATAGTTGAACCCCTGGGGCTGTGGAATTGCATTTAATCATCCATTATTTGGTAGAGGTTTATTTAGATAACAAATCAATAAATAGATGGGTGCATTGACAAATGAAGCATTTTTTGAGAAAGCTCTAAATCTAAATAGTTTATATCATGCAGTATAGATTTTATCTAATATGAGCAAAAGAAGAATAACATCCTGAAACCCTACTGGCTCTTTCTCCCCCAAGGTGTGTTGCCACAGGATAGTTTGTTCCTGTTCTCCATAGAATCCAACAAATGGATAGATTTTTAATTATTCACATGTGCCTCATAAAGAAGACTTTGGCACAGTGCCTATGTACATGTCACAGTTTGCTGAGATATTAAGATCCTATAAAGAACACCCAACTTAGCACCTTTACTCCAAATTATCCCAGTACTATGCAAATCATCCCAGCAGTGGCCAGCAGTAATGAGTGTAGTATGGACTAACTGGATTGATCTGGTATGACACGTTAGTTATGTTAATCAATTTGAATTACTAAAAAGCCTAACTCTAGGCATTTTCATAGATTAGGACAGAGTTATGTTTTCTGTCAAGTTGTTATGTTTTCTAGAAATGCATATATTTCTGTGTTTGTATCCAAGTAGCTTCCCCTATATTGGCATTATACAGTACATGTATACTGTAAGCAACTTAGTATTTGGCATTTTTCACAGCAGAGTAGGAACTGGCCATAGAGGGATCACTTTGCTGCAATTAATCAGCCTTAAAGTGTATTGAAATTTTACCCAGGTGAAGTGGATATGTAAATATATTTCAATCACTGCAAGAATATTCACATAAACACCCCATAGATATACATTTATTGGTAGGGATACATATTTACAAATAACACACAAAACAATATTTACAAGACAATGTACAGTACAAGTATGGTGGTATATTACATCTCAGCTTCAAGCCTGTTCATACTGCATGCCTTTGTGTCCCAGGTAAAAAGAGACCACATGGCTCACTAACAATACCTTATATAGCCTCCTTTCTGTACAGTGGCTACCAAATTAACATTGGGCGTAACCTGATTGGTGGATTTAAATGAGGTTGATGCCCCCCCCTGTGAGATAAGATAATCAAACAAGACAATAGCTATGCCTTTAAAAAAGAAAACAGATTCACAGTAACACAATTAAGAAACTAAGGGGTCTATTCATGCTGTTGAAGGATCTAGCCGTAGCTTCGGCCGATCCTTCGGCTAGCTTCGGCCCCAGGACCCCTTCGGTTCAGTAGAACCGAAGGGGTGCTGTATGGGCTATTCACTATAGCCCTACAGCTCCCGAAAGTGGCCGAGCAGCTCACTCGAGCCGAACGCATA
>NW_017306300.1:2877293-2878025 GCF_000935625.1 Nanorana parkeri | reverse complement strand
CGAACATGCTGAGCATGTTCGGCCGACCCGAAGTCATGCGAAGCAAGCCGATGTACGGCTGATTTCAGCCGATATACGGCTGAAATCAGCTGTACCAGCCTGAAGTGAATAGCCGAACAGTGTTCGGCTCACTTCACTTCAGGTCGGTCATTCACTCGGCTGCCGAGTGAATATCACACAAATGTTTCTGCATTGCTGTTTAGTGACTGTAAAGAGAAGCTATCAATCCTTAGAAATTGCATTTATTCAAATAAATGTTGTGTATGTTTTACAGTGATAATATCTTGCCATTTGCTCTGAGGAAGAGGGTTTATCCCTGGAAACGCGTCAGCAGGGCCTAATAGATTGCTTCTGCTCACATTATGGATGTCTGATAGTTTAACAGGGTGTCGACCTAAGTACACAAGTTTGGACGTTTGTTCTGGATGCTCAATATACAGACTGTTTTCTGAGTTTATATATTTTTATTCAGTCTTTTATTGATGAATAAAACAGTATTTCATGAGGAGAAGGTGCTGTTCTTTTTGCATGTGCTTTACGGTTTCCATTCTGTCTCTGAACAGCAGCTCCCTCTGTGCATTGTTATTCAAGTTTGTTTTGGATCACCCCTTCCATGTGTTGCTTTGAGACCTCCATCAAGCGCTAACAGATTGGAATATCTATCTATATATCTATCTTTCTATATATCTTTCTATATATATATATATATATATATATATATATATATTTAAC
>NW_017306300.1:2860529-2876873 GCF_000935625.1 Nanorana parkeri | reverse complement strand
TATATATATATATATCTTAATCACACAAATGTTTCTGCATTGCTGTTTAGTGTCTCTAGAGAGAAGCTATCAACCCTTACAAATTGCATTTATTAAAATAAATGTTGTATATGTGTTACAGTAATACTATCTAGGGTTTTCAGTTGTCCTTTTATTGTATTTTAAGTACACCAACAGAGGAAAAAGTAATTATAGTTTCTTATTTTAAGTTATGTACAATCCTCAGCTGCAGTCCAAAATGCAAACTTTATTTTAATAATGAAACTAATGAAGCATGTGTGACTTAGCATTCATTATTGTGTTCTATATGATTTGCTTAATACCTTAATGAGTTATAATTACAGCTCATGAATTTCTGTTCACGACATGCATTAATTTAATAAAGGAATGTGGCAAATAACTAATTTACTTCATGAACCACAACTTTAATAAGTAATTAAGAATTTTAAAAAAATACTTGTATACAAGAAGTGCAATTTCACAATTCAGTAGACAAAAGGTAATGTAAATGTAACCAGACAATGTGTGAAAATTAAAACAGACTACCAAAAAAAGGCAGATCTGTTTGCAACAGTGAATAGAAAGTAACCAGATTATTTTGTCCCTTTAACTCACTG
This sequence comes from Nanorana parkeri, assembly GCF_000935625.1. Classification (NCBI taxonomy): domain Eukaryota; kingdom Metazoa; phylum Chordata; class Amphibia; order Anura; family Dicroglossidae; genus Nanorana; species Nanorana parkeri. Next base: position 2,876,256 of record NW_017306300.1, on the reverse strand, counting down.
AAGAACATTTGGAATTACAAGTTGGTAACACTTAAACTGAGCAATGTACAGAAAACATAAACACAGAGCGCCACCTCTAAGTGTAATATAATTTATTAATTGAAAAGTGAATTAAAAGGCATCAAATATACTCACAAGAGTATAATGTACAGTGCTTTGACCATTGCTTTACATCCTCCACTGAGGACAATCATAAGTTTCAAAATGTTTGAAACGGTAGCAGCAGCCGCCACATGCTCCTGTCACAAAGTCAGCCGCTGTAACCTCAGGCTGACATCTTTCCCCGTCTTCAGAGCCACCCCTGGGTGGGGTTCACCAACACTGACAGGCTACTAACTACATTGATGGTATTCACCACCACATTCCAAAAAACTCTGACCTGAGGCAGGTCTACACCATGTGTAAAAATGTACTATTAATTCATGGCATCTACCACAGCTGGCATCAACTGTAAAGCCAGTGCAGAAATGTAACAAAATATACCCATCTATAGCCTGAAATCATAAGAGTGAGATACGGTTGGATACCTTCTTATAAAACATCCTCCACTAGGTCAAAATAATCCTTTTTCCATTTCATAAAGAGATTAAAACCTCAAGATAGATTTTTCCCACGCACTCAGCAATTAGAAAACACTCAATACAGTCAGAGGCTAAGACAAAAAAATAAGGTAATTGAAAGCGAATGGCATGTCACAGTTGGAGAAATCTGAAAAACATCCAGCTTAGCAGACAAAAGGCTAGCTTAAGCTCATTGAAATCCAACAGCAAACCCTCTGGCATAATATGTTTCAAGGTCTTAACCGCATACCTACAGAATACCTGTTTACTAGGTTAAGAATATGAGCCAAGTATTTCCACGATCGGGTTCACTGCTGGATTATCCTCAGAATGGGAAAACCACCACTGGACTGTTACCAGGGCTACTGCCCAATAATACTGTCTAAAGCAAGGAAGGGCCAGGCACCCCTGGGATGAAGGAAGCTATAAAGTGGTCTAAGCCAGTCTACCTGGACCCCCAGCCAATATAAAGTAGGCGATAACACTATCCACTTTGTTAACAAATGCCCTGGTTATAGGAACAGGAGTGTGTCTTAAAAAATACAAAAACTTGGGAATCAAGGTATTTTTCAAATGTTTCTCTGCTTTTCCATAATTGTTCATTACAATACTACATGTTGCAAGGCACACAAGGATTTATTAGGAAGGCAGTCAAAAAGAGGAATGCTGAAATGCCTATGTACAATAAAGTTCACACTAGGGTGGTGTTGTGAATGGTGGCCAGTGCGCGGCTCCTTTTGTTGTTGGACTGGGGTGTCTAACTGTAACAGACTGAACAAAAAAAAAGAGAGAGCAGGAGCGCGACTGCCTGGCACCAAATGTGTGGATGGGGAATATTCAAGGACAATAGGTGAATCAAGGTGAATGAATGTGAGGTGGTGGAGGAGATGTTGATAGAGAGTGAGGATGCAGCAGTGGTGACCTCTTCTGATGGGGTCGGTCGGTGTTCGATGGTGGGACACTTCTGATGTTGTGGTCATGGGGACTTTTTGTTAAAGTGGGAGGGCATCACAAAGCTTGGTGGGCTTTCTCGATCCTTATGTGGAATCCCAGTCGGAAAGCAATGTTGGAGGGAAGCAATAACAAACTTCAGAATTTTTGGGAGTGTGTGTAATAAAATTTGAATTCTTTACTCACCATAAGATTTGGTATGTGGCGATAGACTTGCTGTGATAGGGTTTGAATTTCAAAGTTTTTATTGGGTTTCCATAAGATATAGCATGTTTTAATACCAGTTTTTAACATATGTATCAAAAAACAGAAAATACAGTATTTCTCACATCAACATTATTTCCCCGCGTCCCCCAACCCTTCCATAGACCATCAAAGCTATTATCAAGGGAAAGAAAGGGGGAAAACCAGTTGTGTTTTCAACATTAATTTTTGCCCCTGCCCTCATCCACCTCCAGGGGCTCACCCTTCCCTTTCGATCACTTCTAGCTATGAGGGTGCGGGGTCTCTCAATATAGGTATAGCTACTTTCGCTATATGAAAACTTATGGAAAAACTTTTTACTGTACAAAAAAAAAGAAAGAAAAAACAAACAAAGAAGAAGAAGGATCATTTTATATTATAGAAATTAAAGCATTAATTATGGTTTCCTTTGGTTCCAAGCAGCAGGACAGGTATGCTTATGCTAAAGCATCGGGAGTAATGCTATGTGCATTTGAGATCTCTTGGAATATCAACCAAGGCTCCCATACTGCTTCAAATTCTGCATAGCTGTCCTGCAAAATGCTATATAGTTTCTCATGGATCATGATCCAATTCACTTTAGACAGCACCAGAGAGAATGGAACCTTTTCAGCTTTCCAGGACCGAGCTATTGATGTCTTAGCCGCCAGGAAAAAAAAAGAAACAAGTTTGCTCTGTGTTCTAGAGATGTCCGGGATTGATTTGTTTAGTAATATATACTGTGGGTCTCTGGGGATATAGATCCCGAGAATCCTAGAAAAGCAGGGCAAACAACTTGTTCCAGAGAGGTCGCAATCCTGGGCACTGCCACCAGACATGGAGCATAGTGCCCTGCTGTTTACAGCCCCTGAAGCATAACGAACTGACGCCTGGGCCCATATTCGCTAATTTTGCTGGCACAAGATACCATCGGGAAAAATATTTGTAGTTAGCTTCTAAAAGAGAAACATTTAACAGTCCCTTAGTTGATCTTATAGAACACTGTTGCCATTCTTCTAGGGAGAGTGGTATCCCTGTTTATATCTCCCAAGCCCCCATATAAGCTGTTTTTGTAAATGATCCTAGTTGGGCATCATAGATCAGGGACGTGCCTCCCCTTTGACCTGGCCCTCCTAGGCACCACCATTCATATTGTGTAAACAGCGGGACTCCAACCTCGGGGATATGTAGAGTGAGTAGAAAATGATTAATTTGTCTAAATCTAAAATATTCTGAGTGAGGCATCTTGAGAGTGTTTATGCAATAAAGATGTGTAATTGGTTTATGGAGTTTAATAAAATCCCCAATCCTATACAATCCTTTATCTATCCACCATTTAAATGTTTTTGACTGTAATCCTGGCATGAAATTGACATTTTCAAATAGGGGCGCGAGGGGAGTGTGAGAAGAGACCCCTTCCTTGTTTCGGATCTGATCCCATAAGGCTAAAGAATGTATTAAAGTTGGCGCCAGGGTCTTTGGCCTCTGCTTGAATTTCATCCATTTGAGTGCCTCAATAGAGGGTTCCTTATGCGAGCTAACTTCCATCCTGACCCAGTCTGGAACAACTGACTTGAAGTAAATAGATGATAATTGTGACATTTGTGCTGCCCTATAATAAAGAAGCAAATTTGGTACCCCAAAGCCGCCCTGGTTTCTGGGTTTGAAGAGGGTTTTTTGAGAAATTATTGGCCCCCCCATATAAATTTAAAGATGGACTTCTGAAATTTAATGAGTTCTGTCCGTTGAATCGGGATTGGTAGTGTCCTAAATAGATACAGTATTTTAGGGAATAAAGTCATTTTGATTGAATGAATTCGCCCTATCCAGGATATGTTATATGTAGTCCATCTAATCATATCTTCCCTGAGAGATTTGTATAGTGGTGGAAAGTTTACCATATATAATTTGGTGTACAGAGGGGTGAGTTTCACTCCCAGATATTGTAAAAAGTCTGTGTGCGCCAGTTAAATGGGAACACATTTTTAAGGCCCGACCAGGTTTCAACAGAAAGATTAATATTTAATGCTACTGACTTGGAAGCATTGACTCGAAGTCCCGATATCTGTGTGTATTTTTCCAGAAGTGCCATAATGTTAGGGAATGACACCAATAAAGAGGTTACAAATAACAACATATCGTCTGCGAACAAGGCACATTTATGTTCCTCTAAGGAGCATTTTATCCATTTAATATCTAGGCTATTGCGAAGTAATATTGCCAGAGGTTCGATTGCTATGGCGCATAATAATGGCGAAAGGGGGCATCCCTGCCTGAGACAAGTTGTTTTACATGCTGGTTTGTGAGTGTGCCATGATGCATCCCTGCCTAGTGCCCCTTCGAGTGATAGGGTTTGAAAGGGTGGGTCTGATTCTGGAAGTTCATGGTGGGCTGAAGGCTGCTGTCTGATGCAGGATTGCAGGATATGTTGTTGGGCTGGGGTGCTGCGGCAAGGGCGACCACTTCTGTGTATTTAAATGATGGTGATGATTTCAAGTTCCTGATTGAGGCCAGTGGGACTAAGTGTGTTTAGTTTATATATCCAGTATGTTTCTTGTTTGCAGAGCAGATTAAATCTTTCAGGGGGCTGGTGGTTTTCAGGGATGTGTTCTATTGCAAAAACTTGAAGTCACTACGTTTGTGTGTGGTGTTTTGCTAGAAATTAGTGTGGGGCGCTGTGGTGAGTGCTCCTCTGCTCTATGAATCTTCTGTGTTCACCAATGCGTGTTCTGAGTGGGCGACACATTGCCTATGAGAACGTACCGCTGCCACAGCCTCCTCCCTGTCATTGTGCATGATTAGCTTTTACCGCACACCCCCTCGATTCCCCTTCCATAGCGCACAAAGGTGCCTTTGAAGCTCCCGCCTCAACATTCTCCTCTCCGTTACTGTGTGTGGCCGGCCCGTTCTGCACACCCCCCTAACCACCTCTCCACACTGCTCGGTCCAGCAACTCCTTTCCTCCTGCCTCCAGTGGCTTCCACCGCAGAACAAACTGCGGCAATCACCGGCAACACTTCCCCCTCCCCCAACAGACATCCACCCACAGTGCCACTCTAGCCCATGCCTTCCTTCTGATTCCAGCGGCTTCTGCCACAGAACAAACACCGGCGGTCACCGTCAACTAAACTCCCCTCCACCCACCCCAAGCCCATGCTGACTCTCCTGCCCTACCGTCATCGGACAGCAGCTCCACTGTCTGCCCCCACCTCTCTCTCCCCCCACTGATACTTGGATCACGAGGATGCTCTCACCCGACGTCCACCAGCAGCCCTCACTCTGCACACCACTTCGTCCTCACCATGCTGCTAGGATTCCAGGACGCCAGCTCAACCACCTGTGTCCACACAGAACAAACCTCTACCTCCCCCCCAGCAACCCTTCAACATATCCTGCATCAGACAGCAGCCTTCACCCCACCCTGAACTTCCAGAATCAGAACCACCCTTTCAAATCCCATCACAGCGAGTCTACTCCAGGATCTTGTCCATCAAGAAACTCCATTTGAACAGCTACCCCAGAAATCAGCACATGACACACCTCCATGCCTCCAACCCACCACAGGATCTCCTTCGGCGTTGATATCACCACACACCAAATCTTATGGTGAGTAAAAAATTCAAATTTTATTACACACACTTGCAGAAATTCTGAACTTTGTTATTGCTTCCCTCCCACATCGGTTTCCGACCGGGATTCCATGCAAAATTGAGAAAGCCCACCAAGCTTTGGGACGCCCTCCCACCTTAACGATGAGTCCCCATGGCCAAACCATCAGAAGTGTCCCACCATCGAACACCAACCAACCCCATCAGAAGAGGTCACCACCGCTGCATCCTCACTCTCCATCACATGTAAGTGCTAAACATCTTTTCCACCACCTCACATTCATTCACCGTGATTCACCTATTGTAGTCGCGCTCCTGCTCCCTCTTTTTTTTGTTAAGTACAATAAACCATATCAGATTTCACATTTTACCAAGTTAAGGAATGAAAAATGCCTAATGATCAGTCTGTTTTACCGCATTTTGCACTGTACTCCTTGTCTTGTTAAGTTAGTACTCTCGTGTATTAATCACAACAAGCTCATAACATCATACACACACAGTAGGATTTTAAATCTAACAGTTATTGAGTAAGTATTTCATGTTGGCTGAAAAAAATAAGAGTATAAATGAACTATTTTTGAAAACTTGTGTACAGTTAAAATTATACAACAGAAATCAGACTTTTCCCATGCCCTTGTGGCTAAGTTTTATGTTAACTCTATATTTATATTAGTTACAATTGCATGTGGTAATACGTTTCTCATCACAGACTGAATGTTAGAGCAGAACTGTTCCATCGGCTGCCTACTGTGTGCATAATTGAAACTCTCTATGGTGTCTTTCATTATTGCTTTTAATAATAGTTAAATACCAGGGAATCCAATTACAATCAGAAATAATTTGATGAAGATCAAATAGATGGAGTTACAAACATCTTAATTTTCCAAAACACTAATTTGGCAGAAGATGGACAATTCTCGAGTAATGCGAAGTGGTCAGAGATTTTATTACGAGTGCTGATAATTAAATAAATGCTAAAATAATTGTTTTTGTTGGAGTATAATACATTCCATAGATAGCAAAATTTTGTTATTTCTTCTTTGTGTTATATCTAGTTTAACTGATAATAATCTATCACATTTTTGCATTTTAATTAATTATACTATGTTTCATAAATCACATGTCATTATCTAATCTAGGGTTGTTTTTGCAAATTTAATTTGACATGGTCAATAGAATTTTGGTTTAACTAAATTTTCACTATGGTAACACCCACTTCTTAAGCTATTACGGCTATAGCAGATTGGATCAAACTGTGTTCTATAATAGTTTAGCTGAAAAATTTACATTTAGCACTTATGTGCAGCTTCTGTTTTCACTTTGGTAAATAAGTTGTGATTTAACTTACACACAAAGGGGTTGATTTACTAAAGGCAAATAGGCTGTTTGCTTTGTATGGCATGATTTTCACTTTACAAGGTAATTTTCCCCCATCTTAGTGAAGGAGGTGAAGGTCTGCTGACTTCCAATATTCAATCATGTGCAATCAAAATTATTGTTTTTCATTTTTCTTGCACTTACTTGGGTAAGTTTGGTAAAGCTATTATTCACTAAAATAGGGGAAAATTACCATGTAAAGAAAACAGCCTATTTGCCTCTAGCAAATACTTCCCAAAGAATTGTGCTGCAGATATCAGAAAACAAGACAAAAGTCTAAACTTTTTATGTAGTCACCATGCTTACGCCTTGCCCACTTCTTAGTGAGGCTCCACTTGACAACTATATCATCCTTTAAACATTTTTTCCTTAGTAGACACATATATTTCTTGATTTTGGGCTACTGCTTTTATGTTTTTTTTCTGATTGTTGCTGTAAAGTAATTAGCAAATTACTTCAGTAAATTAAAAAAACTTTCCCTTGCAGTGGTCACTAAGTCCTGCATGTGGCAGGATCTTGAATCAGCTAAGTATCTGCTAGAGAAAAAAAATAACACTTAATCCTTGTAGTGCAGGGGTAGACCACTGCAAGGGAAGGTTTTAAAATGCCCAGAGTTCTTCTTTAAAATCTACTCCAACAAGGATCTTAACCTTTTTTGCAGTGAATAAATCTGCCTGTGAATTATGAATTTCACAAAAATGAGGGGATAGCAGGTATAAGTCCCCTGTTCAAGAAAAGGGTAAAGTGACCTGTTGTCCTAACACACTTCCTGTCTTAGGGTGACTGTGTGTTACATAGATACTACAGTGAAGTGAGTGACCCTAGTGTAATAATTATTTTACTGGCAGGATCACCAGGTGAAAATAATGCAAATAAATCTGAAAAAAGAAAACGAATTAAATCATTGCATTTAAGGTCTGTTAAGATGCAATATATGAAATATTTATTTTTATTTTGGGATACATTTTGAACATTTTTGGTTTCTGCTTTCTGTCTGCTATACACTCTATCCTGCTGTTAGTTCTTCAATCCACTTATCAGCTGGCAGCACTGCTACTTACTCAAAAATTACATGGTTGATTGTGCCTGTGCCAGCACAGTACTTTAAATGTGAACATAATGAAATGGCAAACAGTAAAACATGTTAATGGAAAAGAAAATGTAATCTATTTCCTCTTTTGTATCTCACAAATAATGAAGATGATAATGACACAGCTAATTCCATTCCACTTGCTCCTGAAGGCTTTTCACCCATACCTGTGTCTGGTGCCAATACAGAAGTAATTTAGAACCAGAGGATGTTGTTTTTCTCACCTCTCTATATGAGGCAGATCAGTGCTGCTTTTAAAATATCTGTAGACAATTTTAGCTACACAGAATCTGCTAAATTGGGAGCAGATTTTCCTAGCCCCTAAAATTCTCTGCAGGCTGGGACATGCCTTTAAGTACAGTATTTTAAAATGTATATGGAATAAACAGGATGTTTTATTGCATATTTATCTAGAGGTCCTGGCATCTCGTTTGCTATTTGGATTTGACCATTTGTGGGAGTTTGGCCATGCACTCTAGATACCAGCTGCAGCAGCTTGAATTACTAACAAACCAGCCGCTGTCTAAATTAAGCCATTTCTCATAAAACTTACCACACACCTCAAATCATACAAATCAGTAGTTAAGTTAAATAAGACTAAGGGGGTTATTTACTTAGCTGCCGAAGGCAGCCGAGTGAATAACCGAGTCGAACTGAAGTGAGCCGAATGCTGTTCGGCTATACACTTCAGCCTTTTACAGCTGATTTTAGCCGTGCATTGGCTAAAATCAGCTGTACATTGGCTGCCTTCGGGTGCCTTCGGGTGCCTTCTGTCAGCCACACATGATCTGCATGTTCGGCTGAGCCGAAGTACAGCAGAAGTTCAACTCAGCCGATCCAACATCTGAATTGGCTGAGCCAAAGCTCTGGCAGCTCACTCGCTGCTGTTCACCCCTATTCTCATAGTGAGTGAATAGCAGAATGCCGCCTAGCGGCATTTGGCTCAGCTATTCTGCTCCAATGTAGCAAGCAGAATAGAAAAAAGTTAAATGAAAAAAAAATTTTGAAAAATTATTTTAAAAATGTAAAAAAATAGGAAAATAAAAAAATTTCAAGAAAAGAAAAAATATGAAATAAATAAAACAAAATAAAAACGACGCACGCCAACCCGACCACACCCGACAAACTCCCTCTGCATAATGCCAAATCTGACATCACCACTAGCTTTGCCCAACTGTTTCCTATTGGCCGGCACCTGCCAGAGTCTTCTAGCAGGTCCCGGGCAATAAATAACAATTGGCAGAGTTGGCCATGATGTCACAGCCAGTGCCTCCCAGTTGTTATTGTTTAATGACAGATCAGTGTCCCCAGGTCATTTGGGAATGCTGATCTGTCATTACAACTGGACGGAACAAGCCCGCCCAGCTGTCATTTGCGTGGCGATCGTCCGACCTTTCTCCACACTTTGCCTGTCACTATGGCTCAGCCCAGCCAAAGCATAGCGGGTTCGGCTTGGCTGAGCTGCTCAGCTGCCTTTGGCTGCTGTACGGGCTATATTGAATAGCCCGTACAGCAGCCCTTCGATTCGACTGAACCGATGGGCTCTGGTAGCTGAAGGGAGCCGAAGGATCAGCCAAAGCTACGGCTGGATCCTTTGGCTCATATGTGAATGACCCTCTAAATAAAATGTATATCTAATAACGTCCCAAAGAAAACTGGCTGAAAACATTAATCCTCTCAAATATAACATTCCATGATCTTTCTTAATAAGTAAAAAGAGGTCAACTTAAAAAGCAGTGAGAGAACAAAGCCAGTCAGTATCATCAGGAAGTGGGTGCTGTGTGTATTGTTAATCCAAGTTGCTCCATCAAGAGATAGAAGCACCATAAGGGGAAATAGAAAGTGTGGATGGGTTAATGCAAAACATCCAATGTGAAAACACTGAATATTCTCCCAAAAGTACTGGTTGCATTCCAAGAGAATCTGCATACAATCCACTTAACCCAGAGGACACATCACCAATTTGTATACTACACACACAAATACAATATCATGAATAGAAATAATATTAAGCCCTAGAAATACAATTATATACTATGAAATAGTTAACTAATTAAAACTTTCCCAACAATAGACTTTTATTGTGATAGCAATATAACTAAATTCTTAGGACACACAACTTGTTTAAAGAAAATGAGGTCTAACTAGCAACACATTTTGAGCTCAAAAACTTTACATTTTTTTGTAATTAATAATCTAAAGGAATACATATGAAACAATCAATTTATTCTTTTCCACAGCTTTTTACGTAGGGCACTAAGCTAAGTGAATTTTCTTTTTGCAAAGGAAATTTTAACTTATCTTACTGAGTGAGATGAAGTTGTGCTGACTTCTAATCATGCAATCATATGCAAGCAAAAAATCCAGTTTTTTTCTTTCTTGCATGTGATAAGGTGTTCCTTGAATTTTCACTTTATTCCTCAAAATTCACTTTGAATGTAAACATGCTCTACTTTATTAATACAGGATCATTGTTAATAATGAGTGATTTGTGAAGAAAATAATAATAATAAAAATAATAATACATATAGTGTATTAAAGGGAATATCTATCGTTTCTGTCAATTTTACTTTATCTGTTTTTTTTACTCATACCTGTAGGCCGATTTTTGTTTTCTTTTGTACAAAAAAAGCATTTAACACATGACAACTGATTCCTAGAGAACAGCAGCTAAAGAAATAGCACAGTAGTAAGAATTTCATTTCAATCTTGTCTCTCCTTAAAACATCAGACAGATGCATTTGAAGGGGTGGAGGAGATGCTAACTGCATCTTTTGTGTTTGCTTGTTTTCTATATCACTAGTTTTGGTGGATGCCAAACTCATAGTAAATGGCCGTTGTTTAGACTATTGAGGTTATTTCTTCTACAACCTCAGTTTGGATTATAAGGGAATTTTCATTTAACCCCTTCATGACTGAGCTAGCTTTCAGTTTCTGTTCATAAATTACTTGCACACTTTTTACATTTTTGCTGTGTGATTCTTCCACAGCAGTAATATACTTTCTTACTAAATGTACCCACACATATTATATATTGTTTTTTTAGAGGACAGATAGGGCTATATAATTATATCAAACATGTGTACCTAACGCCTCACTTAGTTTGACTAAAATGTAAAAATTAATAATAACCTTAGAGACTGATCCTGACAGCATGTCAGATTAAGATCTCACTACAGGTCTTTGATCGTGCCTAGACGATCAGAAGTGATACATTTCAGGCACACATATACATTGGGGTCTACTCACTAAGCTGCCGACGGCAGCCGAGTGAATAACCGACCCAAAGTGAAGTGAGCCGAATGCTGATCAGCTATTCACTTCAGGCTTGTACAGCTGATTTCAGCTGTATATCAGCTGAAATCAGCCGTACATCGGTGGCTTCGCATGGCTTTGGGAAGTGCAGAAGGAGTTCGACTCAGCCGATCCAACATCTGAATCGGCTCCGGTTACTTGCTGCTGTTCGGCCTATTCTCATAGATGACGAACAGCAGTGAGTAAGTAGCCGAATGCCGCTGAGCATAGAAAAATAGTTAAAAAAGTAGAAAAAAATAGAAAACGATTGTGCGGAGCTAGCAGTGACAGCTAGCTCCGCCCAAATGTTTTCCATTGTCCGAGAGGTTCTGCTGCTATCAAAAAAAAAAAAAACACCATAGGAATGCATAGCTAGATTCCTATTGACTATTCCACTTTGCAATAGCCAATAGCAAACTAGCTATTGCACCCGCCCTCTGCTGCTGTCAATCACCAAAGGGGACATGATGGTCCCCCTCTGCTGATTGACAGCAGAGTCGTATTAGTCGTATTAGACTGATTGACAGCAGAGTCGTATTAGACTACTAGAGCATCCAGGAAAGTAATGACAGATGGCGTCCCTGGTTACCTGGTAACCAGGAACGCCATCTGTCATTACACACTGAGAACACGGAGAGGCCGCTGTGATATCATAGCGGCCCGGCCGGGTTCTCAGGGTGTAATGACACTGTCCCTGGTTACCTGGTAACCAGGGATGCTGATCTCTCTTAAAGTGGCCTAAGCCAGCCGTGAGATGACAGCTGGCTCCGCCCAGCTGTCAGAAGCAGGCTGTTGGCCGGCCAATGGCCATTCGTCCAGCTTTGGCTTTCACCGCGGACTCAGCTGAGCCGAGGCATATGCGATCGGCTCGACTGAGCCGCTCGGCCAACTTCGGGAGCTGAATGGGCTATAGTGAATAGCCCGTATAGCAGCACTTTGGTTCTACTGAACCGAAGGGGTCCTGGGGCTGAAGCTAGCGAAGGATCAGCTGAAGCTACGGCTAGATCCTTCGACAGCTTAGTGAATATACCCCATTGTATCTCTTGTATCTCTGTGCCAGAAATGTATCATAAACATCGGGCTATCGAGCTGTCAAAATGGATAGCAGAGAGGTGAGTCACTCTGCTACTTCTCTGCTATTTTCAGCTGTCAAATACAGGATTGCTATTTAGGGCCCCCGGAATTTTTATGTAATAGTTTAATTCTTTCATTAACTATTTCATTAATGAATGCCTCAATACTGAGGCATTCATTAATGACTGGCAACCGCTGAGATTCAGTGGTCACTGGCATTACAGAGCCTTAAATAACTCGTCATGTACATTGTACGTGGCCAGTCATATAGGCACTTTGAGGCGGGATGTACAGTGTACGCCTCCCGTCACAAAGGGGTTAAGTCATCAGATTTATTGCCTGTTTAAATAAATATTATCCTAATTCAACTATTTAAAAGTGTTGTATCTGAGTTCTTATTGAAAAAATACCTTGTGTTAAATTTTGGCATCACAAGTAGGATGCCTTGCCTGGGACACGTCCTGAACCTGGTGGTGTAGCACATCCTAGTTAGATATCCTGGCTTCCATGATGTCCTGGAGATGGCCAGAATAGTGTGCAGTCACTTGAGGCAGTCATACCCAGTGAGTGTTGTCTAAATGCAGCAACAATATATGTTGCCTGCAAACCATCTGATATGTGATATACCCACTGCTGAAACCTGACATTGGCCATTCTGCAGTGATTTTACCTGCAAAAGTGGGATGTCAATGAGTATTTGTGTGAGCATAGGATGGGGACAGACTCTGAGAATTCAGGGATCTTTTCAACACATCATTGTTTCCTGATTTTAGGCGCATGTACCATCTTGTCACCAGAAGAGACAACCAGAATGGATAGCCATAATGAGGCAAGGGTTAGCAACACATGCCCCCCGGTGTTTCTGCTAGAGAACACACTTTGCAGTGTAATAAATAGGGCAATGGAGACACAGCAGCAGGAGGAAGAAGAGGACTTCTTAATGTCTCATGGCCTGCAGGATCCTTTCACAATAGACTCCATCCCTGTGTGAAGCAAGCCAAGAAAGAGTATGGGGAAGAGTAGGAGGGTTAGGGTGCCAAGGGTCAGGAGGAGGAGGACACGGGGCAAACTTCCTAGAGTATGATTAACCCCTCCCAAACCATGTGAGTTCAGTCTTAAGTAGAACAGTTCTGTAGAACAGTTTAGTATCAACAACCTCAAAAGTCTAAACAACTAGTGGTCACTTAGCAGGAGTTTGGCAGCTTTCCAGTCTTTGCAAAAGCTTTATAGTATCAGCCACAGATGCCTTTAAGTTCAATTTTAGAACTGCCAACAGCTCTGCAGACTACTTGAACTGTGTAATTATGTATCAGTTTTGTTCATTTGTAGGTTGTTAGTGGGGAGGGAGGGTCTCATTTAGGTCACTCAGACCTCACAGTTGCCCAGTAACTGTAGTCTGGTGGGGATTTCTGTAATCCATTACATTTTATTATTCTCACCAATGACAGTCGGTGTAACTGAGTACAGAGAGCAAGCAATATTCTACTGAGAATTTTGCAAAATACCCAATGTTTAGTGTCACTGACACCCAGGTTTTATATGCGTTATCATAAAAAAGAGCTGCATAAAGGGAGCCAAGTCCTGGTCCTCTCCACTGACTTCCATATTTTCTTCTTAATCTGTCACCTGACTTTCTGGACAAGCTGCACATGTCCCTTATTACAGGCTTTATATTGATTTTTGCCTCAAAATCTGCATGAGTTGTGTGACTTGAGAGACGGCCACTGCTTACCTGAACTCTGCAAAACTCAGTTTTGGGGAACAAATCAGACAGCTAGTTAATCACCTCCAGATCACATCTGCAGTAATATATGCCAGGTCACCTTCCAGCTCTGTCCAGAAAAAGAAAAGATAGAGGAAAGCCAAATAAACTTATAGATTATTTCACCCAGCCAAAAGGGCAATGGATGCTTTCCCACTTCAGCCATGAGTCTCTCCTCTTTGGAAGACAGTCAAGGAGCTGAAAGCTGAAAATCACCATGCTTTGGAATGCAGGAACATAAATTCTCAGCTGGCTCACAAACTAGTAGCTCAGAAAAATCCTGACAGTGTTTCTCACCAGACAGACCGACAGACTCAGAGGTGAGAAGTCATGATGTATGACTGAGAGATATGAGGAAGTTGCAGGATGCTATTATTGAATTTCCTACTATGAATCAACCAGAGTCTCATAACATGCTGAAAAATATGGTGGTTTCCCCTTAGAATCTCACTGCTTTCTGACATGATGCCCCAAATCCAACAATTTAAAGCCTAAAGTGCATTTCCTCTTTCACAGCCGAATTGAGATAACACCTATTTTATATTTGCTACATGTTCCCATTCACATTGCATAAAATACTATTAAAACATGCTTTTTGTAGTTTAAATTGCTTTTATTTGGGTTAAAGTTTCTTAGCTTCTTAAAGGTTAAAATGTCTACTTTCTTCTCCTTCTTTGTAATGTTTGAAGGGGTTGTGAGCGGTGAGGGGTTTATTCATTATCATTTGTAAAGTAGATTTGAACACCGCCTATCCTAACAAAAGGTTAAAGGATTACAGCCCTGGCTTCTGCATTCAAATGTTAATGTGGTTAATGAGAGAATCGCAATCCTCAATTCCAATCCTAAGTTTTTCTATAAGGAAGATCATTGTAAACATGCTCAGGAACAAAAATATTTTTGGCCTGCTGCCTGCTGCAACAAAACATCTAAAAGGTAAGAAATATTTTTAAATATATATATTTTTTTCCATTATGCTGTGTGAATAGGAACACACAACCAATATATAGAGGGGTTTTCTCAAATTTGACTGCAAAAGTGGAAATACACTTTCAGTGCAAGATATAGGTGACAGAGTAAGTCACATGGAAAACAAAATTGGTAAATTTTAAAAAGATCAATTATTTTCTATGTGAACAAGAACACGCCATTTCACCATTTAACAATTGTTGTGCAATCATTGAGACATATTCTTACTTGTAATACCTTATGTTCATGGGTTCCCAATACCTCCAGGTGCAGGGTGTTGTGATGGGGACATGTTATCCCCCTTGTATGCCAACCTGTATCTGGGGGATGGGAACACAATATATTTTTGGATGAGTCCTTTTCTGGATGCACTAATCAGCTTCATGAAAGACATCATGGTTAATCATTTTAATCTGAAGTTCATTATGAGCTTCACTAGAGAAAGGATTTCCCTCCTGGATATAGAATTTTTTATCCAGGATGATGGGACAATGGCTTTTAGCTTGTACAGGAAACATGATTTTGAATACCCAACATGCACACCCTAAACCATTCATCAAAAGCATACCATATAATAGCTAGGGGCTATAGAAATAGAAATATAAGAATATAGAAATGTACTGAAAAAAACATGAGCAGACCTAAACTTTTAGATTGTAAGCCCTCACGGACAGGGCCCTCCTTACCATCTTGTCTTGAATTGTATTGTGATTGTAATGTCTTCCTTATATTGGAATATATATTTGCTGTGCAAACTGTTGGCACTATATAAATCCTGAATAATAATAATAATAATAATAATAATAATAATAATATTTAATAA
>NW_017306300.1:2823841-2860210 GCF_000935625.1 Nanorana parkeri | reverse complement strand
CTGTGGAATATACAGTTAAAATTATTTTACAAAAATCATAACATTGGAGTACAAAATACATTCCAAAAACATTGGTATTTGTTATCTAATGACCCCATTATAACCACCTTTGTTAAGAGTATCCAGAGATTGTATATAGAAGAATGACATCATTAAGACAAACGTGTACAAAGCCACTAAAAAGGGAGGAAAAGAGGTGATTTATGTCAGAAGGGGTGGAATATACCTGATCTAACAATTAACAATTTAAATCTAGACACTTTGTTGATTTTGCTTCAACTGGGGTCATCTATTTAATGACCTGTCAATGTGTGGCCTATGTTGGAAAAACTAAAAGTCAATTCTTCAAAAGACATACAGGACCATATATAAATGATTAGTAATGCAAAATGGCCGCACCTATTAGCATAACTTTGACACCTCTTATTTAAGCTTCGTGGTATTTGCTTGTGTTCATGAACATCTGAGAGGGGGAGCTTTTAATAGGCTGATTTTACAGAGGGAGACTAGATGGATCCAGCATTTAGATGCCAACTTTGCATGTACATGAAGCTATAAGTTTTAAAGATTGTTTTATAATAACACTATTTTTCTAAAAGATTAGTTAAGGTTCTTGAGCCATTTAAAAGAACATATAGTATACAGTATTTTGGGTAAAAGTGTTTCTTATATTCTATGTGCATGAATTTGATTATCAATATCTCTCATATGATAATAAATACTGAAGAGAGTTTTAAGAATGATAGAGTGTAAAAAAAGTTTACCTACTCATGATATAATGTAAAAATAACCCTTCCCATTTGTGTCATTTTCAGATATAATGTGTTTGAATATGAACTGATAAAGCAATTTTATTGTTTGTATATTAACCAGGGTTGGACTGACCATTCGGTCATTCGGGCACTGCACAAGGGCCTGCGGACAGGAGGGGGCCCGTAGCTTCACTCTGCTGAACTGGGCTTTTTTTTACTGTTGAACTGTGCGTTCTATACTGGTGAACTATGCGTTCTATACTGCTGAACTGTGCATTCTTTGCTATTAAACTTTGCATTCTATACTGCTGAACTGTGTTCTATACTGGTGAACTGTGCGTTCTTTACTATTGAACTGTGCGTTCTTTACTACTGAATTGTATGTTATTTTCTGCTGAACTGTGCGTTCTATACTGCTGACCTGTGCATTCTTTATTAGTGAACTGTGAGTTCTTTTCTGCTGAACTGTGCATTCTTTACTAGTGAACTGTGAGTTCAATTCTTCAAAAGACATACAGGACCATATATAAATGATTAGTAATGCAAAATGGCCGCACCTATTAGCATAACTTTGACACCTCTTATTTAAGCTTCGTGGTATTTGCTTGTGTTCATGAACATCTGAGAGGGGGAGCTTTTAATAGGCTGATTTTACAGAGGGAGACTAGATGGATCCAGCATTTAGATGCCAACTTTGCATGTACATGAAGCTATAAGTTTTAAAGATTGTTTTATAATAACACTATTTTTCTAAAAGATTAGTTAAGGTTCTTGAGCCATTTAAAAGAACATATAGTATACAGTATTTTGGGTAAAAGTGTTTCTTATATTCTATGTGCATGAATTTGATTATCAATATCTCTCATATGATAATAAATACTGAAGAGAGTTTTAAGAATGATAGAGTGTAAAAAAAGTTTACCTACTCATGATATAATGTAAAAATAACCCTTCCCATTTGTGTCATTTTCAGATATAATGTGTTTGAATATGAACTGATAAAGCAATTTTATTGTTTGTATATTAACCAGGGTTGGACTGACCATTCGGTCATTCGGGCACTGCACAAGGGCCTGCGGACAGGAGGGGGCCCGTAGCTTCACTCTGCTGAACTGGGCTTTTTTTTACTGTTGAACTGTGCGTTCTATACTGGTGAACTATGCGTTCTATACTGCTGAACTGTGCATTCTTTGCTATTAAACTTTGCATTCTATACTGCTGAACTGTGTTCTATACTGGTGAACTGTGCGTTCTTTACTATTGAACTGTGCGTTCTTTACTACTGAATTGTATGTTATTTTCTGCTGAACTGTGCGTTCTATACTGCTGACCTGTGCATTCTTTATTAGTGAACTGTGAGTTCTTTTCTGCTGAACTGTGCATTCTTTACTAGTGAACTGTGAGTTCTTTTCTGCTGAACTGTGCATTCTTTACTAGTGAACTGTGCGTTCTTTACTATTCAACTGTGCATTCTTAACTATTCAACTATGCGCTCTATACTGTTGACCTGTGTGTTCTATACTGCTAAATTGTGTGTTCTTTACTACTGATCTCTGTGTCCGTTACTACTAATCCTTGCATTCTTCACTACTGATCTGTGCGTTCTTTACTACTGATCTGTGCGTTCTTTTCTGCTGAACTGTGCGTTCTTTACTATTATTTACTGTTTCTTTTTTTATGACACACTTGTTGTTCACTGAAATTGCTGCTCACATTTAGGTGATCAGAAGAGATTTGTTGTATTTTTTGTGATTTAATTTATTTTCTAGATGTTAACTTATTCAAACCTTTATTTTGGAATTTTACCATTAACAAGTACAAATATGTTGCGCTTTCTTCAATGTGAGTTTATTTTTCTATAATTTCTTAACTTACTAAAACTTTCCAAATTGCCTATATTGCTCTAGATTTTGAAATTATCCTACCAATTACCCTGCAATTCACCTTTTAGTGAATAGACCTGCTAGTTTGAACATAGTGAAGAAAAATAATTTCTAACACAAGAATATATATGCGGGTGTGGCAGAGCGCAAGGGGGCCCCTTAATCTCATATTGCCTGAGGGCTCCATGTGTTGTCAGTCTGATATTAACCATAATTTTTATGTATTTAGCAGTGATATAATGCCGTGATGTTGTGAAGCTTTGGGTGGCTGTATATGTACAGACATCTGTGTTGATTTGTGGTGTGAATGGAGTAAATGTGATCTCCCCTCCCTATCAAAGATTCCATTTACCCTGCTGTTGCCCACAGGTCAGGTTTCTTTATGGGAGGAGGGTCTTTTTATCCCATCCCTTCCCCCCCCTTCTGATGATTTCACCACCTCTTTCCTGTGCCATCAGTGCAGAGAGGTAAGCATTGTTGTTTGCTTGGGCAACAGAGGATGTTCCTGGGCAGCCACTGTTTCCATCTGTTACCATTTAAGGTTGATACATGTGCAGTTTTCCTATGTCTGTGCATGCACGGTTTGATCTTGGTCCCATGCTCCTACATTATGTTAATGAGCATTAGGAAGAACTAAGGCCCTGGTTGGCTAACATCTATACTTAAGGTAAGATTCTTATAGCTATTTTCTGTACTAAATTTAGAATATATGGGGGAGCTATCAATTATATATTTTGTCACCTTATTTCTCTTCTATAAAATGTTTGTACCAATGGTATTTGGTCAAGCAATATCTTAACATAACTCCGGCAAATCATCCAGGTAATATAAATATCTTTTGTAAATGTAGAATATATGCCACTTATTTGCAATCATTTTAAATAATAATATTTATTGTTTTAATGTAAATATTGTAGAGTCCTGCAGTGGACCATTCAATGAGGTGTCATTCCACCTATATTCCTTAGCTCGTCCTTGATGTTTTTACAGTTGCAGCTTATTGTAAACACTGTGCTGTTTCTCCTCTTCAATACTTTGCAGTCTGCCATGGTTATTAGGGTGGTGCACAATGCTGTTTTTTTTTTTTTTACTATGGTGCCCAGTGATTTCTAATTATACCTCTGACCCCTACCATGAAAGAGCCAGTGGGTTGGGTTTTTTCCCAGCTCAAAAGATTCTAATTCTCCTCTGGTGATATATGCTGCCACCTGGGGACTACAGTTCCCCTAGTGCAATACATTGCTGTGACACGTTGGGTAAGGGTCTGCAATATTGTTGCAACATGTTTTGTTCGGATTTTGTTAATGAGTGATAAAGCATGTGAAATAAGTTAACCTTTTCCCCTAGGGGAACTTCACAGCCGGCTGTCCTTATGTTTCCTAGCAGGAAACCCAGCACTATTCTGAAAGTATGTGTGTGCTGCTAGGATACATGTGTCAGTCACATAAAGTGGGTATTACTAGGCAGGCTTCATTAGCATTCAAACTGATGCCAATAATGCACACTAACGATACTAGTTGTGTTATGACAGTCAGGGTGCAGAGGAAAAGACTGGGTGACAGCCCAGTAACATAAAGCCCAGAGGTTAGGCTGCATTAGGATTTCCTTCATGTTTTTAGGTGCACAGCAGGGAACAGATGACGAATACATCTAAGAATAAGTGGAACAGAAAAGTGAAGATTTGCTATGTCATATCAATATTTCTAATATCTAGAAATGTTAAGTAGCATCCTACAAAGTTTACATTTTGTCTTGAATTCCTGCTAAAAATATCAGTGGGCTTCCTAGTGACATGAACTTTGGGTTCAGGTCTACCATGAGTTTAACCCAAACACAGCCTGTTCAACATTCAGTAAACAGTTGAACTAAATGGCCAGATTTTGCCAGTTCACCCACCGGAATCTCTGGCTGCTACAGACAGAAATGATTCAATTTAATGAACACTAAATGACAGCTTCTTGTTGGCTTGTTTCAAATTGTAAACAAGCTGGCAGACATCCTGGTTGATGTCATTGACAAAATGTCCATCAGCACTGGAGAATTGTCATTCGTGATGGGAGTAAAAGTGAGAGAGGTTTGTTGTGCCAGCGGGTTGTAAGGGAGTAGCTTATTATTGATGATGGTTCCACATTACTGGACAATGTGATTTATATATGTAACAAGTACACATCCTAGACAGGGAGGAGGACTGGTTTAAAAGAGGTGTGAAAGAGGCCATTTGTGTAAAAATGGAGAAGCCAAGCTTGAATAGAGGTAGGGGGGGTGAGCCATCTGTTGTCTGCCACATACAATGCTGTTTTAACACCTCTCTCTGGGCAGGTTAGTAACACCTCCAATTTAGAACATGAAATCAACACCTGGTTGTGACTAACAGATTATGTGGATTGGAGCAACATTCACCATATTTATTCCCAGATAATTTTTGTACAAGTCTTTCTGAATTGAGAAAACTGGTTGGATAACCAGTGAAACATCTTCAATAAAAAATACAACAAGTCCAGTTGCCTTGACTTATTCTTTACAGATACATTCTGTATTATGTTTTAATAGTGACAAAACTAATGATGGAAGACCTCTTTGAAGTCTGGACCTGTAGTGAGATATCATTAAATAGCATTTTGAGAAAATAGTAAGTTGAGATACAATTAACTTTTTACTAATATGTCTAGGAATCTAACAACTGAATTCAAAGTGCAATTATAATCCTACTATTTCTAATATAGCAAATACCTAAAGGTAATTAACCTTTAATTTTCTTTTTTACATTTTTCCTAACAGGCTAAAAGAGCAAACATCAGTGTATTTGTAACTTAGTTTAATTAGCTAAAACAGATGCACCAAATAATGAAGGATTCCCTGCTGAAAAAAGTAATTGACAATCCATATGTTACTTGATAATAATACTGTCATACATATTACCTTTGTTAAGTCAATGATATCTGAAAAATTAATATCATTACTTTTATTATAAAAAACATATAGTTGGTTATCCACTTAAGAGCCGAAGGATGTAGGCGTACCTTCAGCTAATCATTCGTCTCGCTTCGGCTGTGGGAAGCCCTCGGTTCAGCCGAACCAAAGGGCTGTAGTACAAGTTATTCACAATAGCCTGTACAGCAGCCAAAGAGGGGAGAACAGTCTGTAGACAAAAAAAACAGTGTGGGCCCCCCTCCCAAACCATACCAGACCCTTTAGGTCTGGTAGGAATGTTAGGAGTGACCCCAAGTTAATAAAAAAGTGCATGGGGTTCCCCCAAAGGTCATGCCAGACCCTTTAGGTCTGGTAGAAATTGTAAAGGGGAACCCAAATGCCCCAAAATGAGGAAACAATTGAGGGGTCCCCTCTAAAATTCCCAACCAGACCCTTAATCTGGGCACTGGCCTGGCAGGGCAGAAAAGGGGGGGTGAGCAAGTGCCCATCACATCCTGCTCCATACCAGGCCACATGCCCTCGGCATTGGGAGGGTGCTTTTCCAGGGGTCCCCCTTGGAAAAGCATTATGTCACCATGCCAATGGGGACAAGGGCTTCTTCCCCCCAACCTTGGCGTGGTGGTTGTGGGGGTCTGCGGGCAGGGGGGCTTATTTGCATTGGGGTACCCCCTTTTATAAAGTGGTCAGACAGATGCTGCCCCCTTGTGAATGAGTAAGTGGTACTTGTACCCCTACTCATTCATTCAAGGGTTAACCAAATGATAAATAATCACAATGATTAGTAATGCAAAATGGCCGCACCTATTAGCAGAGACATAGGTCTCAAGTATAACTTTGACACCTCTTATTTAATCTTCGTGGTATTTGCTTGTGTCCATGAACATCTGAGAGGGGAAGCTTTTAATAGGCTGATTTTACAGAGGGAGACTAGATGCATCCAGCATTTAGATGCCAACTTTGCATGTACATGAAGCTATAAGTTTTAAAGATTGTTTTATAATAACACTATTTTTCTAAAAGATTAGTTAAGGTTCTTGAGCCATTTAAAAGAACATATAGTATACAGTATTTTGGGTAAAAGTGTTTCTTATATTCTATGTGCATGAATTTGATTATCAATATCTCTCATATGATAATAAATACTGAAGAGAATATTAAGAATGATAGAGTGTCTTTGCATGTACATGAAGCTATAAGTTTTAAAGATTTTTTTTATATAAGCCATGCCATCAGAGTTATATTAATGCTTTGATTAAAAAAGATTATAAGTAATGCCATTGAAGGCATTGTTCAGTAACCAATTTTTTCTGTAGAGCATATTTAGGAAAATTCAATATAACAAACAGGAAATGCCAATGGTTACATTGTGGGTGTGGTAGCCTGGGACCCCTATCATAAAAAGGTCTGAATAGCATATATTAGTTCAGTCAGAGGGTGCAGCAAAAAAGGTGAAGGACCTCCATTCAGTTATTCTGGTCCAACACTCTAGCCTATATGAACGCCGGTTCTGACACCCATAGAATCGCCGACCCAGCCCTCTGCCTCTTTCATGTCGTTAACCCATCTACACCACTGTCTGTTAAACAACCCTCCCGATGGGAGCACATCTATATTATTGCTGCCAAGAAGGCCATCCTATTGAACTGGTTGTCATCTGCCCCTCCTTCTCTAACCACCCTAAAAGAATTCCTTCATAAACTGGTGTCTCTGGAGAAACTTGATGCTCAATTTAGCTGCTCACACACAGACAGATTTTTTGCCACCTGGACCCCATTTCTAACACGGGAATTGTCTTTGAGCCAACTCACAGAAGTAATGTCTCTATTTAAAGATATTTTATAAAGGAAAAGAAAAAGAGAAACAGCCTCACCCACTTTTTAACATAGTATGTTTTAAACCCCATCCCGATTTGGTCTATGTTTCTCCAGTTAGTTTAGGACCTTAGCACTTCTATGCACATCAAACAACCCTCTTTTTAAAAAAAGCAAATTCAGACACACACCGATAGCATCACTTATATTAAAATCACCTTTTTCAGGCTCTACATGTGCTGCATAGTTCTTCCCACAGTCTGCTCCTCTCCGACATGACTAAGCCCATAAGAGGGAAACTTGTGACTGAGGGACAGGCCATGAGCAAGACTGTATTGTTCAAGTACAGCCCTAATAAAGTTGATCTTACTGCAAGAGACATCTGAATTTGCTTTCTGGACTCACGATCCAGAGGTGGATACCATTCCCTCCATTGTGACCAATAGAGCAGAGTATATGTGTAAGTTTAACCCTATTTATTGATGGTATCTTGAGAAGTGCCAATCAGCTAGAAATATAAACTATGGCTTTATTTCATGTACATGGCATTTAGGCAGCACTTGGGCAAACCAGGATTTTTTATAAGCAGTACTGAGAATTTTTATCAGTTTGACAATTAAATTTGATTGCCAGTTATTGTAACCAGCAAGGTATTTTACCCAGCAAAGAAAGTCTATATTTTACTTCATCAATGTAAAGTAGCTTACTGTGGATTTTCCTACACTGAATTTGTACACTGTCAGCACCTGGACCTGAAAGACCAATGTATTGATGTAAAGATTTTATTGAAAGTTTTCCAAAAGTGAATAATTACAGAAAGTTACAAAATGTGAGTCGCAGATGGCGAAAAGGTAGGGATCGCATGAAACGGATAGTAAACATGCACAGTAGGGTAGTAGAAAGGGGACGTAACATCTCAATTGGAGAACAAATTGTGGCATCCTTTAGGGAAGGGTAGTGCAAGAGCCAGTTGAACATGAGAAAACATCTAGCACTGATTGAATGTGAGCCCATGTTCACGGCTCCTGAGTTATACAATACAGCCATATCAAAGAAAGAGACAGATGGAGAGGAGAAAAAGGAGTAGTACAACAGGAAAAGAGCTCCACAGAGCTCCAGAGAGAATGGGGACGTAGGAGGCGGTAGGGTAGGGTGTAGTGCCAGACGCCACCACAAGGCAGCCGCCAAGAGGCCCGACTGGTCAGAAGGCTGTCAAGCTCTCCTGAGGCAGAGTTGGATGGGCGTATTAAATCCAAGGATCCCAAATTCTCATAAAACTTTTCTGTGTGTCCAAGATAATTGTGTGTCCAAGAGATGTGCTGGATAATTTCTTGTTGATAAAAAGAAGTCTATCCTGCGTCGCACCTCTGCAAATGATACAAACTGCTTTTTCCAGGCCTGAGCTATGGCTTGTTTAGCAGCCAACAGAATAAAAACAGCTACTTTGTGTTGTGAGTTCCTAAGAATTGCTGGTTTGAAATGCAAGAGTGTAAACCAGGGATCTTTGGGTACTTGTTTCTGGAAAAGGTTCTGAAGCAGACGGAACACGTGTGCCCAAAATTTGTTGATCATGGGGCAAGCCCACCAAATGTGTAAAACATCCCCATTAACAGAGCAGCCACGAAAACACAAGGCCGACTGGTTAGGACATACATGGGCTAGTCTGGTGGGAACCATGTACCATCTCATCAGGGATTTGTAGGCTGTCTCCATGGATGTAATATTAATTGTTCATGTAGCTGCGGTGGCCCAGAACTGCTGCCATTCTGCCTCAGATTTTGAAGTGCTAAGGTCTCGCTCCCACCTTGGGACATACCCATGTCCCAAACGGGAGGAGACTGAGTTGAGGTGGGCATAGAGTATAGAAATCAATTTCGGTTGCAACGGTGTATGTTAGCAAATGTGTTTAAACGTGGACAAGGTGGTTGGTGTTGTTCTGTTGGCGAGATGAGAAGGGGCCCAATGTCTTAGCTGTATGTAGTGGAAAAATTCTGCTGCTGGGGCCTGGAAAGTTTCCCGAATGGAGGGCCAGCTGTGGATCGCTTCTCCCTCCAGAAAATGATGGAGGTAGGAGAACTTGTGAGTTTTCCACCATGTAAATGCCACAGGTGAGTCCAGGCCCGGAGGTAATAATGGGTTTCCCAGAATGGGAAGCAAAGGTAAATGGGGAGAGATAAATTTGCTATAATATTTTGTGCTATCCCAGACTTTAAGGGTCAAACACATTATTGGGCTCTTGTAGACGTGTAGATGGTGGAAGCCAGGGTAGTGGCACAACCGTGGTGGGGAGGCAAAGGGCCCCCTAAATTTCAGTCAACAGTGGAGCCTGTGATGCTACCAACAGGCTAGTTAACGGTGCAATCTGTGCCGCCCAGAAATATTTGGTGAGGTTCCGGAAGGCCCAGACCGCCTTGCTTCCTATGGGTACAGATCGTGGATTTAGGGATCCGAGGCCGCTTTTGGTTCCATACAAAAATCCATTATTTGGTTCTGAAGGGCACACAAAGCATGGCCTGGTATTGCAACGGGCAGTGTGCGGAAGTGATATAGTAGTTTAGGGAGGAGGGTCATCTTGACAGAGTTGACTTTCCCCATCCAAGAGAGACGATGATGGGACCAATTAGAAATTAATTCCCTAGAATGTTTTGGGTAAGGGGATATAATTGGCTTTGTATAGTGAATCATAGGTTCTGGTCAGGTTTATACCCAGGTACTCTAATTGGGTTTCCCGCCAGGTAAAAGTGAAGTTGTAACGGAGTGAGTCTATAATTGTTGGCGGCAAATTAATGTTAAAGGCCAAGGATTTATCTTCCTTAACGGTGAGGCAGGAGACTTGGGTGACTAACAGGTTAGGTAGGGTGATGTGGGCCTGGGAGATGGTGAGAAGTAAGTCATCTGCCAATAGGTTTAGTTTATATTCAGTTCCTCCAACTGAGATACTGTGGATGTTAGGGTTTTGATGCAGTGATTGTGCAAGGGGCTCAATAGCAAGGACAAAAATAATTGTTGAAAGGGGACAGCCCTGCCTGGTTCCTCTCAAAATTGGGAATGGGGAGATGAGTGGTGTAGGTATCTTATGGATGCCGAGGGGTCATTATAGAGGGCCCGTAACCATTTCAGAAAGGTTTCCGGGAAGCCCCACTTGCCGAATACTTAGTATAGGTAATCCCAGGAGAGTGAGTCAAACGCTTTGTGTATGTCTAGTGACAGTAATATACCCCTGGTGTCAGAGTCGTGCATGTGGTGAATCAAGTGTATAATCTTCCTTGTGGCATCAGGGGCCTGGCGATGTGGAGTGAAACCCACTTGGTCTCTATGGATCAGGTTTTCTAGGAAGGTGTTAATTCTGGCAGCCAAGATTTTCGAGAGTAGTTTAATGTCTATGTTCAATAGGGAGATGGGCCTGTAGATGTGTGGGCCCAAATCATCTTTACCAGGTTTGGGTGGCATGACAATTTGTGCCAGTAGGGAGGAAGAGTGTAATTTTGAGCCTGTCTTCAAATGGTTGAATAAATTAGTCAGGTGTGGGGCTAAGATGTCGGAATACTTCTTATAATAAAGAGCGGAGAAGCCATTAGGGCCTGGGGATTTCTGCAAATTTAGGGATTTTATAGCTGCTTGGACTTCCTGGAGGAAATACATCAGCCTCCATTTTCTCCACCATGGCGTCACTGAGGGCTGGAATCTGCACTCCATTAAAGAAGCCACCCGCGGCATTGGTGTCGAAAGGTTTGGGCTTGCTATAGAGCCTAGATAGAATTGTAGCGGATATGGGGACTATTGAGGCTGGGTTCACGGAAATGGAGCCATCTGAAAGCTGGAGATGGATAGGGTGCAAACCGCTTGGTTTAGAGTGTAATAGGTTTGCGAGCATAGAGCCAGGTTTATTGGCTCTGGCATAAAAGTTATCCTCAGACCATCTGAGTTGCTTTTCAGTTCTATTGTTCATGAGTGTAACACTGCTGTATGCCTGTAGCAAGGGTGTATGAATCTCAGCTGCGGCTATCACTGAGCCAGGTATAAACTCAAGAAAGGTGTTTTAAGTATAAGTACCACTCAATTACTCTTTGTGAACAACATAAATGGATTCTGCTCCCCAAGTTACCTCACTCCAGGGAGTCAAACAAAAGTCAATAAAGCAAGATAGTCCTAGATAATAGTTACTTGATATTCTTCCTCCTGTTTCATCACATCACAGAGGCAAAAGTAATTAGGAATAATTAACAAAAGATACTTGCTGTTTAGGAGTCTGAACGTAGTGTTCCTTTCAGGAAGATAAGGTAGGTTTGGTGCATACAGTCCTCTTCCCAACTGAGAAGAATTCATGATCAAGTGGTTGCTAAGGGAGATCTCAGCTTGGAAGCAACAGGTATGTAGTGGCTGTTGGGTCAGGTGTTAGCACTGCACATGGATGTCCTGAAAGGGTTAATGGCAGCAGACCTGGAGGCTGAATCTGGGTGGACTCAGAGTCACTGCTGTGAAGAGGGCTGCTACTGATTATGAAGTCTAGGATGGAGAGAGATCATTCATATATAAATAGCTATAAATATTTGACATTGTGTACAGTTTGTTCCTAATATGATAATTGGCCAGTTAAGGTTTAAAACATTGTTGTTAAAAAATAGGAATTTTCTACATATCTTTTTTTACTGTCACTTTTATGCAATAAATTGAAAGAGCCATTTCTTTTAATACACTGAGACCTATCTAGCCTGATAGTGCTGACAGAGCCTTATCACCAGGAATCAGCCAAAGGGAGACATGTATGGCTAGCCTAAGAACACTGTTGAAAACAATGGGGGTTATTCACAAAGCTCCCGAAGGCAGCCAAGTGAATAACCGAGCTGAAGTGAAATGAGCCAAACAACGTTCGGCTATTCACTCCGGCTCAGTACGGCTGATTTTGCCGGCTGCCTTCATCGGCATGCTCTGCATGTTCGGCTGAGCGGAAGTGCAGATGGACTTCGACTCAGCCGATCCAACATCTGGATCGACTGAGCAGAAGCTCCGGTAGCTCACTCGCTGCCGTTCACCCCTATTCACATAGGGGCTGAACGGCAGTAGGTGAATAGCCGAATACCAGCGAGCGACATTCGGCTCAGCTATTCTCCTCGGTACCTCTGTGGTACCAAGCAGAATAGAAAATCAATGAAAATAGTCAGAAAACAAGGTTGAAAACATTTTAAAAATGTACATAAATAGTAACATTTTTAAATAAATAAAGATTTTTTTTTTAAAGAAAAAACAATTGGGCGGAGCTAGCAGTGACAGCTAGCTCCTCCCAACTGTTTCCTATTAGCCAGTACCTGCTAGAGTCTTCTAGCAGGTCTCGGACAATGAATAACAACTGGGCAGAGCTGGTCGTGATGTCACAGCTGGCTCCGCCCAGTTGTTATTGTTTAATGACAGATTGACAGATCAGCATTCCCAGGTCATTCGGAGATCCTGAACTGTCATTACAACTGGACGAAGCCAGCTGTGAGATCATGGTTGGCTCCGCCCAGCTGTCATTTGGCATTGCCCCGCTTTAGCTGTTACTTCGGCTCAGTCGAGTCGAAGCATATACCTTCAGCTTGGCTGAGCAGCTTGCCCGCCTTTGGCTGCTGTACAGGTTATGGTAAATAGCCCATAGCCCGGGGGCCAAAGAGAGCCAAAAGATCAGCCGAAGCTAAGACTGGATCCTTCATCTCCTTTAGAATAACCCCCAATAGAGTGTTAATCCTACTTCTCTCATATTGGGTGATACTATGCTAGGAATTGCTGGAAGCTAACATAAATGTAAAATCCAAATACCTAAACTAGCTGTATTTAAAATGTATTTTTATTAAATGAACATCTATAACTAGATTAAATGATGGATGTTTTATGTTAGAATGCAGCCTTAAATATTTAATTTACTGTGTGAAATGATTTTAGTAAAATATTGCATAATTATCTAAGTTACTCAGATAATGTTTTTTACTTAGATGGGTATAAATGCAATTTTGTGATCTCTCCACATGGAGGCTATTATTGCATCTGTCACTAAACTAAATGAAATATAACCTGTAACATCTGGCTCCCACTAGAAAATGTGAGTAATTGTCTAAGGTTTTTGTTCCTTTTCGCTACCTGCTCTAATTATGATGTAATGGAGGACAGCAGTATGGTGGGTTTGGTGATTAACCTCAAGCGTATGACAGATAGTTCTAGTAAAAATGAACAAGACAGATGGAGCAGCTGAATAAATTCATTTTATTGCACTGTTTTAAAATTCAGAAATGACCTTGTGAATAGACCATATGTATTTAATCAATGGTATCTAATTGTTTCAAAAGTTGAAATATGAACCTTATTTTAGGAAGTTATTTTATTTTTGTTGTTTAATTGTATTCTTGTGTTGCATCATAATATGTTCACATTATGCTTAATGTATTTCACCTCAAAGCCTTTTTATCTTTGCTGTTTTACCTTTTAATTGATATGACATACACAGATCGACTTAGATAGTTATTAAAGGAGAACTATGAGGTGAGTGCTTTTCACTCACCTCATAGTTCTAGCCGACCTGTGACAATGAGACTGTCACAGGTCGGCTCAGTAGATCGGGAGGTGAGCAAACACATACCGGCGTTCGCTCACCTCTCAATCCTGTCACGCCTCTCTGCCGTGACAGGGGAGGGGCTGGATTCCCCCGTCACCGCTCCCATCCGCCAGCGCTGACTGGCGGAACGGACAGGGAAGGGGCAGGTAAAGCTGGCTATGCCTTTAGATAGGCAGAGCCAGCTGTCAGTCACGCAGCTGGGCGGATCCTGGCACAATTGTCGGGATCCGCTTCAGCTGCTGCGTCTCAGTATACCGCGAGCTACAGCTCGTGGTATACTCGGAATACTGAGCCTAGGGTGACCGGAGGATGCTAGTTTGTGTCCTCCTGTTACCCTAAGGAGAACTATGGGGAAAAGACTTAACCCCATAGCTCTCCTTTAAGATATCCAAAGAAGGATGAGTGAGCCTGTCACCAAATAAGACATTGCAATATAAATTAAGCAAAAAGAATGTTAAAATCAAGTACCTTAAATGCTTTTTTGCAACATTTTTCTTTCAATAAACACATTTTTATTGACTTGCATTGTGCTTCTGAAGTTGTTAGGGAATGGACACTCCAGAAAGTGTTAACTCCCTAGAAGAGCCCCCTCCTTTTTTGCATAACATAGCTCTGTCCATTCTGGAAGTATCCAATTACTGTCTGTGCTTACCCAGCTCCTCAACTCATTTTCCTACATATACTTTTATGTAGCAGTCAGGGGAGGAGCAAAGGAGAATACTATAGAATGTAATTTTATTGACAGGTCTGAGTCTGCTGGAGCTGCTGATGTCACCTCCAAGATGGCAGTGCCCGGCAGCAGTCTGAGGGCTTTTTGATGTCTACGCAAGGGAGGCATTTACAGGTAAATATGCTGCCTAAACAATGTTGAATTGAAAGATTTTTGTTGAAATTAATGGTCTGGCGACAGGCTTTCTTTACAATATAACTTTTTCAACATGCATAAACCTCTATAACGCCTTATTTTTGTTTTCTACACTCTACAGGATTAATTTACTAATTTTTAACAGGGAGAAACTGCATTCTCTTCAAATATTTTATTTTGTAGTTATTTCAATTTTATATAACCTAAACTAATGGGAAACATGGGAGCTGCTATTGACTTAAGCAGTTCCAATGTGCATGTTTATCATGAGTAAGTAGCTCAATGCCTCACAAGATAGGTGTGACAGACTGCTATCAAAATTGTTTCATGAAAACAATGGTAGCTCCCATGTGTTTATCATGAAGGGGGTTATTGCAAGACTACTTTGTATTGTAACATTGCTTTCCTTGCAGATTTTTATTTCAATGGTTTGGCAAGCTAAGTGTGTTGAAGCCAGTACAACAAACTTGGAGCCCCATAATATTAGTCAGTGTGTAACAGCAATTTTTGATTTTTTCTTAAGTAGGGATCCACTGTTGCACTGGAGTGTATAAATATTGTCACTAGGTTGGTTATCTGAAAAAAAACACAGATTTGCTAGTATGGTAAAGCCCCTGAAGCAATATCTTAATCATGGTTACTGACTGTCATTAATAAATCATGTTTTTAACTAGTTACAGACAATTAAAAAAATTGCATTGTCTGTAACTAGTTAAAAACTTTAAACGTTGTTCCTACTGAGGAGATTTGCCCCCCTATTTGTATTGGACAATAGGTAATGGAAAATCTTGTAATGTGGACACCTATCTTGGGCACAACTGTCTAAGAAGGGAATTCCCACTTTCCAGTTGCTTCTGTATGATTGGTTGTGAAGAAAATGGCAGACATATTAAGCTTTCCCTACTCTATCAAAAATGTAAAAAAAAAACAGTTTTGGCTTTAGATGCATTGTATTAAAACCAAAGTTAAAACTATAACATAGAATCAAATGAATCTTCAGACAAGCACATTTTAGTAGTAAGGTATGGCAATGGTTAGTAAGAGTTTCAAGTGACACATTATGAATGAAAACAATTAGTACTTATTGGCTGTGAGTCCTTTGCAGACAGTCTTGACTCTCTTGCAGAGCTACTTACTCTACCAGTCAGTGTAGTCCTTTAAACTTGAAGGGACACACTAGTGATGTAGTGGCCAGAGAGGGTGAAGGGAGCCAGAGATGAGACTCAGGCATCTTCCATACCCAGAAGTATTGAATTGCTAAAGATTTCCATGGCAGGTGTAGCTCTGGAAGAGAACGAGGACTGGCTGCAAAGGAGTGGCTGCTCATGAGTAAGGATGGGCCAAGTGTTCGATTCGAACATGAGTTCGAATCGAACATCGGCAGTTCGAGCGCCGAACTTTATGGAAGAGGAGCCGTGGCCGGACCGAAGAAGAGAAGCCGACGGACACTCCGGACAGCGAGCGGCCAGGGGACCTGAGGCCCGGGAGAGCGAGCGGAAGGACCAGGGGACCAGAGGCCGGGACAGCAGCGGAGGTAAGGGGGCAGTACATAAGGGTCAAAATAAAATAAAAATTATACTCACCCAATTCTCTAAGCTGCTCTTAGACCAGTCACTGGAACCTCTCTCCCCAGCTGCTGTAGTGGTCTAAGATCCCTGAGTCATCACATTCTAGGGATGCACCAATACCAGTTTTTCAGTATCGAGTAGAGTACCGATATTTATCTTTCCTTACTACCTCATCTCTGAAATGTAGTGTTGCGATAATACAATGTGTTTTGTGCACTCTGTGTTGACACTTTAATTAAAACAAATTGTAGACAATATTTAGGTATATTAGGTGATCAACAAGAACACTTTATTTTTATATTTCTCCATAGACAACTTTAGGGAATGGCCTCAGCTACCTTGCCCTATATGTTACTGTTGTGTAATAATTTGTTAATCTTTTAATTATTTGGAAAGACCATAAAATAATTATTTGAAAAGGCCATCTGTAACATCACCAAGATTTGCTGAGCCCAGAGGAAAATCATTTAACCAATAAAACCAAAGCAAAATTAAGCAGTTATTGTAAACTGGCTTTTATGGAAAAGCCAAAACCTCTAAAGAGGTATTTTAGTATTTAGTAATTTATTTCTTCCCTAGTCATCACATGTCACCTCCTGACACCTCTCTGAAACTTCCACCCTCTATATCTTTAAATAATCCTTTTAATCTATTTCAGTCCATTCAAGAAAGCCATATAACCCTTATTCACAGCGCTACATATTTTTTCCTGATTTATCCTATTACTAAATTACAACATAACTAAGGATGTCAAGATTTTCTTATCTGTAGGCCACATCCTTTGCTGTTTACATAAAATGATTAGGGAAGGTTCTGTAGTATATAATGTATGGCATTTGTGTTGGTTTTAATACTGTTGTTTAGGTCCTTGCATACCCACAATGATGCAGATGTTATTGGCACTAAATAAGTCTGTCACAGTAGAAAGAATAATACTGACACCCGGGGGTTGATTTACTAACCTTATAAACACACCACGAACATGTATACACCTCTGTAGTGTGTTCCCTCCCAGCATGATCTATGGGTGGAATCTAAACACATTTGTAGTGTGTACACACCCAGCAGGTGTGTTGTGCAAAGCCCTGCATGAATTTGCAAGGTGATGTTGTGTAAATTAGCTCTATGGTGTGTTGCTTGCGTTGATGAATGCAGGAATGTAAATGCATGAGCTAACCATTTTTGTCTAAACTGTGAAGCAGCATAATATATGCATCACATGCATGATTTTTCCATATATGGCATTAGTGGAAATATGCTTTTAGAGACTTTTTGGTTGAAATACGTTTTGCTGTGTAAAAATCACACGCACCTAGTGCGTGCGTGTGTTTAGGTTAGTAAATCACCCCCATAGAGTTTAACATTTTCAGCATTTGGGCTGTTGAAGCAGTGATCCTAAAAATTAGTGTGAACAGAAACATTAAACATGCCACATTCTGCAGTCCTTGCATAATGCAGATGCAGTCCTAGCTTCTTACGATTAGTATGTGCTCAGAAATGCTACTGCCTGGATATTTCAAGGGTCAACAGCCATGATAATAGCATACTCACAAATAACAATGCCAATGGCATACTCACAAGTGCCCAGTATAATATATAATGTATGTAATTTATTGAAATAAAATCTATATAATTGATGTGCTTAGTAATGCTGTTGAGTAGTATACGTGATACTTTTTTTTATTTGCACAGTTAATTGCAACAGTTAATTTGAACAGTTAATTGTTTGAGAAAAGCGTTAAGGGAATATACCTTCTCCTTCTGGTCCAAGCAGTTCCATATGTATGTACCTTATGTATCTAAAAATGAAAATTTAAAGGTGCTTGGCTGGTATTAAACAATCTTTAATAAACATTTTTTGTTTAATAACATATTTAAATAGTAAAGGAAGTATTAAATGGAGCAATTGCATGCTTACATGCAATGTTGTTAGTAAATGACTAGCAGCTTATCAGAGCTTACTCATACCTTAAAAAAACTAGACTAACAGGTCTATTCACAGAAGGTTGAAGAGTTTGGAGAAGGCAGGAGAAGCGAACAATCTAGGCCAACATAGCTGATTTGGAAAAATTCTCCAATTCATCTCACTTTCCAGTTCAGATATGTTGTCCTAGATTGTTCGCTTCTCCTGCCTTCTCCAAACTCTTCACCCTTTTGTGAATAGACCTGTATGTCTAAATTCCTAGCAAGTACTTTATACTGTGTGATTAACTCTGTCACCACATTAAGACAGTGCAGTCTAATTACCATAAATTAGTCTTCAGAAATAGTTTTCCAGAGAACAGCAGAATATATTTTGCGGGCTAATACAACCTTATGGGGAAAAAAGTGTAAAATGATAAACACTCATGACACATACTGTACACATATCATTTTAATGAATATAGTTCTTGACTAATCTCTTTGTTACTTGCATATTTTTTACTGCAACTTCTGCTATACAATGAATGGTTAAAATTGAGCTTACTTATTTTCTGTAAGATATTAGCAACATAGCAGTGAACACTTGCCTCAGATATACACTGTAGAAGTCAGCATATACATCTTGCTGTCAGTGAAATAAATGAGCCTTTAAATTGGGTATAAAGATTTAAGAGCTGAAATTTATATGTCTAGTTATCAAGTAGAAAGTTTAGAATACCTGCCAATATTAACCATAATTGTGACAAACTGTTTTGTTTTGCTTGACATTTAGGCTGTGGCAATCAGGGTTGTGTACTGAAGAAAAAGAGTTTATTTCATTTGCTTAAGCCTCTTATCATCAGTACTATACTATAATGAACAAATCAAGGTAAATTACTGTGCTAAGTGTGGCCAACTATAAAAAGGTATACATTAGTAAAAACAATTTCTAGGAAATTACATGTTTTGATTATCTGCACTACTCCCATTTGTATGTAAGGATGAAAAAGACTGATAGACAATATCTAGAAGGCCTGATTTACTAAAGTGAATGAACAAGAGTAGGTATAAATCTCTATGGTTTACTTTAATAGTGGGCTTGAATGAGCTTAGGGAGGCCCACAAGCAATATGATGATATATCCAAATGTTTTTGAATTAAAATAAACACTAATATGACAAACCAACTAAGCAATTAAAAACAAATATACACTTCCGGTTCCGGCGCCCGATGGAATAGAGGTGTGTGAAAGAGCTCCGTCCCGTATCTATTCAAAATCCACCGAACACGGACTGCAAACACTCACAAGCGGGATACCCTGTCAGTAGCGAAAACCGCACTGACCTGCAGACGATGGATACGTTTGTTTCGCGGCCTCAGTCAGTGAAACGGAACATATTGCCGCTGACTGACGCGCCACGTGAAGCATCTAACATGGCGGAACAAAGTGAAAGCAGGGATACCATGCAGACAGACGCAATGGGTGAGTCGCCTCCTAATATATCCCTTTACCTCACGCTGGAGTGGACTATCAATCGTTGGCCTCAGCGGTGGCTTCATAACTCAAAGCTGATCTGGCCACCATCATTACTGATACCATACAACAGCATATGGGAGGGATAAATCAGGCGCTAGAACAGCAATCCACACGTATAACCACTGTGGAACAACGAATGGGGGAACTGGAGGATCGAATGCAGGGCCTACAAGTCACACAAAATGATGAGCATAAGCAGGTTGGCTATCTTTTAGACGAGGTGGATGACCTTGAAAATAGACTGAGGCGCAACAACTTGCGTATCATTGGCCTCCCAGAATCGATTGCCCCGGGAGAACTGCATACCTTTTGCTCACGCACAATACCCCAGGCTTTAGGCATGCGTGCACCCTGCAAAGTGGAGAGGGCCCATAGACTCGGCCCACCCAGGGATCAGCAAAAACCAAGGCCTGTTATAGTACGCTTTGCTGATCGACGTGACATAATCATGGCCTACCGAGCCCAACACCACCTGATCGCTGGAGGCCATAAACTCCTTCTATTTGCGGACTACTCGGCTGTCCTCTCCAAGCAATGGAAAACATTCCACGAGTCATGCCAGATGCTGGTGGCACAACGCATTAAATTTACTATGGCGTATCCGGCTATACTCCGCATAGTAACACCTGATGGTCACACTAAATCATTCACCTCTGCGCCCACGGCCCAGGCCTACATTAAATCCCTGCTCAACCTAAACGCTCAATCAGTGTCTGATCGTCCTCCACGGAAAAAGAAAGATTGAGGCACTGTTATCTGCGCAACTTTACTAATTATGGACAGGGTCCAATCCGTGTTTAACATTTATTCTGAGACATTGCTCCAGGGACGGAGCTCACCACTAGAGTTATAATACAGATGTTTGCGAGAACCCGATCCACGTGGATTCCTAGGGTTCAACAATCTTTAAAACCACACACCCGCCTCAGGGAAAAAAGGAAGTCGCATACTAGAACTGATGTATTACTATTTTTTTCTATGTTTTTGGTTCACGCATTACCGATGACATGTCCCAACCCCTTTACCCATCTCCTACCTCCCACCTTCCCCCATTTATTACAGGGAGATGTTTCACAGGGCGCTCCCGAAAGCCTGATTTGCAATGCAACCGACACTTCTTCTAACACCTACTCTGGAATTTACCACTCCTGGTACGCATGGTGCTCAGGGATACCCATGCATGCCACTAACTTTATGTACTACCTGATTATTCCACGTGACCTATATCTACTACTCTTTAGATGGGAGCCACCTTGAAAGTAGTCACGTGGAACGTGAAAGGATTGAAATCCCCCCACAAACGAAACCGTATACTGCGCCATCTCAAAAAACTCAAAACAGATGTAGCCCTCCTCCAGGAAACTCACCTACAGACGTCCGATATCACCAGACTTCAGCGATCTTGGGTGGGGAAAGCAGTGGGAGCACCAACGAAGGGCCGCTCAGCCGGAGTGATCACGCTCATCCGCAAATCACTACCTTGCTCCCTTTTGTCACACTCATTTGACCCCTCTGAAGGTCGATGGTCCTGTGCTACAATCCAAATTGGGTCAGCGACCATGGACGTATGGAATGTGTATGGCCCTAATACCCAAAATGAGCCCTTCTACGTATCTCTCCTCTCCCGCCTGAACATGACAGTTACTACCAAATACCGCATTGTTGGAGGCGACTTCAATGCAGTACCTTCCCCATTGGAAGATAGGTCTGGCTCCTCACGTACTGTCCCAAGACAAACCCCTTAGCTCCTTTATCGCCCACAGTGGACTGGAGGATTCATGGAGACACTTGCATCCTCTAGAAAGGGACTTTACTCATTTTTCCCACGTACATGGAGTAATGTCACGCATTGATCTGATCCTCACTTCCCCAAATCTATTGACCAAAATACAATCGGTAGAAAAACATGGTCATATCTGATCACTCTCCTGTATCCATTTTATTCCACCGACTAGATGTTCCGTCCACACCTATGGTTTGGCGTTTCCCATCACATCTGCTGCATGATGACATTTTTCAGCAAAACTTATCCTTATGGTGGCACGAATACGCTGAATGTAATGCTCAGCACATTGATGACCCTATCTTGTATTGGGAAGCAGCGAAGGCAGTATTGCGTGGTAGGATCTTAGCCTACTCCACCTCCCAAAAGAAACTAATCCTGCAAAAATACAAAGACGCATGTATGTCAGCCAGAGTGGCTTATTCCACATACAAATCTTTCCCTACTGACGAACACAGGCTGATGTGGGTCCAAGCCAAACAAACTTGCGATAACTGGCTCAGCCAATATGATTTGCAGATTAGGGCCTATAGGGAGGTGGATCTGTTTAAATTTGGTAATAAGGCAGGCAGGCTACTGGCTAACTTGGCTCAGGGAGCACGTCCCCCTTCTCACATGCTAAACCTAATTGATGACAAAGGAAACATTCAGTCTAACCCTAATACAGTCTCTGACATTTTCTCTACTTATTACAGGACCCTTTATGGTGTACCCACTTCTGAATCTGATGGAGTTGAAGCCTATCTACGTGGTGTGAAATTGCCTTCTCTATCGGAGTCGGAAGTGGCAAGCCTAAATGCGGAAATAACTGCCCAGGAATTACTACACGTCATTGCAGCGTCTCCTCGAGCCAAGGCACCCGGTCCTGATGGTATGTCATCTGATTTTTACAAACTATTGAAGGAAGATGTGACGCCGACTTTACTTAACTTATACAACTATGTTCTACGCACTAAACAATACCCCCATACTTTCAATGAGGCATTCATTAGACTGCTCCCTAAACCCGACAAAGACCCACTGCGACCAGGATCTTACCGGCCCATTTCACTGCTAAACCAAGACGCTAAATACCTGTCTAAAATAATGGCGGACAGGTTAGCGTCCATTTTGCCCTCACTCATTTCTCCGGCCCAAGCAGGTTTCGTGTCTGGAAGTTCAGCAATCATCAACATTAGGAAGGCCATCACAGCCATGGAATACTCACGCCTGTCAGTGCCCTCTTCGCGTCCCACAGCCCTTCTGGCTCTGGACGCGGAGAAGGCATTTGATAGCGTCAGCTGGCGATGGCTTCAACAGGTTCTCTGCCATATGGGGTTTGAAGGAACCTTTTTAAATTATATAGCTTCCATGTACACATCTCCGATGGCTCGCATCTTTACTTCAACCTTTCTCTCTCCACCGTTTCCTTTACACAGAGGGACACGTCAGGGGTGCCCCTTGTCCCCGCTGCTTTTCAACTTGGCCATAGAGCCGCTGGCTAGAACACTTTCCACACCAACTCTGTTCTCAGGGCTCCAAATAGCTGATCACAGGATACAAACATTACTTTTCGCTGATTACATTTTACTCTTTTTATCAGACCCTGAATCTCAGTTGTCAAAAATATTTACACATATCAAACTGTTTGGCTCGTTCTCGGGGTTCAAAATCAATGAGGACAAAGGCGAGTTGATGTTCTTATCTCCCTCAGCTCACCCCAGGGAGGAACAATGGGCATCACGTTATAGATATTTGCGTATCCAGTTGCCCAAAAATACTCAAGAATTATACACACTTAATTTCACGCCAGTTATACATAAAATACTACAGGAGTTACGCTCATGGGCCTCACTTCCGCTATCCATGTTAGGACGTTGTCACCTGATTAGAATGATCAGTTTTCCACGTCTCCTCTACCCCCTCCAGACTCTACCCCTATTACTCAAACATACCGACATTCGTTCACTTAACAAGGCCTTCACAACGTTTATATGGCGGGGAAAAAAGCCTAGAATAGCACTACGCACGCTCCAGAATCCGAAATTCCAGCTGGGAGCAAATGTTCCTAACCTAAGATTATACAATCTAGCTTGCCTATCCCGACATATCCGGGACTGGACATATGAAACTGAGTTCTACTCCAACACTGGACTGGAGCAGTGCTTGGTGCATCCTTGGTCTCTAGCAGGAGTATTACACACCCCCATCCATAAACTACCACCTATTAAACACAATGTACTCATAAGAGACACGGTGATCTCATGGAAGGAATTGCGGAAGCTGAGCAGGCTCGGTGGCACGATCACCACCCTCATGCCTATCAAGTCCTCCCCTGTGTTCCCCGTGGGAATTTCCACAGAGATCTTCAAGACCTGGCACACCAAGGGTGTCAAGATGTTACATGACTTCTTGAATTCACGAGGCAAATGTAGATCCTTACAAGACTTGGTGACAGCTAACCTAATATCCCCTGATCAATTTCTACAATATGGCCAGATCACCTATTTTCTTAAGGCACACATTCACCTTCCCGTGCGTCCTGATGACATCTCCCCCTTTTCCAAATTAACGGCACATCCAACACAAAAAAATTCGCTGTCACAGGCTTACTCCATACTTTGTCCTTCACATGAGCAACCCACCTCCACAATCCCTTGTTATGCACATAAATGGGCAACGTTGGTACAGTTGTCCCCTGTAGATACTTATGACCTGATGCTCAGAAGCTGGCGGGCTATTTGCAAGAATGTATGCAGCGAACAATGGAGGGAAATACAATTCAAGTTAATTAATAGAGCCTACTGCGCCTTTAATTTTGGTCCCACATGTCCCAACTCACCTTGGCTTCAAAATTGCCCAAAATGCCAAGCCCACCGCCCAAACCTGACACACCTCTTTTGGGAATGTCCTATCATCCACCGTTTTTGGGACTACACTCTACGATATATATCTTTACTGTCACCTCACCAAGGGTTGCTTACCCCCACGTACTGTCTAGTCCAAGTAATACAAGACATCTCCAACACTTCCCGCCCTTCATTGACTCAATGGGAACATCTCTGCCTTTTGGCGGCTAAAAAAGAAATTCTTAGAGCCTGGCTGCTAACTACTCCCCCCACACTGACAGATGTTAAAACCACCTTGCACCGCCTTATGCTCATTCAGAAGCTCGACACCAAGCATAACCAACACTTGACAGACAGATTCTTTAAGACCTGGACACAGTATTTGATACACAAAATGACCACCCCTCAATTGAAAGATGTGATGTCGCTGTTTCAATATTCCAAATGGTACTTACTGGCTAAATCCACGGGCAAACTTGATGTATTATGAGTTTTATCTGTTACCCTTATATATGTACCTAAACAATAGAGACCCTTCATGCACATAGGACTGGTTGGGGGAGCTCCACATTATCATTATCATTAACTTTAATATCACATTGCAATCCCTCTTCGCCCTAATGTATTGACCACCTCACCTTTCACATACTCTAATCGGTAAACTCCCAGAAGACAAAAGATATCGGTTGCTCTGCTCTTCGACCATACCTGTTTACAACCAACATACTTTGACACAGACAATTTTGGTGACCCTGTAGTTGGTAAACACACCACATCCTACCCTTACCTTACCCTTCCCCCTCCCCTCTCATACTCTCCTGGCTCTCATATCATCTTGTTTAATTGCAGTTACCTGTTACTATAGAGATGTACTCTCGAAAAATATTTGCATCCATTGCTGTTTGGTTATGCATACTTACCTGATATTAGTTACAGATGCTTGTATGACGTAACTGCCTGGGTGGTCGGCTGGCCTCCAGATTGTACTTATCTTGTATTGATCCTGCATTGACTACTGTTTGTTTTGTATCATAAATACCACAATAAAGAAATATTTGCTTAAAAAAAAATACAAATATATAGGAAAGCAACATGTAAAAAAAAATCCTACATTGTGAAGTATGGTTAAAACAGGAAAGCTTATGTACAGCTTTTTACCACTGGAAACCTGTTCAGAAGCAACAGATTGTGTACATGTGCTAACATTCAACAACCTGTCCCACACTATCAACCAAAATCAGTGTAGTAGGGTGCACACCATTCTACACTGCTTCTAGATGTAGTGCAGGATGTTGAATATTAGTTACTTTGGCTGTGACTGTCACCAGCACTGCCACAATATTTATGCTGCCATTTCCTGGGACACTCAGACACAATGTTGAATTTGTCTGTTGACTGACTGGTGGGTGCAATGGAAACATACACCTTGCTTGAGAAAGATAGTTATTGATTTCTGGGACACACTGGAGGTTAATATATCCCCAATCACTTACCTTTTTAATCTGTTGCTCCTTATAGAATTATGCTTCAAATTCCTGGTAGGGAGGACAGAAAGTGCAAGGAGCACTTACTGTCACATGACCACGACATCAGCATAACAAGGTTTCTCCTTGCACTGGGCATGTGTGCTCCCACTCCAGGTGCTTCATCATCCCTAGCACCACAATAACAAGATGCATGCATGCAAAATCACAGACTGAAGTGCATACATATGGGTGTCTCAATAGGACCCCTCAAGGCACAGAAGACACCTGGGAACAGGAAAATGAGGTCACTTATCATGGATCCAGCAAGAATGGCTCTAATGTCAAATAGGGGGAGGCAGCATACAAGATAAGTAAATACATGCATACATGAAATGCAAAATAAACTAAGGGGGTTATTCACAAAGCTGCCGAATGCAGCCAAGTGAATAACCCAGCCGAAGTAAAGTGAACCAAACTACATTTGGCTATTCACTCTGGCTCAATACGACTGATTTAAACCGTACATTGGCTGCCTTCAGCTGCACTTCAGTCAGCCGAACATGCTCTGAGCTGAAGCTCCGGCAGCTCACTCGCTGCCATTCGCCCTATTCACATGTGAATAGCTGAGTGCTGCGAGCAACATTCGGCTTGGCTATTCTGCTCCGTACCTCTGTGGTACCGAGCAGAATAGAAAATCAATGAAAATAGTTGCAAAAAAATACATAGAATAAATTTTAAACATTTAAATATTAATTAAAACATGTTTAAAAAGAAAGAAAAAACTATAGGGTGGAGCAAGCAGTGACAGCTAGCTACACCCAACTGTTTCCTATTGGCTGTCACATATGCCTACGGCTCGGCTGAGCCGCTCGGCCGCCTTTGGCTGCTGTACGGGCTATAAAGAATAGCTCGTACAGCAGCCCTTCGGTTCGACTGAATAACCCGCTTAGTGTTTATTAACACATTAAAGTGTTTTTATAGCCAAAACACTTCAACTTTTTTGTGAATCTCACCAATGGAAACACAGACAGCAAAAAATAAAAAAACTGACATGGATTCTAACCCTTCCCTACCCTATCTAAAACAAAAAAAGTATTGGCTTTAACAATATCAATACACATTTCCCATAGTTTTGTTTCTGCAATAGAAACAGTAATACAGACCCACAAACAGAGAAACATTTTACAATTTCATATAGACACACCACAGCTTGCCAGATGTTAGTTTACACACTGAAACACACAGCCTGTAACAAATCACACTTGTTCAGAATATATACGCTGAATATCTGTTGTGCACAGGGGCGTAACTAGAAATCACAGGGCCCCATAGCAAAATTTTGTATGGGGCCCCGTGATTGCTAGTTATGCCACTTGCAGAGCCCACCCCGCTCCGCCTCCTTCTATCAATGGGCCCCGCCTCCTCTTACATCACTGGCCCCACCTGCTCTTAGATCGCTGGCCAGTGATGTGAGAGGAGGCGGGATTGCTCTCAGGCGGGCCCCACCTCCTTCTTTAGCTGCAAACACCGGTGTAACCGGCCTATTCTGCTGCATCTGCTGGCTGTCACTGACACAGCTCCGCAGCGGCTGTGAGGGGGAACATTCTCCTTCACAGCTACTGCTGAGCTATGTCAGTGACAGCTATCACCCGAGACGCCATAGCGACCCAGGCGGCCCACACGGCATCAGAGGGATGCCTGGCCGGGCCCCATAGCGGCCGCCTGGGTCGCTATGGTGATTGTTACGCCACTGGTT
The DNA here is from genome assembly GCF_000935625.1 of Nanorana parkeri. Taxonomy (NCBI): domain Eukaryota; kingdom Metazoa; phylum Chordata; class Amphibia; order Anura; family Dicroglossidae; genus Nanorana; species Nanorana parkeri. The sequence goes on along the minus strand of NW_017306300.1, from coordinate 2,832,545 downwards.
GTGCACCTTTCCTCCTGCAATGATGATGCACAGAAATACAGTATGATATTATGCAATGGGGGAAATTTATAAAAAATAGAGCAGACAAAATCAGGAGCCGCTGTGCATGGCAACCAATCAGCTTCTCTCTTCAATTTGTTCAGTTAAGATTTGAAAATGAAAGTGAGAAGCTGATTGGTTGTCATGGGCAACTGCTCCAGATTTTGTCTGCTCCAGTTTTGATAAATTCCTTTCTATGCATGACAGATGTGCAAGAATAGGTGCATATCCTTTTTATATACCAGGCTCACTATCTCTATTGGGTATATGAGAAATGTGCACAAGTATTAGTCATGATTCAGTGAGGAGAACTGCAGACTTTCTTATGTTTCATTCTGTATATTTAGAATGCTGGTGTTTCTGAAATGCATCAACTCACAGCTTAAACATCCTAATTAAATCATAATTCATAAATTGTATGATAATAACGGCTTAGTAAATCATCATGCAGATAAAAAATATTACAAATCAATAACAAGTTGATTTGCTCATCACTAATCATGCCCTTCTTAAAGGCCGTGGTTGAATTCTATGAATCTTCTCGATACATGTATTCTACTGCAGCTTGCGTGTAGCTATCATTTAGATATCATTCAGAGTGCTCTAATTACTTGGCACGATCAGACTGGTACTGTATTTTCATATAGATATATCGTTTTTATTTAATTGTAGAATTGAATTTAGAATTGTAGTATTTTTAGATAGAGTACTATGCCCATAAATTGTTTGACCATATTGAACAGACAGAGCAGTACCTATATCCCTGTAAGGTGTTTTTGAGGAAACCCTTCCTGTTGTGGATGTACCATAAATACCCAAAATATCATAATAAAACCATGAAAATCACAGGTAGTTTATGCCTATTGTCTTACATTTCTTTCCCATGGCTAAATTGGGCTATAGAAAAGGTTAACATTCACGATATTAACATATTTTGTAACATTTTATATCAAATGTTTTCCTGTTAATTCCTGAAGGTTTGTTAGGATGCATTGTTCTAACCAGACTATCTTGATCAATATATCTGAGCAATTTTAAAGCCCATGGGCCATGCAATGTTATAAACACTATTTAAGCAAAGTGATCAATTGTCTCCTACAGCTAAACTCACCTGGATATTTCTGCATTACTTTATCTGTGTCAAATACCAAGCTTCAAGCAGATATTCAAATGAGAATGCATGCTGTGACAATCTGCTAGGTAAGATGCTTTATCTAGTTCAGCTTCATTATCTTTAATGTACGTGCCCTTCTTTGGAGTAAAATATGATTCTTTTTTGCTTTGCTATCATTAAAATTAGGTTCAAGCACAAAGAATATTTAAACTTCTGGCAAATCACAATGTTTTATTTGCAGCTGCGAACACATTTGCTAGAAAAAAACTGACTTAGTAAAAGCACCTGGGATGTCCTTTCATCATAGTAGTAACAGATACTGTAGTGTGAATACATACTGTACATAATTTTTACGAGAGCTGGATGAAATAGGAAATTAACATTTTGTGATACCTCTTAATTATGAAAATAATTAAATGTACTAGAAGATAATACTGAACAAGACAATGAAAATGTAGAATTTTTAAGATTCCCTTTGGTGGAGGTTTTGCCAGAAAAACACTGGAATGTGTATTATGAGTTTTCCTAGACAGAAGATAAACAGAGTCCATTGTATTTTATATATACTCATGATAAGAAAATTAACAACTAAACAATGATAATAGAACTACAATCTGGTAGTAAATTAAGCCGTATGAATGCATACAAAATGATACTATGGGGTCTATTCACAAAGCTGCCGAAGGATCTGGCCATAGCTTTGGCCGATCCTTCGGCTAGCTTCGGCCCCAGGACCCCTTCGGTTCAGGAGAACCGAGGGGGTGCTGTACGGGCTATTCACAATAGCCCGTACAGCTCCCGATCACGGCCGAGCGGCTCAGTCGAGCCGATCGCATATGTAAATTGAAATAGCCAATAGTAAATCCCTTTGCTTTTGAATGGGAATTCGTCTTTTTTTTTTCTCTATTCTGACATAGCTCGTGTCAGAATAAAGAAAAAAAAGACACAGTGGGGTTTCTCTTCTTGGCGGCCGGGAGCAGGGGGCTCCCAGAGCGCCCAAGAGATTTTTAAATTTTTTTTACAGCAGCAGAGCCAATATGAACTCCTTCTGCAGTGTTCGGCTCACTTCACTTCTGATCGGTCATTCACTCGGCTGCCCTCGGCAGCTTTGTGAATAGACCCCTATGTTCAAAAATGCCCTGATTCCTCATTCACCATTTTGTTCCTTTTCTTTCAAAAAATCTCACCTAGGATTAACTTAAAGTGAACCCCTTTCACTAAAAATCACATCAGCCTGCAGCTCTGCATTCAAAATAAAATCACATTACAATTAAAAATTAATTAAACAAACATGATTTTTATTTACTTACAAATAGAGTTTATCCTTTTCCTGGTACACTTTGGCACAAATTATGTCATTGTGCCCAAGCGTTGCATCCTGGGAAGGTTACATCAGCAGTTGCATTCCTGGGAAATATCATCTGTAATCTCATGAGATCTCAGGAGAAAGCATTTTCCACCGCTGAGATGATGTGCATGGTCACATGTCCTGGTCACATGTGCCCGAATTCCAGGAAGTAAATGGAGATATATTCATCTGCCCTTAGTAAAAATGGCCATTGTGAGAAGACTAGGGAGGAGAAGAGAAATACGTTATGCAAAAAAATATAAAGCCTGCAATTATCTAGAAGTATATGTTTGTAGAATGTCATTACTAAACATTTCTAAAGATGCCTTTGTTGCTATTTAAAAGATAGGGGTGAAGTTCTTCTTTAAAGGGTATCTAAACCTAAAAACAAAAATGTGATATATTGCAGCTTGACAATCCTAATGCGGTGGTTGCATTAGTTTCCTTTGTCTTCAGGTTTTACATTTCCTTTATCTGGGGACCATGCTAGTCACACACTTCCTGTCCTAGGGTTACATTGTTTACTTATCCGACTGCTCTGTCAGAATCAACAGATATTTTTCAGTACCTGCAGAAAATGTACTTTACTAATGCTTTGGCTCGACTGAGCCGGGGTGAAAGCCGAAGCTGGCCGAACGGCCGGCCATTGGCCGTCTGACAGCCTGCTACTGACAGCTGGACGGAGCCAGCCGTCATCTCATGGCTGGCCCCAGCCACTTGGAAGCAGAGACAGATCAGCGTCCCCTGGTTACCAGATAACCAGGGACGCTGATCTGTCGTTACTCTCCCGGACGCTCCAGAAGTCTCTCGCTATTAGATAGCGGCTCCCGGCTGCCCGGGAGAGAAACACTTTCTCCCAGAAAGGTTTACTCTGCTTGATCGAGCAGAGTAAACCTTTCCCTGCTCTGTTGTTTTATCTTTTTTTTCTTCGGACATCGAAGCCGCCAGCCGCCATCAGTCAGAAAAAAAAACCAGCATAGGAATGCATAGCTACATTTCTATTGGCTATTTCTCTTTGCAATACCCAATAGCAAACTAGCTATTGCACCCGCCCACTGCTGCTGTCAATCAGCAGGGGGGACCTAAAGTTCTCCATCAGGTCCTCTTTTAGTGATTGACTGCAGCAGAGAGCGGGTGCAATAGCCAGCATGCTGTTGGATATTGCAATTTGAAATAGCCAATACGAATCTAGCTATGCATTCCTATGCTGATTTTTTTTATTTTGAAGGCAGCAGCTGTCAGAATACTAAAAAAACAACTTGCAGATAGCAAAGAAGCTATTGCTTCCTCTGCTATCTGCCATCATTTCAGGGGGGTGCTCTCTCCCCCCTGCATTACAATGAGAGCTTAGCAGAGCCGGAGGTGATATGAAAGTCGACTCTGCTGAGCTCTCATGGTACTGACAGTTCAGCGTCCCCTGGTTACCACCTCCGGCTCTGCTAATCGTTTTCTGTTTTTCTATTCTGCTCAGGACCACACAGGTACCAAGCAGAATAGCCGAGCCGAATGCCGCTCAGTGGCATTTGGCTTTAAACTCACTGCTGTTCGGCATCTCTGAGAATAGGCCGAACAGCAGTGAGTAGCCTGCTGGAGGTTCGGCTCAGCCGATCCAGATGTTGGATCAGCTAAGTCGAACTCCTTCTGCACTTTGGGTCGGCCGAACATGCTTAGCATGACACGAAGCCAGCCGCAGCAAGCCGATATACTGCTGATTTCAGTCAGTGTACGGCTGAAATCAGCCGTTCAGCTTGTACGGCTGAAATCAGCCGTACAAGCCTAAAGTGAATAGCCGAACAGCGTTCGGCTCACTTCACTTCGGGTCGGTTATTCACACGGCTGCCCTCGGCAGCTTTTGTGAATAACCCCTAAGTCTTGCCCCTGGTGTGAGTAGAGCTTTTGTACGCATTGCTTATCATACATCTTTATTTGCACCTTTCTGTCACAGTTCGTATTTAATGGCTTTGTGCAGACAGGAAAATATTAAAGAAAGGAAATGCACATACACTACTATCTGTGATACACTTACCTCTGAGATGATCTCTCACCTACAAAGCATACCCACTACTTCAGATGTTTTTATTTTTGCCTTGCAAAGTACTGGCTTACCTTTCTTGTATGCACAGAGAGTAAACTGAATAAAACATTTGCACTTTATGCCCCAAAGGAAGCAGGATCCGCATAACAGTTCTGTTGAAAGTGCAATAATCTCTTCTAGTAATGGCCAGCCTAAAAATACTGTATAAGTAGAATCTTAAAGCCAGAATAAATTATACTGAACTGCAAGAAATACTGCCTGCTGTGCCAGGATCAAGTGAAATTGTTAGACTTTTTTTTCAATTGTTTATCTTAAAAATGCCTTTGAAATTGCTGTGGTCTGGCCTGCAGAGAGCTTTCCTCTTCTCTGCAAGACACATCTAGTGGTAAAGAATGAAGATCACATCCTAGTGATGTAGCAGCAGGCAATATTTTACTCAAGGACTAGCGAAGCAGCTGTAAATATATTACATTTCACTTTTAGTGCTAAGGACTACATCGAGTGTGCCTATGATGGCCAAGATGATATAGGGTGTTGTGCAAACCAAAAGAGTTGCTGTTAAAAGGCAACATTCATCTGTTTTTGACAGATCATGGTCATTGCTGCAAGAGGAAAGGAATATGCACTCCAAAATCTACATTTCCCAGAGACACTACAAGGTAAGTAATTTAAATAAATGTGAAGTTGGATTTAAGCTTTAAGTAAATCATAAGATGAAGAAGTGATTAAAGGGTCAGCACACCTACTGTAAAACTTTTCTTGTTTTTGACAGATTGACATCTTAAATGCTGTCTGTGTCCTCATTGTTGAGATCTTTTGTCTTTTGTGTCCCTATTGAAATCTCTCCTTACTTTTTTTCTGTCAGAAAACAAAAAGTGAGTAGAATGCTTTCTCATTTACACATATGGGTCTATTCACGAAGCAGCTGAGGAGTCTAGCCATAGGTTCGGCTGATCCCTCGGCTAGCTTCAGCCCCAGGACTTTCCCTGGCGCTCAGGGAGTCTCCCGCTCCCGGCCACCCAGGAGAGAAACACTTCTTCCAAGAAAGGTTTACTCTGCTCAACCGAGCAGAGTAAAACTTCCACTGCTTGTTTTTCCTTCTGACATTGAGCCGTTGGCTGCCATCAGAATAAAAAAAAAAATGTTCACCATAGGAATGCATTGCTAGTTTCTAGTGATTGACAGCAGCAGAGGGTGTGTGCAATAGCTAGTTTGCTATTGGCTATTGCAAAATGAAATAGCCAATAGGAATCTAGCAATTCATTCCTATGGCTATAATGTTTTTGTTTTTCTTTACTGCAGCAGAACCGCCGGCCAATAGAAAACAGTTGGGCAGAGCTAGCTGTCACTGCTAGCTCCGCACAAATCGTTTTCTTTTTTGTACTTTTTAAACAACTTTTCTGTGCTGCTCTACCCTGCACTGCCCCATATTGCAGGACCGGACCGCACTGAGACTGTGCAGCCCGGGTACCATTTGATCCGCGGACCGGTACTGGACCGGGGGTTGGGGAACACTGCTATAGAGGGACCGAGCAGAAAAGCCGAGCCGAATGCCGCTCAGCCACACGAATGCCGCAAAGTCACACGAAGCCACCCGATGTACGGCTGATTTCAGCCGATATATGGCTGAAATCATCCATACCAGCCTGAAGTGAATAGCCGAACGGCGTTCGGCTAACTTCGCTTCAGGTAGGTCGTTCACTCGGCTGCCTACGGCAGCTTAGTGAATATACCCCCTAGATATCAATAAAATCCTAAATTGTTTTTTTATTTTTTATCCTACTGGAATTTTTGTTTTTATTGCTTTCTGGCTTACCTATGGGGGGAGAGAGGTGTTCCCTTAATTTCCTGTTCTGTTTGGTCCCTGTTAAATAGACAGAAAGTATAAAGATTTTCCTTTACTTCCTGTTATGTTTGACAACTACCAAATAAATAATTATCCAAATAGGAATACAAACAGTAATAAAAGCTGACATATTTTTTAACTCTTACCTCCTCCATACAATGTTGTCTATAATTGCTCTTTAACTAGGCTAAGAAAGCTACATTTTTACACAAATACTTCCTAACATATACAATGAGGCTGCTGTATTTAACTACTGATACCTTTGAAAACGACTTTAAAACTTACTCAAAATCTATTAGTTAACATAATTCTGCGCTTTCTTTGTTTGGCAAGCATGTTGCAATGCACTCGTGCGCACTGCCATTCCTGCAATAGGAACATGAATCTTTTTAGCCAATGCACATTAATAAACTGCCCAGATGTACCATTAAAACAATAGCAAACATTTAGGAGATATTGCCTAACTCATGTCATGATTTTAAACAATGCCTATAGACTCATATAGTTATTAAATTACTGAAACATTGTAATTACCTAAAACAATATGGGCACACTCAATGATATCAAAGTTAAAAAAATTAAAGAAAGGGTACTAATGCACTCACATGCTTCCAGTGGTGTATTCTGATTTAAGGCTGCCCTAGGCAAGGCAAAACTCGGGCAATACTTTTTGCGTAACCTGTCAGTCGCTGGATACAGTGCACACGCTGTATCCAGCTTTTGACATGTTCCGCTAGCGTAGCAGGAAAGCTGTTGTCTCAGGTGGGCTCTGCAGCACCTGTTGTGGGCTCTACAGGATCTGTGATGGGCTCTGCGGGGGTCTCAGGTGGGCTGTAAAGGATCCCTGGTGGGCTCTGCCCACCATAGACCTAGTAGAGCTCACCATAGATCCTGCAGAGCCCCCCCCGAGACCCTCGAGACCCTGCAGAGCCCCCCACAAATCCTGCACAGCCCCCCTGAGGTCCTGCAGTCTGCAGGGTCTCAGGAGGGCTGTGCAGGATCTGTGGTGGGCTTTGCAGGCTGCAGAGCCCCCTACGGATCCTGCAGAGCCCCCAAAGGGTATTGCACAGCCCACCTGAGACTCTTGTGGGCTGTGCAGAATCTATGACGGGCCCTGCCAGCACTGTCCTCTTACCTGGCACGGGAAGCCCAGCCTCCACCGCTGCCTCGGTGCCCAATCGTCACATCTTCACCCCACCACTGGAGACCCGGTGACGTCTCCTGCCTCTTCCATCGCTGTCCCAGGACTCGATGAGGACTTCTATTGGAACATCTACTCAGGCCCTGCAGATCATTTACCATGTACACCCAGTTACACACCACTGCCTCCTTCTCTGCAGAGCATTGCACCCACATACACACCACTTTACTGATACATTGGAAAACATGACACCCAGTTACAGATCGCTGTATTGCTACCCTGCAATGTTATAGTCCACTGCACCCATACCTTGCAGAGCATTGCACCCAGTTACAGACCACTGTACTTATACCTTGCAGAGCATTGCACCAGTTACAAACCACTGCACCCATACCTTGCAGAGCATTGCACCCAGTTACAGACCACTTCACCCATACCCTGCAGACCATTGCACCCAGTTACAGACCACTTCACTCATGCCCTGCAGACCATTGCACCCAGTTACAGACCACTTCACCCATACCCTGCAGACCATTGCACCCACCCAGTTGCAAAGCATCACATCCCTCGCCCCCCTGCACCCACCTTGTAGTGCGCCAGCTGCAGGTAGTTGTAGGGTGACCCCCTCTGGAAGATCTTCTTGGTCTCCTGGGTCAGTCGGTAGAAGGAAGTTTGCCCCAGCTGCAGCCTCTCGCAGCTCAGCAGGCAGTCGGCCCTCTCCAGCAGCAGCTCCTCCAGATGCTTCTATATGGCAGGGCACTTTGTACATGGCCACCACAGAGAAGGAGAGTGCTAGCACTGGGGCTTCCTCTTCCATGTCCAGTTTGCTTACAGGCCAGGGAAGATGGCACACAACCTTGTCTGCAACTGTACTCCATGCCAAAGCTCTCAACTGACAGTGGCAGAAGGCTTACTGGTGCATGTTCCCTTTTTTTAAATATTCAAATTTTATTTAAATTTTACATGTATCATTTCAACAGACATTGTAAAAACCGTCAGGCCAGCAGGCTGTTAGTTGCATATATCAATATTATTTCATCCTCCAGATGTTACAGGCCAGATGTAATTGGACCTAGACGGTTATTAGAAAGGAAATAACCAGGAAAGACCCGGTTAGAGTGGTAAGACATAAGAAGTAGAAAAAGAAACATAGTTTAGAATGAAAGGACCAAGAGAGAGAG
>NW_017306300.1:2805379-2823809 GCF_000935625.1 Nanorana parkeri | reverse complement strand
CACTGTTTCACATACATTCCCTAAATATGCAGTTATATAAGCGTAGTGACATAATAACAAGTGTTATCTTAGCTGCTTTAGAAACCATGGCGTAAGATGTTCCATGTCTCCCCTGTTCAACGTTCACCTAGTGACCACCTCTGCCTTCTACAGCCATACCGGTGCCAAGCAGCAGGAGCTGTGAAGGGGCAGGTCAACCGCATAACAGAATTACGTATTGGGCAGACTGTTTAAAGGTGAGCCATGGGGTCCAGATAGTTTCAAAGAGGGGCTTCCGGTCTTGTCTGGAAAGCGTAAGGTCCTCGATTAAGCATAAGTAATCCACTTTGTGTATCCAATCCTTCAATGATGGGATTGTAGAAGAATTCCAGTATTTAGGAATAAGGAATTTTGCAACATTCAGTAAGTGGGGCAGTAGCGATTTCTTGTAGACACAAGGAGTAGAGTCAGTCAAGTGCAGCAAACAGGACCAGAGGTCGTTTGGGGCAGTTTTGCCAGTGATTGAGGTGATGAGTTGAAGGATTTGTTGCCAGTAAGGGCGGATCCTAGGACAGCACCACCATATGTGGCTATGTGTGCCTCTAGAGCCACAGCCCCGCCAACAATCTGGAGAGTGTGTGGACATAATAGCATGCCTGGTGCATGTTTCTGCTCATTTCCTATGGGGTATGTGCATGATCACCTATGTTTTGGGGGTGGGTCCCTCTTTATCAAGCCGATTGGTATTTCAAAGTTGTGCTTCTTTACACTCATGAATTTTGATCTGTGGTCACAAATTCTTAACTCATCTTAAGGTCCCCACACACCTTACGATAATTGTACAATAATCGCGGGAAATCGTAAGGTGTGTGGAAGCCGTGCGACCTCTACTACTGTAAGGTCGCACGACTTTAAACTTACGAACATGTTTCAAAACCCGCCGAGCATCGTACGATGTTTGGCGGGTGTGTAGCATGTTCGTGAGATAAAAGCCGGACAGGCCAGTGTGCACTTGCATTGGGCATTGCGGTCATCAATAAAAGCCCGCACCTCAGGGGGCGTGGCTTGCGATCATCCAAAGTACGATCCGCCTATGCAAGATTGGCAGATCGTACGTTTTTTTAAGTACCTTACAACCATCGCCAGACAAAAGTCTGGCGATGGTTGTAAGGTGTGTGCCCAGCCTGAGTGGTAAAACTCTAATTCTATCCACATGATTCACTAGAGGAATTTCTATTACTAGCAGTATAAACAGGGAAAATTGAACTAAAATCACCACATATTCCTCATAAAGGTACTGTTATAATTTCTCACAATAATGAAGATCAAATTTTGGAATCATCATGTTTAGAATCCAATGTATCTTGCACTGGTTACCTGTTATTACTAGTTTAGAATATAAATTTGAACAAAATTTTCTTCTACAGACTAATTTCCTTATAGCTATCACATTTGAAGTGTGTGTAGCTTTTATCAAATACTTTCTTACCTGAGCTGAAAGCTCCAAGCATTTATACTTCCTCCCAATTAGCGCAGTATGCTTACAGGAGTGTGTTGGGCAATGGTTAATTAAATTGCATTATGCGCAAAGGAAACAGGTGATAAAAGAGTGAAAAATGAAACACTTGCTAACTTACACACAACCATACCTCTTTGTTGCTGAATTAGAATGCTTACTTTTCTTATAGTCAGTGGTTAACTTTGCGGCTATTTACAACTTTTATTACTTCTCTGAAAAAAGGAAATATGTTTCTTAATACGTTCAGTAGGATCATAGTCTCTGGCTTGTTTCTAATCACTTCCCTTTAGCAACAGCGGTAACATACATTTTTATAATAGGAACACAGTGTTCACAGTTTTTCTAATAACAATAACTTAGTGGCAACAGGCATTATTCAATCTTCGGCTTTCAGCACAGCTGAGCCGCTCGACCATGTGCGGGAGCTGTACGGGCTATTCTACTGAACCGAAGGGGTCCTGGGACCGAAGCAAGCCGAAGGATCGGCCGAAGCTACGGCCAGATCATTCGGCAGCTTTGTGAATAGACCCATATATTGTCAAACGTATTGGGATGCCTGCCTTTACACACACATGAACTTTAATGGTATCCCAGTCTTAGTCCAAATGGTTCAATATTGAGTTGGCCCACCCTCTGCCGCTATAACAGCTTCAACTCTTCTGGGAAGGCCGCCCACAAGGTTTAGGAGTGTGTCTATGGGAATGTTTGACCATTCTTCCAGAAGCGCATTTGTGAGGTCAGGTACTGATGTTGGATGAGATGACCTGGCTCGCAGTCTCCGCTCGAATTCATCCCAAATGTGTTCTATAGGGTTGAGGTCAGGATTCTGTGCAGGCCAGTCAAGTTCCTACACCCCAAACTCCCTCATCCATGTCTTTATGGACCTTGCTTTCTGCACTGGTGCACAGTCATGTTGGAACAGGAAGGGGCCATCCTCAAACGGTTCCCACAAAGTTGGGAGCATGAAATTGTCCAAAATGTCTTGGTATGCTTATGCCTGAAGAGTACCCTTCACTGGAACTAAGGGGCCAAGCCCAACCCCTTAAAGACAACCCCACACCATAATTGTAACGGTCAGACCCCACAGGTCTGTTTGGACCCATGTTTGGACCTTGCACACACGTCACAAGTGGATACATATTGGTGGTCGGTTTTTTCCATCTCCGGCCACCAGAAGTGACGGCGGAGGAGGTCCAAGGTTCTAGTGATACCCGGATGTCCCGCGAGGGGCGCGTCATGGGCGAGCTTCAAGATTTCACAGCGAAGAGTCGGAGGAATGTAGAGGTTGTTTCCTTTGTAGCAGAAGCCTTCACCATCCACCTCCATTTCTTCTGCTGGGGGTTCTTCGACTAATGCTTTCTGCAGTTCATCTTTTAGCAGGAAGGTGGCGTTGATTATCTTGTCCGCAGGGATTATGGAGGATTCGTGATGTGAGGGGTAGCGGTGATCGTCGATGCGGGATAAAGAATCCGCCTTCCCATTTCTGGCTCCTGGTCTGTAGGTTATAATGAAATTGAACCGGTTAAAGAAGAGACCCCATCTTATCTGACGTGAGGAGAGAGTTTTGCTCCTTTGAATGTATTGGAGATTTTGATGATCGGAGTAGATAACGATGGGTAAAGTGGTACACTCCAGTAGGTGTCTCCAGGTCTCCAATGCGGCCTTTATGGCCAGCAATTCCTTTTCTCCTATTGGATCATTTACTTCAGCAGGTGTTAAAGAGCGTGAGTAAAAGGCCACCGGATGAAGAGGAGCTTCTAAGGATGATTTTTGAGATAGAATGGCCCCAGGGGCCAGATGGGATGCATCGACTTCTAGGATGTATTGCAGTTTGAGGTTCTCTCTGCCCGTCGCTCCCTTAGTCTCCTGTCTATGGAAATGCTGAGGTGGATGAGGGAGTCTAATGAGGCAGGCATCTCTGTACGGGCTAATTCATCCTTGAGTGTCTCCGACAACCCCAGTCTAAATTGATTTTTGAGAGTGACGCTGTTCCATTCTGATTCTGTGGACCATCGCTTGAATTCCGCGATGTAGTCCTCAACTGGGCGTTTACCCTTTTTTAAGGCACGTAGGGCGGATTCCGCAGAGATCTGTTTGCTAGGATCGTCATACAGCAGTGCCATGGCGCTGCATAACTCTGGGAAGGAATGTAGTATTGGGTCTTCTTTTTCTAGGAATGTATTAGCCCATGCACGGGGCTCGCCCCTCAGGTAAGAGATTGTCGTACACACTTTAATTTTATCAGAAAAATACGTTCTTGGCTTCATATCAAAAAGCAGTTTACATGCGTTGATAAATTCACGATAACGCATCCTATCTCCAGAAAATGGGTCTGGGGGACTGATGTTTGGGTCAGGAATGTCGTGAGGTTCAATTCCTCTTGCGGTGCCTTCAGTAACACGATTCCTGAGCTCTCGGTTCTCTGCCTGCACTTCTGTTAGTAGTTGGGAGAGTCCGTCCAATCTCTGATTGAATGCACCCATGTGCGAGGCTATTTCTGCTGGATCCATTGTTCTATCCCTTTAAGGGTAGTGGGTTCGAGCAATCTGTAATGGTCAGACCCCACAGGTCTGTATGGTGGAGGATCACAGCTGCAGTGGTATGAAGAGAGGGGGTAGTACTATACCCCAATATATATGCAGTCTAATAGTAATAATCAAATCAGCAATCTTTGATCTAAAGTTAGGTTGAGGATTTATTCAAGGGAGCAATTCTTGGGTTGGTGGGGTGAAGGAAGGGCAACAGTCAATGCTTGGATGCAATTGCTAACTTTCCACAGTGTTAATATGCAGGCATATATGAGGTAACAGTCTGTAAGACAGGGTACTTGCTATTTCAGTGGAGAGGTTTTACAGGAATGACGTTGGTGTCCTCCGGTGGTTCCTGAGAGGAATTGCAGTCCTGGCTTTATCTGTATCCTTCTCATTAGTGATGAGCTCGGGCGTGTTCGCAAGCGCCCTCCGTGACGAGCCCGCCAAGAAGCCGTCAGCGCGCAGGGCCAATCACAGGCACTGAGCCATTTTCCGATCTCTGCAGCTGTGGCCTGGGAACATGTCTCAGTGCCTGTAATTGGCCCTGAGCGCTGACGGCTTCCTGGCGGGCTCAACACGAGGCGCTTGCGAACACGCCCGAGCTCATCACTACTCCTAATGCTGGGTATAGAGTGCTGCAGATGAAGCCGATTTTCAGGAGAGGAGGGAGGTCAAGTATGGCTGAGAGGATGGCGGTTTTGGTGTGGCTCTTCACACTTGCTCGAACGCCAGACAAGTGTCTTTGTCGGCCTTAACTAGGGAGAGGGGGAGGAGTCTCGTGACGTCACGGGTGACGTCACGAAGCTCCGACGGCGATGCGAGCCACGCTGAAACGAGGATCAGGTGAGTCAGTTACAATAATCCCCCTCCACCAAACTTTTCACTTGGCACAATGCAGTCAGGCACGAACTGTTCTCTAGGCAAGCGCCAAACCCAGACACGTCCATCAGATTGCCAGACAGAGAAGCGTGATTTGTCACTCCAGAGAACATGTCTCCACTTCTCTAGAGTCCAGTGGTGGCATGCTTTACACCACTGCAGAAGCATGGACACCGACACATAAATGCGACAACCGTTTCTGGGTCACACAGGATCCCCTTCCTCAAGCAACAACATGTCATTGATTGAGGAAGGGGATCCTGTGTGACCCCGAAACATTGCTTGAGGAAGGGGATCCTGTGTGACCCCGAAATGGTTGTCGCATTTATGTGATATGTCGCACCTCTTCAATAAATATTAGAGTGCCGGTATCCCTGCTTATATTAGAGTTCCGGTATCCCTGCTTCTACTGTTATATGACAGTTGCCATCCGTCGATCACCGCAGCACCCATCTGATTTTTCTTTGGACACAAGCGGTCAGGAATGCGATGGGTTCATGGATCTAGTTCGTCTTTACACCACTGCATCCGCCGCTTTGCATTGCACTTAGTTATGTAAGGCTTGAATGCAGCTGCTCAGCCATGGAAACCCATTCCATAAAGCTCTCTATGCACTGTTGTTGTGCTAATCTGAAGGTCACACAATGTTTGGAGGTCTGTAGCTATTGACTCTGCAGACAGTTGAAGACGTATGTGCACTGTGCGCTTCATCATGAGCTGACCCCGCTCTGTCATTTTAAGTGGCCTACCAGTTCGTGGCTGAGTTGCTGTTATTCCCAGTTGCTTCCACTTTGTTATAATACCACTAACAGTTGACCGTGGAACATTTATTAGCAAGGAAATTTCACAGATGGACTTATTGCACAGGTGGCAACCTATCACGGTACCACTCTTGAATTCACTGAGCTCATGAGAGATAGCTCAGTTTTTGAAAGATTGAGTTTTAACAAGTGTTGCGACATCCAGGCGGATATGTCGGATAGTAGATTAATGACACGAGAGGACACTGAGGGGGTGAGTTGTGGAGTAGAAAGATAGATTAACTGACCAGGGGAGGAGGTGTAGATAGAGAAGAGAAGCGGTCCAAGGACAGAGCCTTGGGGGACCCCTACAGAAAGAGGAAGAGGAGGGGAGGATTTACAATTAGGTGAAGTAGGTGAAGGAGCGCTTAGATGGGTAGGAGGAGAACCACAAGAGAGCAGAGTCTTGTAGCCCAAGTAACTGGAGTTTTTTTGAGGAGGAGCAGGTGCTCAACAGTGTCAAAAGCAGCAGAAAGATCTAATAGCAAGAGTAGGGAATAGTGGCCTTTGCTTTTAGCAGTGAGTAGGTCATTAGTGAGTTTTAGGAGGGCGGTTTCAGTGGATTGTTGGGGGCGAAAGCCAGATTGTAAGGGGTCAAGAAGGTTGTGATCAGCGAGGCGGCTGTAGATGAGGTGAATGGGAGTAAGGAGATTGGTCTGAGATTATTGAGGTCGGTAGGGTCCATTGAGGGTTCTTTGGGTTTTGGGGTGACCAGGGCATGCTTCAGAGGGGAGGGAAAGGTTCCAGTAGAGAGTGAGAGATTGAAAATGTGAGTAAGAGAGTGTAGGATAGAGTATGAGGGAAAGCAAATGTATTTATCTCGGCGTCCTCACATACTTTACACAGTGCATTGGACGTGATGACTCAAGGATCCTTAGACTGCTGGAGTGGAGTGAGAGAGAGGCTGGAAGGACTGTTCTAGGAGCCAGCTGGATCGGAGGTTTAAGTAGTTACAATTTTTTATTTTACACCCTAGACAAAAACAAAATCCTGATGGAGAACTGCAGCAGTGGGCAGGTACAAAAGCTAGTTTGCTATTGGCTATTGCAAATTGAAATAGCCAATAGGAATCTAGCAATGCATTCCTATGGTGAAATTTATTTATTTTTTATTCTGACACGGCTCAGTGTCAGAATAAAAAAGAAAGAAGAAAAAGCAGTGTTTCTCTCCTGGGCGGCCGGGAGTGGGAGACTCCCGGAACACCCGGGAGAGTTAGGCTGTCTGGAGATCAGTGTCCCTGGTTAGCTGGTAACCGGGGACGCTGATCTCTCTGCAAGTGGCCGGAGCCAGCCGTAACATCACGACTGGCTTCGCCCAGCTGTCAAAAGGAGGCTGTCGGCCGGCCACTCGGCCAGGTTCGGCTTTCATCTCGGCTCAGTCGAGCCGAATCATATGCCTTCGGTTCGACTGAGCCGCTCGGCCGACTTCGGGAGCTGTATGGGCTATAGTGAATAGCCCGTACAGCAGCCGTTCAGTTCTACTGAACCGAAGCGGTCCTGGGGCCGAAGCTAGCTGAAGGATCAGCCGAAGCTACGGCTAGATCCTTCGGCAGCTTAGTGAATAGACCCCTTAGTGGGTAGCCCCACTGCAAGGGTTAAGAATATTTTTTCTGAAGTTCTTCTTTAAACAATGCTTGTAAAACAATAAAACCCATCAAAATATACCAATGTTATATATTAAAGCTGGTATATTCTTGTAAATGTTTATTATATCAACACTGGTTAACTTTATTTCTGTTCTATTTCTATTTCAAAATAGCTCACCTCTTTTTTTTAAGAAAATCACCTTTTTCAAATCACCTTCTCTTATTATTTTAAGAAAAACAACCCTCTTATAACCTTATAAGAGACATTCTATTTATAGTTAGGCAAAATGCTAATTTTTTTCCTGGTGAGTGCCCTACTCTATTCCCTGGCCTTAAAAAGAAGAAAGAAGGCTGTGCTCATGGCCTCAGGTTGAGAACACGACATCAGGATCGCCATGAAGGACACAGCAGTAATATAAATACTAATGTGCTTATAGTTGTTGCTTAGTGGCAGCTGGATGAGCAAGGCACTGCTCACTCACTGGTGAGTTACATTCTGCAGCACTTGTGAGCAGAAAAGCAATGTCCTGCTTATCCATATAATGAGGAAGTGACACAAACAAGCAGTTGAATGTTTTCCCTGAACATTTGAGCAATGCTGTTACTGGTGGCAGTATGCCATCTAGTGTGCCATCAGTCTCAGGCTGACAGGTGGTGTAGCATACTATTGATAATCTGCATAAAAATTGGTAGTAAGCCTAAGGCCTTGTGCACATCAAGCGCGGAGCAGGTGCAGAGCAGAGCAGTTGCAGACCGGATCAAAACTGCGTCCAATGTATTCCAATTGTATTTTTTGCTCCAGTTCACATTGCAGCGTGTAGTTCCAGAGCAGGTCCAGAGCAGGTGAAAAAACGTCAGCAAGCCCTATTTTATCTGCTCTGGACCTGCTCTGGAACGCATGCAAATGCATAAAAAATGCATGCAAATGCCTGGAACACACTGAAAGCCCATGTTAAACTAAAAAAAAAATATATATATTTTTTTTAACCAAAAACGACCCGGAAAGCATCAAAAACGTGGCAAAAAACACGGCACAACCCACTGCACTGCTTGTGCAGAAACCTGAGCGGATCTGCTCTGCATTTGGTGTGAACAAGACCTAAATCTCTCCATGGGTTCCTGACTTCACAGAAGCAAGATCGTATCTCAAACAGGCTTCATCTACAGCAAAATGCCAAGGAAACAAATATAAAAAAATAAAGAATATCTGACACAACGTGGTTTATTTTCATTTTACATATTTAGCAATTCATTTTCTATCTTTTACACTCCAAAGACATGCTGGAAGGTTAATTGGCTGCTGTCTAAATAAGCATTAGCATGTGTGTATATGTAGAGGAACCTTAGATTGTAAACTCCTTGAGGGCAGGGACTGATGTGAACGTGCAGTATGTAAAGCACTGTGTAAATTGTCAGCACTATAATACCTGGAACAAGTACTGTCAAAAAATAGGTGCTCACTTTCATCTAGGGATAAAAATAATTAATCAAAAAATATTCACCTGAATCTCAGAGCTGGATTGCTGCAAGAACAGTCCCTGCAGCCTGTCTCGTCCTGTGCTCCAGTGATGGAATGTCCCTCAGCATCTTCATGTCCAATACACTGTATAGGACTTGATGATTCACAGGACCTAGACCATCAGAGCTGAGGGGGACAGAGACTGCTGGGACTGGTCAAGTAGCCAGCCAGCTTCAAGATTCAGGTGAGTATATATTTGTTTATGTTGTCACTAGACAAAAATTAGCACCTATCCCTTGCAGTGCAGGGGTAGCCCCACTGCAAGGGTTAAGAATATTTCTCAAACTAAAAATATATGATACGACCAGCGCCAAACGAAACCAAACAAGCCCTCCTGTGGCCCAAAGAGTTAACAGAAATCCAGTAGGCTGCCCCGCAACAGACAAGGGATCCCGTAAACTGCATGAAAGAAAGAAGACACCGGGCGCCTACCCTGGTGCAATCATTATTTTATTGAAAAAACTGTATATATAAAAACACTTATACTCACAAATGGAGCAAGAACAGTGACACATTAGTCTTGTAGTCCTCACTGGATGAACCGCTGCACAAATGTATGAATGTCCAGGATCTCTACTCGTAGTGATCTCACTGCCACTAAGCTGAACGTGTTTTGGGGGAACTTCCCCTTCATCAGAGCTAAGTAGCTAACTAACAAAAAGCTGAGTAAATACTTAGCTCTGATGAAGAGGAAGTTCCCCGAAAACGCGTTCAGCTTAGTGGAAGTGAGACTCACTACGAGTTGAGCTCCTGGACATTCATACATTTGTGCAGCGGTTCATCCAGTGAGGACTACAAGTCTAATGTGTCACTGTTCTTGCTCCATTTGTGAGTATAAGTGTTTTTATAGATACAGTTTTTTCAATAAAAGGATTATTGCACCAGGGTAGGAGCCTTCTTCTTTCTTTCATTAAGAATATTTCTATCAAAATTTAACATTGGTGGGCATGTGTTGCTGGTAGGACATAGAGGAACTTGAAGTTTCACACCCTAATATGTAGTATAACGAAAAAATAAGAGGTATTTTCACAATGGGATGTGAAATGCCCATAGGAAAAGAGAGGGGGGGCTTTAAAGAAACATTTCCAGACCTCAGCAATAAATTTTTTTTTAAACATTTATTTAGTATGTTGTTTTTAAAACATTTTTAAAAATGTGTATAAAATACATACTGGTACATTGCTTCTCCGACGCGACCCTCCCTCTTGCGGCAATCTATACCCTATAGAATTATTCTTTATCTGAATTTGACGAATGAAACAGCATTTTTCTCTTCACCCATCAGTCATACCTTCTTGCTTGTGTCTGGCCGATTAGAAAAGTCCAAACACGTAAGCGTTGAATACTATTACTTATTATTTATTATCATTATTATTTTATATATATATATACTTTTCAATACGACCGACACCAAGGATATAGATGATATCTGTATTATAGGATGAAATGCAGTTCCCTAAGTTTATTACATATGGGTCTTTACTTCCTCTTTAGGACATATATATCTTCTCTCGTCTTTTCCCCTGAAGAAGCCCGGACGGGCGAAACATGTTGGGACACATAAGAGCATATACACAAGCTTGAACAACTATATAATTCAGATTCGTACGGTATCATTACCATGTGGTGAATGTACCAGTATATGTCTTTTATACAATTTTTTTTTTAAATGTTAAAAACAACATACTAAATATTGCTGAGGTCTGGGAATGTTTCTTTAAAGCCCCCCCTCTCTTTTCCTATGGGCATTTGCACATCCCATTGTGAAAATACCTCTTCTTTTTTTCGTTATTAAGAATATTTCTGCCTGGAGTTCTTCTGCAAGACTCTTCTGAGATCTTTCACATTTTAATTGATATCTCTGTCCAGCAGTTGACCTCCTTCTGACTTGCATTTGACCACCTTTAAAGCTGCATCAATCTTCTTTGAGCTGCTTTGGCATTCCTAATAACTTATATGGAGAGAGAAACAAGTCCTGCCTATAACCAAAGGGGACATAGGCCCGTTCAGTGTTTCCTTTACTTAAAGTCATACCTTGCAAGTTTTTGATTATTTGGTGTAGCTCCCTATTGCTGGAATCTACTATCTAATGATGCAATATTTATAATGTACCCACTTAAATCCAAGCATATACTATAGAAAGTATATAGTGTTTCCTTGATGTATGAAGGATAAAGCTTCATGCTAAATTGGCACTCCATGATTGAAAGAATGAATACATGTACAGTAACTAAACATTTTTTACCTTCTTTCCCTTTTTTTCTTTCTCCCTTGTGGGCAAATGTTGTATAACAGTGACAGTTATATTTGAAAGACAAAAAATTTACCTCACTCAGTTATAATTTTAGCAAAATATTACCAGCTACTAACAAACAATAAAGCCTTCAACAATTTATTTTGCTTCTGAAATGTCACCCAGATCTATACAGTAATGCCAATTCTGAGACAAAAGTGATCAACCTAAAAGAGGCTCACATAAAAAAGTTGTTTGCATATGAAATAGAGGATTCCTCCCTAAGAGTTAAGAAGTATTAGTTTCTCTATCAACATGTAAATGCTACTATACACTATATGCTACAGCAGGGCTTACAATTTCCACTCGCCTGCTCGCATTTTGCAAGTAAAAATAAGGTGAGGGCAAGTGGAAATTTGGGCCCACAGCCAGCTGACATGTCAGGCACATGGTCTCAGACCGCGTACCTGACTTGCGGGAGAAGCTCCAAGGTCTGCATCTGTTGGCCTGGGCAAGGTTTGGTGGGACAACTGGTGGAGAGTAAGGTTTTTGCCTGGCTAGTGTGTCTAGACTTGAAATTTTAAACCTTGTACTACAGTATATATATGTTGATAGTAATGATTTTCTTTCTTAATGCATACCTCTACAACTGTAACTAACATTTGGTAAGCAGAAGGCACTGGGGTGTGATTTTTAATATTGTGCTTGCTTTGCTGACATTTGGAATATAGTTATATCTGAGTTATATTATTTGTTTTTCTGCTTTACCTAACACCAACTGTTCCCCATTAGGTTTACATGAGTGCCTTTTATAGCCATGGTTGCCATTTTAAGTCATTGGAGTAATTGTCCCTGAGGTCAAAGGCATAACTTTTATTATGTTTCAGTGATTTTGATTTAAATTGAACCTTAGAGGTGAAAGTGGGTATGTTTAAAGTTTAACTTACAAACTTTAAAAAGAAAATAACCACAGAAATAAAATAATAAAATATGATGCAGTCATTTAATTGACGCACCTAGATATATATTTATTACAATGTATTAAGGAATTTCTAAAGGCTAAAACAAATGAAGAGGCATAAGTAAATAGTCCACCCAGACCAATTTGCAAACTGGACCTACCTAACTCGCATGTTGCATACAAGAGAGTAGGGGAAATGTTTAAAAGTTTAAACATGATAAAACTTTGATAATGGGTACAGATGAAAGTTTGGATCTTCAAAAAGGATGTCCACATGGAATGTCTTTGTTCCAAACTTTCACTCACCCCTACTGGTTTCATATTATTATTATTATAGGAGAAAAAATGCTTTGCAGAACACTGACAGACTGAAAGGAATGGGACTTGCAGTGGCTGTCGGCTTTAACATTGGAATACCTAATTAGTTCCCCTGAGCAAGGTCACTCTCACAGAAAAGTTCCTGATAGGAAAATTTAAAAAAGTACCCAAGCATTTAAAAAAACAAAACATTATTTACCGAAATATAATTCCTAAATTATTAAATTACCTATAAGCCAAAACTTTTTTTTAGTATATAATAGAGAAGGGTTAAAACCACAATTAAGTATCGTGCCATTTGTATCCATTTGGAAAAATATCCTTTTGTTTTCTGTCCATAGACACAACAGGAAGTAAGGGGAAAGCTCTTCAAAGTAAAAAAAAAACCTCTAGGCAGATGTTACCACAACAAGTGCCCCCATCGGAACGCCCTTTCTCTGTTTCAGTTTTATTCAAAATTTGGGATTTTACCTCAACTTCAGTTATAGTAACAATGGTCATTAGGACAACTAGTGAGAGTGAATCTGCCCAGTGGGGACACAGTCAGCAATTAAAACTTACCCAGGTTGCTAACACATTTCCACTCTATCTAACCTAAAAAGATTAGCCCTGGATTCACTTGAAATTAATCATCTTACTTTCTCATTCAGGGAAAAACTAAATTTTTTAAAATAAAGTAGTACTAAACAATCCACTTTTTCACAATAAATACATGATATAAAAACAAGTAAACCCCTTTGTGACTGAGGCCTTTTTTTCATTTTTTTGCACCCATGTTATATTCCACATTTTAGGCCTTAAAATTACCTAAAACTTCCAAACATAGAAGCAATAGAATACCTATAAAATACAATGGTGGCAGTTGCAAATTTGTATGCTGCACAATATTAGCGCAACTCCTTACCAAACCCCAAAATATAGTGAAAAATGCACTTAAATGCCCCACAACACAATACAATACCCATTCGTTTTATGACAATATAACTTCCCTCCCCTATATCATTAATAAATAGGTTAAAAAGCATGGGACCCAGCACTGAACCCTGGGGCACACCACTCTGTAATACACCCCCCCAGGGGTTAACAATGTCCTTGGACCGCAGCTGTGGATATGGCTTTATTTTTAGAGGGAACGGGTATCAGATCGCAGCTCTACCTCCGATGCCCAGGATATTGATAAGGCTTGGAGAGAGCTGCTTCACATCACACCCCGTTTAGCACATTTAATCCTGCGTTTCACCGGTAAGGTAGGTATTCAGGGTACCGCAGGTGGGTAGTTTATGGGTCAGTTAGCAACTAGCTTAAGTCCATAGATATAGGATGTTCACTTGTAATAAGGCAGACAGTAAAAACAGGCGTATAGCTATGATGCAGTGTAATTGATTATCAAGCAGACAGTTCAGTAGGCATATAGTTATGCAATAGGTTAAGTTGCAGTAAAGCAGACAGTTGAGTAGGCATGCTTGTATGCTACAAGTTAAGTTGCAATCAAGCAGACAGTTCAGTAGGCATAATGAATGCGACAGGTTAAGTTGTAATCAAGCTGACACTTGAATATGCATATAGGAAGTGCTGTGGAGATCTGCCCACCATAGCCTTATGGCTATGGTAGCAATACTTGCTGTTTGTGGCTCTGGAAAGAATGGAGAGGATATCCGCAGCAACTCTCCTTCAGTGGTGGGTTCCTGGAGTAGCAGGGCTGTTGTTTTGATCAGCGTCCTGCTTCAACAATAGTGGGACGCCGATCAAACGGTGAACCGCGGCTTTATGCCGACTACTCGGGTGAGTGGGCGGAGTACTCTTTGTACACGTTCCTGTAGCCAGTTTTCTATCCACATGCACACTAATTTATCTATGCCCATAGCCCTTAGCTTGTATAACAGGCGTTTATGTGGCACCGTATCTAACACTTTGGCAAAGTCCAGATATACTACGTCCACCGGCCTCATCCCATCCAGATCTCTACTTACCTCTTCGTAAAAGGTCAGCAGGTTGGTCTGGCAAGAACGATCCTTCCTAAATCTGTGTTGCACATCACTTATTATACTATGGTCCCGGACGAATTCCACTAAGTAGTCCTTAATAATTCCCTCCAACAGTTTACACACTATGCATGTCAGACTAACTGGTCTATAGTTCCCCGGTTGGCATTTTGACCCTTTTTTGAATATAGGGACCACATTAGCCCTTCTCCAGTTGCTTGGTACTCTACCAGCCATTACAGATTCCTTAAAAATTAGGAACAGTAGTCTCTTTGAGTACCTTGGGGTGTAGATTATCAGGTCCTCATGCTTTATTTGCATTTAGTAGTTTAAGCCTATGTTGTATCCCAGTTTCCGTCAACCACTCAGGTGTATTTCTTGTTAAATTTTGTGTTTTATCATGTACATTGAACCCGTCTGTTTCCTTGGTAAATACCGACGAGAAGAAAGTATTTAGCGCCTCGGCCCTCTCCCTGTCACTTGTGAGTAACGACCCATTTATGTCCTTTATTGGGCCTATCTGTTCCTTTCTCCCCTGTTCGCTCACTTCTCGATCCTGTACCGTAAACAGTTTGTTACTAAGGTTGCTGTCACCCTTGAATAGTTTATACATGAAAATCATGTCCCCCCTTAATCTCCTAACCTACAACGAGAACATATTTAATTTTAACAACCTTGTTTCATAGTTCAGATCCTC
This sequence comes from Nanorana parkeri, assembly GCF_000935625.1. Lineage (NCBI taxonomy): Eukaryota > Metazoa > Chordata > Amphibia > Anura > Dicroglossidae > Nanorana > Nanorana parkeri. Next base: position 2,808,806 of record NW_017306300.1, on the reverse strand, counting down.
TGGACTTTTTCCAGCTCAAGGACATCCTTTCTGAGTATCGGTGACCAAAACTGGACTGCATACTCCAGATGTGGCCGAACCAGTGATCTGTAAAGTGGCACAATTATAGACTTGTCCCTGCAAGACATTCCCTTCTTAATGCAAGACAGGACTCTGCTTGCTTTGTTTACAGCAGCCTGGCACTGCGCGCTGTTTTTCAATCTGCGGTCTATAATGACCCCCAAATCCTTCTCAGTTTCCGACTTCCCTAGTGGCACACCCATAAGTGTATAGTCCATTTGCCTATTTTTAACTCCAAGGTGCATTACTGTACATTTATCGACATTGAACTTCATCTGCCATACAGTTGCCCATTCCCTGATTCTATCCAGGTCCTCCTGTAATGTTATAATGTCTAAATCTGTATCTACTAACCTCCCAATTTTCGTATCATCAGCAAACACTGAGACATGACTTCTCACTCCCTCCCCTATATCATTAATAAATAGGTTAAAAAGCATGGGACCCAGCACTGAACCCTGGGGCACACCACTCTGTAATACACCCCCCCAGGGGTTAACAATGTCCTTGGACCGCAGCTGTGGATATGGCTTTATTTTTAGAGGGAACGGGTATCAGATCGCAGCTCTACCTCCGATGCCCAGGATATTGATAAGGCTTGGAGAGAGCTGCTTCACATCACACCCCGTTTAGCACATTTAATCCTGCGTTTCACCGGTAAGGTAGGTATTCAGGGTACCGCAGGTGGGTAGTTTATGGGTCAGTTAGCAACTAGCTTAAGTCCATAGATATAGGATGTTCACTTGTAATAAGGCAGACAGTAAAAACAGGCGTATAGCTATGATGCAGTGTAATTGATTATCAAGCAGACAGTTCAGTAGGCATATAGTTATGCAATAGGTTAAGTTGCAGTAAAGCAGACAGTTGAGTAGGCATGCTTGTATGCTACAAGTTAAGTTGCAATCAAGCAGACAGTTCAGTAGGCATAATGAATGAGACAGGGTAAGTTGTTATAAATGACACTTGAATATGCATATAGGAAGTGCTGTGGAGATCTGCCCACCATAGCCTTATGGCTATGGTAGCAATACTTGCTGTTTGTGGCTCTGGAAAGAATGGAGAGGATATCCGCAGCAACTCTCCTTCAGTGGTGGGTTCCTGGAGTAGCAGGGCTGTTGTTTTGATCAGCGTCCTGCTTCAACAATAGTGGGACGCCGATCAAACGGTGAACCGCGGCTTTATGCCGACTACTCGGGTGAGTGGGCGGAGTACTCTTTGTACACGTTCCTGTAGCCAGTTTTCTATCCACATGCACACTAATTTATCTATGCCCATAGCCCTTAGCTTGTATAACAGGCGTTTATGTGGCACCGTATCTAACACTTTGGCAAAGTCCAGATATACTACGTCCACCGGCCTCATCCCATCCAGATCTCTACTTACCTCTTCGTAAAAGGTCAGCAGGTTGGTCTGGCAAGAACGATCCTTGCTAAATCTGTGTTGCACATCACTTATTATACTATGGTCCCGGACGAATTCCACTAAGTAGTCCTTAATAATTCCCTCCAACAGTTTACACACTATGCATGTCAGACTAACTGGTCTATAGTTCCCCGGTTGGCATTTTGACCCTTTTTTGAATATAGGGACCACATTAGCCCTTCTCCAGTTGCTTGGTACTCTACCAGCCATTACAGATTCCTTAAAAATTAGGAACAGTAGTCTCTTTGAGTACCTTGGGGTGTAGATTATCAGGTCCTCATGCTTTATTTGCATTTAGTAGTTTAAGCCTATGTTGTATCCCAGTTTCCGTCAACCACTCAGGTGTATTTCTTGTTAAATTTTGTGTTTTATCATGTACATTGAACCCGTCTGTTTCCTTGGTAAATACCGACGAGAAGAAAGTATTTAGCGCCTCGGCCCTCTCCCTGTCACTTGTGAGTAACGACCCATTTATGTCCTTTATTGGGCCTATCTGTTCCTTTCTCCCCTGTTCGCTCACTTCTCGATCCTGTCACGACTCTCTGCTGTGACAGGGGAGTGGCTGGATTCCCACCTCCCCGCTCCGATCCACCAGCGCTGACTGGTGGAACGGACGGGGGAGTGGGCTGGGCCAGCTGTCACTCAGGCAGCTGGGCGGATCTCGACATCGATGTCGGGATCCACTCCGACTGCGGCGTCTCAGTATACCTAGCTTAGGTTGACCCTAAGGAGAACTATGGGGAAAAGCCTTGACCCCATAGTTCTCCTTTAATGTGTTGTTTTACCGTTTTATTTATCCATATTGGTTTGTTTTTGATTTTTTACTTTTGTTCCCCAGCGGTATACACCTGGTAATAGCATTTTTTCATTTGTTCTTGAAACAGTCCCACTTTTGGTCAAAGTTTAGTTAAATATGAAAGCCGACTCTGCTGAGCTCTCATGGTAATGATAGTTCAGCATCTCCTGGTTACTTGGTAACCAGGGGATGCTTATCTGTCAGTACCATGAGATCTCAGCAGATCTGGCTTTGATAACACCGCCGCCTCCGAAGAGCTCTCATTGTAATGACAGCTGGTCCCGGCCAAAAGAAAACAGTTGGGCGGAGCTAGCTGTTGCTGCGAGCTCCGCCCAATCAGTCCTGTTCTTCCTCCTTACAGAGTTCTATGGAGCCACCTTTATGTGAGCGCATCCAGCTGGCAGTACATAGGATTCTCTAGCCTCCATGAAAACAGTCCTATCCCAAATCCACTCCACTTTTCCCACAGGACTGTCTGGGAAAGCGGTGCTGTTGGACCTGGAGCCACAGCAGTAAACAGTAAGGACAGTAGGTATGCTGATCTTCAGATAGTCCAACTCTCCCGGACGCTCCGGGAGTCTCCCGCTATTAGATAGCAACTCCCGGCCGCCCGGGAGATAAACACTTTCTCCAGGAAAGTTTTACTCTGCTCGATCGAGCAGAGTAAACCTTTCCCTGCTCTGTTGTCTTATTTTTTTCAGCAGCAGAGGGCGGGTGCAATAGCTAGTTTGCTATTGGCTATTGCAAATTGAAAAAGCCAATAGGAATGTAGCTATGCATTTCTATGGTGTTTTTTTTTTTTTAATTCTGATGGCAGCAGAACCGCCAGCCAATAGAAAACAGTTGGGCAGAGCTAGCTGTCACTGCTAGCTCCGCCCAGTCGTTTTCTATTTGATTTTTTCTACTTTTTAAACTGTTTTTCTATTCTGCTCGGTACCACAGAGGTACCAAGCAATATAGCCAAGCTGAATGCCGCTCGGCGGCATTCGACTATTCACTCACTGCTGTTCGGCATCTATGAGAATAGACCGAACACCAGCGAGCAGCCTGCCGGAGGTTCGCCTTAGCCGATCCAGATGTTTAAACGGCTGAGTCGAATTCCTTCTGCACTTTGGGTCGGCCGAACATGCTCAGCATGTTCAGCCGACC
>NW_017306300.1:2801662-2804769 GCF_000935625.1 Nanorana parkeri | reverse complement strand
ACCTAAGGAGAACTATGGGGAAAAGCCTTGACCCCATAGTTCTCCTTTAATGTGTTGTTTTACCGTTTTATTTATCCATATTGGTTTGTTTTTGATTTTTTGCTTTTGTTCCCCAGCGGTATACACCTGGTAATAGCATTTTTTCATTTGTTCTTGAAACAGTCCCACTTTTGGTCAAAGTTTAGTTAAATATGAAAGCCGACTCTGCTGAGCTCTCATGGTAATGATAGTTCAGCATCTCCTGGTTACTTGGTAACCAGGGGATGCTTATCTGTCAGTACCATGAGATCTCAGCAGATCTGGCTTTGATAACACCGCCGCCTCCGAAGAGCTCTCATTGTAATGACAGCTGGTCCCGGCCAAAAGAAAACAGTTGGGCGGAGCTAGCTGTTGCTGCGAGCTCCGCCCAATCAGTCCTGTTCTTCCTCCTTACAGAGTTCTATGGAGCCACCTTTATGTGAGCGCATCCAGCTGGCAGTACATAGGATTCTCTAGCCTCCATGAAAACAGTCCTATCCCAAATCCACTCCACTTTTCCCACAGGACTGTCTGGGAAAGCGGTGCTGTTGGACCTGGAGCCACAGCAGTAAACAGTAAGGACAGTAGGTATGCTGATCTTCAGATAGTCCAACTCTCCCGGACGCTCCGGGAGTCTCCCGCTATTAGATAGCAACTCCCGGCCGCCCGGGAGATAAACACTTTCTCCAGGAAAGTTTTACTCTGCTCGATCGAGCAGAGTAAACCTTTCCCTGCTCTGTTGTCTTATTTTTTTCAGCAGCAGAGGGCGGGTGCAATAGCTAGTTTGCTATTGGCTATTGCAAATTGAAAAAGCCAATAGGAATGTAGCTATGCATTTCTATGGTGTTTTTTTTTTTTTAATTCTGATGGCAGCAGAACCGCCAGCCAATAGAAAACAGTTGGGCAGAGCTAGCTGTCACTGCTAGCTCCGCCCAGTCGTTTTCTATTTGATTTTTTCTACTTTTTAAACTGTTTTTCTATTCTGCTCGGTACCACAGAGGTACCAAGCAATATAGCCAAGCTGAATGCCGCTCGGCGGCATTCGACTATTCACTCACTGCTGTTCGGCATCTATGAGAATAGACCGAACACCAGCGAGCAGCCTGCCGGAGGTTCGCCTTAGCCGATCCAGATGTTTAAACGGCTGAGTCGAATTCCTTCTGCACTTTGGGTCGGCCGAACATGCTCAGCATGTTCAGCCGACCCGAAGCCACCCGATGTACAGCTGATTTCAGCCGATATATGGCTGGAATCAGCCGTACAAGCCTAAAGTGAATAGCCGAACAGCGTTCGGCTCACTTCGCTTCGGGTCAGTTAGTCACTCGGCTGCTTACAGCAGCTTAGTGAATAGACCACTATATCTTTGTAGGTCTACAGTCTGCAGAGGTCTACATTAAAGGAACTTTCTGTTTTGCCTTTCATTGTTTTAATATATATATATATATTTTTAACACCTTATCCATCCCTCCACGCAGCTCTGCAGCAGCAAATTATTAGTAAAGGAATAGTTCACCCTTTGAAAAATATAAATGCACCCACATTGATAAAAGAAAAAAGTGCATTTAATATTTTTTTCATTCAGGCCTGCAAAGCATTGCAACCATGTTTACTGCATCACAGGTGCAATGCACAGGTTCCTGAATGTTTACATTGCAGCCCATAAGTCTGAATAACAGTACATAAAATACACAAACAGTACATAAATTAAATTGTGGTGACGTTATTGCACTTATTCTCTATTGAGAATTTTGAGTAGTAGTTACAGCCTTTCCTATCACAAATCCCTGTGAATGAATTTGTGAATGCATGACACAGATGGAGCCATGCATAGCACTTGCAAATTCAAACATAGACAAAGGATGCAGCAAGAAGCATCCCGTGATTCAGGTAAGTGGGGGAGGAGGGGTGGTTTGATGGTGGGGGTTGAGGAATGTGACCATGTTTCATGTTAGACCCTATATTGATGTGACATAAAACATGGTCCAAAAACCGAGACTTTAATTTGTGGATGTTATCAGCCAGCAATGTTCCCTTATAACAGTAAGCTATTGCTGCAGGAAGTGACAGGAAAGAGCTAAATAAGCTCTGCTCTAGTCTTTGCACCCAACAGAAGGGTCCCGACATCACATACTTAATGAGGTCACATCAGTTTTTTTGTAAAATATGTGGTCAAATATGGTTAGTTTAACAGAGCAATAACAAGCTAATGCTTAAGTCCACAACACAAAGGCTTAACACCTCAGCCAGCAAGATGATTAAACAGTTGTATGGTTTATGAATTAATTACAAAAGTAAAAACAATGCTAATAATAATAAAAGTTATCATTTTGAATCATCATTGGCTTGGCTTATTGTGCTATTTAACACTTTCTACTTGATGATTTAGCTTGTGCTGATTGTGCTGTATTTGTGATTTCTGTAATATAACCAGGAAAATACTTATCATTTATCAGTGCATTAATATTGTCACCAAGGTAATGGTCTGAATCCTAATTTGAATCTCAGACTTGTCTTACAATGTAATTAAAAGACAATAATTCATTTAATGAAGAATTTCATTCGTTCATTATTGATTTTTCCATGGTGAATTAAATGATATCTATCCAATGATAATCCATCATTCTCAAAGAACTTGTATAATAAATCTTGTCTATCTTATAGACACACACAAGGAAAAGAGATTACAGAACTGTTATAAAAAAGTGACCTTGTTAAATCCTCTGTCTTGCATCCTGCACATATTTCATGTTGCTAGAACCTGAGATAATATTAATTTACACACTGTGGAAACTGTATTCTCACTATATTTTATACTGTATATATACAATGTTCAATCTTATCAAATAAAGCAAAGTGTATGTGGAAGAGAGAGAAAGTACATTATGAGAGAATAAGCTTAGTGAATAAAGCAGTTCACTTCATCCAATCATGAACATGGAGATCCTGTTTTATATATACACAGTATATATACACTCTCTCTCTCTATCCATATATATATATATATAGATATATATACATCTATATATACATCTATATATATATATATATATATATAGATGTATATATAGATGTATATATATCTATATATA
>NW_017306300.1:2767976-2801009 GCF_000935625.1 Nanorana parkeri | reverse complement strand
GTCGCGGAGACAGGGGGCGCCGCACCGCCGACCCCCCCGGTAGTTACACCACTGGTTGAATGCCTTTCGTGGTAGAGCAGAAGGAGACGGGGACGGAGCAGCAGGGGGCTGAGACAGGAGATGGGGCGGACACCCGGTGGAGATCGAAGAGCCGATGCATATGCGTTCGACTCGGCTGAGCCGCTCGGCCATGATCGGGAGCTGTACGGGCTATTGTGAATAGCCCGTATATCACCCCTTTGGTTCTACTGAACCAAAGGGGTCTTGGGGACGAAGCTAGCCGAAGGATCGGCCGAAGCTACGGTCAGATCCTTCGGCAGCTTTGTGAATAGACCCCTTAGTCTTACCAGTAATTGTTGATGTCAAATTGTATGGCATACACCATGTAGCACAAGGGGGCCTGCATGTCTAGGGTGAAGTACTCCCCCACAGTGCCATTAATATGAGCAGGTAATGTTAGTTATGATGCATGCAACCTAAGCCGTGCATGTAAATCCCTGGCATGCTATGCCCACTAAATCAGTGCCTTACAACCATTCAATCTCCATAACAACCAGGGGAAGGGAGGCTGCCAGACAAACAAAGATCAAGCCTCTTGCATAGGGAGTATAATTGTGGGAGCAACTAGAATGTATGGGACAGAGGAAGCGACTTAACAGTGAAAACTCCCTGAGTAAGGGCAAAAACAGCCCCAAGTGATGCATGTACAGTCTCTCAGGGGATATAAAGGACCCATAACATGGCACCATATGCTACTAATTGTTACATCTGTTTATGCAAATTTCATTAGATCTGTTCATAAGCAACATGTATAAACGTTTAATCAGTGCATATACAGTATATTTCTAGCACAATGTATGTATAGTAACCAGCAATTGTATATCTAGCTTTTAGTTGCAACACAATATACTTTAAGTAATGTTTATTGATTTCAATATGTAAGCATGGTTTGAAAGACAGGGCATCATTTAAATCAGGAAATTGTGTGGCTTTCAGAATATAAATCCAGCAGGTCTCATGTTTTAAATGTTATTATAAACCCCAGCCCTAGGGTCCGCATGTACACAATCAAGTGCAAAAAAATAAATAAATGATGAGAACATTGCCCACATTTAAAGGTGCTCTTCATGTATCCCTTCTCTTTCAGCCTTGATAGTGACTATGCACCAGATAATACCAAATTGATTTGGAACTTCTAAATACTGAGGTATCAAAAATGTATTTATGGACTACAGAATCACTAATAAGTAAATACCAATACTAATTACGTGTACCTCTGATATTTATATGATGGTGAGAATATCATGTAATAATTCATGCAGATTTCCTACCCTTCCAATTAGCAGGACAATAGAGTAGTTTCTGACCAGTCTTTATGTTTGGTCTCTGGTATGCCTTTTTAATATTTTCTTACTGGAGCAATCTATCTCACAAAAAATGGGACTTTTCAATGTATTCTCGTTCCTGAGAACAATTACGGAGGACGCTTAAGTCCTGACTATATAGCATATTACATATAAAGGGGGGCTGGGTGATCACTAGTTGCATGTAGTATAGTGTTACTGGAAGTTGGTTTTCTATACAAAGTTGTATATATTAGACCATTCAGGTCCAGCAAAATCTCAGTACCAAAAAAGGAAATTTTGGATTTGCTAGCATTCATGGTAAATGTTAAATTGTCTCATGTCTGAATGTTAGGTTTCATTTGACTTTATTGTGTCACCTTAGAAAAGTGAGAACAAGAAGAGAAAACATCAGATTCAATATTGTCATCAGATTGCCTAGGTACTGTAGATGTCTACAATGATTTCCTGGATTTAAATAATGCTGTTTATTATTAGACTTCCATTTAGTAAGAATACCTAGTTACAAAAGTTTACCTCTCTCTTTCAATTGTTTTGTCATTGAGTTTGATTGAATTTGTCTAAATAATCTTTTAATTCTTTATCATTAAGCTCAAAACTGGGATAAGTAGATAGGTCAGAATTCTATGAATAGACAATATCAAAGAGTTCTTTACCGGCCAAAGAGTATTTTCATCATATTATTTTTAAATTTATGATGATTTGCTTCCCACAATAATGTAAAATCCAGTTCTAGATTTGGATACTCATGAATTAATATTTTCTAGGCTATATTTAAATGGAAGACTGCATGGGGTAAAAACAAGCTGCACACACAAGGTGAAACTAATTTCCTATTACTGTATCTAAAAATAATATAAATGTTTTTTAGACTTAAATATTCCTATTGTGGTAATAAGCAACCTATTTTCATATGAAGGTTGCCAGAGGAGGTAGCAAATACCCAATATCTTTACATGTCAAGTCACTTCTGAGGGTATTCACTTTAAGGTTACGATTCAATCCCGTTTCCCTGGGACAGTCCATATTTTTGGGTGTCAGTCCCTGAGAAATAAATGTCTTAAGTGCTGTCCCTGTTTGGATAAATGGCATTCACCCCAGCTCAAGCCCAGTCCCTGTCTTCACACTGATTACACTGAGCAGATGAGGTAGAAATAAAAATCCTAAGGAAGGGGTTGTGGTTTAATCACTCTCTTCTCAAATCTATTGGCTGCACCTCCTTTAGCCTAGCCCCCTCTCCCCACACTCTGACTAGTGAGGAGATGACTGTCACTACACTTGTGTAGCCCCCAGATGTTGGATCCGCTGATTCGAAGTTCCTCTGCACTTCAGCTCTGACCGAAGGCAGGCGATGTACGGCTGATTTCAGCCGATGTACGGCTGAAATCAGCCATACTGAGCTGGAGTTAATAGCTGAACGTCGTTCGGCTTACTTCATGTTGGCTAGGTTATTCACTTGGCTGCCTTCGGCAGCTTTGTGAGTAGCCATGATAATCTCTAATGTGTAAAGCCAGGAAATCCAAGGTAGCCCAAATATATAACTGAATGTAAATACCAATATTTTAAAAATGAGCAAAGTCCCATGCAGCTTGTCCACAAAACATAAAGAGGGAAGTGTTGAGTGTTGAGCAATGACAACAATTGTGGGTTGAGTATTGTGTTCCTTCCTGTGGAGACCGAGACCAGTGTTGATCTGCACTTTCAACATCCATTTGCTGCAGAGATAGAGCCTGTAGACAGGGCTAGCTCTCCTAATAGTTCACTGCTATACCCTTCACCCTGGTTGGACTTCTGTTTTGTTACATATCCTCCATGGTCATCTGTGAGTGCAATATTATTGTTTTTATCCAATAAATACCTTGTCCAAGCATACTACACCAGATGAGTCTCTTTGCACTTTGTTCCTTTTTGTCTTTTTCTAAGGTTTTATTTAAGAGTACCCTTTCCACTTTTACCACAATTTGCTCACATGTACGCCACACACATCACATTTTTTTACTATCCCTAGTGCTCAGGACATTTTGTCTTTTAACTTTAAATGTCTGGTAACCTTAATTTACTGTGGATATATAATGCAAGGTAATGGGGTTTAAAAAAAATATGAACAGTGCTCATCAGCTGTTAAATATACAATGTTTAATGTGCACTCCTTTACCCACACTGTATGTTAAAGATCCCTGTAAATAACTAATATTATAACGTGTCCCAGACTGCAAGACACATTTTTATGTGATTAAAGAAAGAAAGACAAAAACGACCACATAACAGAAAGAAATAGAACTCATTATGTTTTACTGAAATCTGACATTAGGGTTAAAATATCTATGTGTATTAGTATTATGAGTCAAACCATTAAATCACTGACAGGAAAGAATTCAGATCAATTATCCACACAGTCTCTGAACAGCTGATATTCATATTCTGCAAAAATGTTACTTTTTTAAAGGTAGAAATAGTAGATGTAGGTACCCATGAGAGTTATGTTGGCACAAAGCAGTATAATTTCTTTTATTAAAAAATTAAACAGCATGTTAAATGGCAGCCTAAAATAGGAAGTCATGACCGCTGGCAGCACGCTGTCAGTCACCTTCCTCTAGTGAATACATTTGCCATAAACATTAGAAAAATCATTCTTCTTGTCAGAGGCAAAACCATTAGGTTTGTTTCCAGAGGACGAAAGGGAACTACACAAGCAACTAGGAACTCTCACACTAATTATTTTCCTCCAAAAGTGAGTGGATTGAAATTCTAACTCATCTGTTGTCTGACTTGACAGACATCTGCCTCTTACATCTTTATTCCCAGAGTACATTTTTAAAATGCCAACAGATGCAAAGGAAACAAAATGGAAAATGTTAGCAATGAATAGAGACAGATCTCAATGCATGATTTTTTTACTACTATTATCATTATCATCATTATTATTTTATATATGAAACATTGTTAAGAGCAAACTGTAATATGTTGTTATTTTAATCAATGTATTATCCTTGAGGGTGCTTTAACTTACTTATCATCAGAATTAATTGAAGCCTTGATGCCCAGACCAAAATGAACTGAATCAGTAAGCATCAGTTAATGTACAAAATAAAACTATATCGGGCATGTTTATAAGGCAAACTTGCTAACATTCACTAAACATTTATTGAGGGTAAATCTCTCAGATGCATGTGTTTTAAATGACAGTCATCCATTTACCACCAGTGGATGTTTGGTGAAAGTCACATCCACTGCTTTATAAATATGAATAATTTATCTACCTAAATATTAAACAATGTTCTGTATTGCTGGAACTGTGTCTCTTCAACTTTCATATCACACTGTGTTTCTGTCTCTGTGCACTTACTGTGCACAGAGAGAGAAGTATATCTGCAACCAGACGGTTAGTTTCTGCAAAACCTTATGTAAACACATTGTTGTAAACCACACTGATTGTTTCTTGATTGCTAGTCTCAGACCGGAATCAGTCAGTGACAGCATGATCTTACAACTAGAAGTGTGTATTAAATAAAGGATACTTCCTGGCCTGGACCATGACCTTTTACACACAACTGAGCTTTTGACAACATCTAACACAACTATCCATCCCTCCCCCCATGCCAAGGTGCTATGTTTTATCCTTGACTCAAACCTCACCTTTATGCCTCACATCCAATCACTATCCTCCCATCTCCCATCCTCTGGAATGCTTTACCCCAACCTGTCCATCTATCTACTACTCGGACTGCCTTTAGGTGATCCCTGAAGACTCATCTCTTCAGTGAAGCCTATCCCACCTCAAACTAACCACTGAACTGAACCATCACATTCTCAAACAATTCATTCCCATGCAGCTACCTCATCATGTATCACTAGCCTTTTCCTTTCAGATTGTAAACCCTCATGGGCAGGGCCCTCCTTACCATCTTGTCTTGAATTGTATTGTAATTGTAAAGTCTTCCTTATATTGTAAAGCAGTGTGCATACTGTTGGTACTATATAATTCCTGAATAATAATAATAATAATCGAATCAAAAATTATATAGTCCTTTTGTATGGGTAAGGCTTTGATTTGACTTCAAGATCTGTTCAGATTTCTAGGAAAGGCAAAGATAATCACAGAAATAATTATTTCTGTGAACAGATGAACTAAGGAACTTTGAATCTGGGGAGAGTATAGCATGGAGCACTACAAATCACAGCTGAGGAACCTGGAAGAATCCACAGGAGACAGAGTGGAGCCCTGGATGACACAGAACACAGTAGCAGTGCTTTAAAAAATATCCAAAGGAGGAGACTGTGATTGATTATTGTGACTGTCGAATGGAAAGTTGAACAAGTAAAACATTGGACTATCTTCTATATGATTTAGAGGTAAGTGAAATTTTTGATCTTTAAAGCATTCAGTAAGGTAATCAATGTGCCGTTTATCATGTTTACAATTACTTATGTTTGAGGATCTCTCAATGGGATAACCTTTTTCGGGTGTTTCCTGAAGAATTGGATAACTCCAGAAGTATTTCAGAGAGTGACCTCTCTATACACAATAGTAGGTAATACTCTTCACATTGTTACAAAATGAAGCACATGTACAGTATATTATAGTAACATAGGACTTATCTGTACCACATATTGCATACTTCCTTTAAATCAATAAGCTACAAAATATAAAACAGGGGTAGGCAACCTTGTTTTTCCAGGGTGAAACTACAAATCCCATCATGGCTCTGCCTCTGGGAGTCATCTCTGTGGCTGTCAGAGTCTTGCAAAACCTCATTGGATTGGTAGGTTAACTATAGCTGGAGTGCCAAGGTTGCCTACCCCTGATATGGAAGATTCAAATTTACAAGAAAACAATATTCATAGGTGCATATTCATCAATATTCACATTTTTCTTGATTATTCATTTCAATTTGACATTTGTGTCCACATATCTTTATAAATGTTTTTTTGCTGTATAAATGAATATGCTAATGCTCAACTTTGCTAGCCTTCAATCACCCCATTATTCTAGGGAGTTTATTCACTTAGCTGCTTGTCAGGATTTTGACATCAAAATCTTTGTTTTATAGTATTTCTCTGCAATTAAAAACAGCGCAGTAATGTGTTCATCTCTCTGTCACACTGCTTTCTCCTACAAACAGCATGCTTACCGTCAGCACATAAACTGACTGGCTCCTTGTGCTGCTTCTTCATTCCCCACTTTAAACATTGCTGTCCAGGGGCTGCAAAGAGGCTGATACCAAGTCAAATTCCAATACTTTTGCTGGCACTTGCTTACATGTCCTTAACCACCTGCTGTCTGGCCGTTGTAATTAAACAGCCGGACAGTGGCTTCTTGGATGTGGGTGGGCGTTTTTAAACATCCCTTCCCACCCCGCTTGTGCAAGCCGCTAGGTGGCACGCATGAGCAGGAAATCAGCTTGAAATGTAAACAGCCAGCTATGGCTGTTTACATACAAGTGTGCAGGTGTCTGTTGAGACACCCGATCTCTTGAAATATGCGTGCGGGTATGCGCCCCCTCTCTTTTGCAGCCGCTGCTGGCGATCCCGAGCTCTGCTGTGCCTACATGCGAAAACGGCAATTGCACCCATTGCGCCGCACATGTTACATATCACAGCGAATGTCGGAGTGTGAGCAATAATTCTAGGGCCATCAATCACTCATAGCACTAAACTGATGAGCGGTAACAGCTTTTAAAACATCGCCTATGGGCAATTTTGGGTATGGTAGTTTTTTGCGATTTTGCGGGCACATGCAATTTTAAAGCTTGACATGTTTGGTGTACTGCAGTGGTGAATACTGAAAAATGGCCTGGACAGGAAGGGGATGTAAACACACCGGTCAGCCAGTGGTTATTATCTGTTGATGGTTCTGTTTTAAAGAGGAACTCAAACATAAACCAACCCTTGCACATCTTGCACTTGATTTACACAGAATTGATTTCATTGTCAGTATGTTACTTGATTTAATACAGGGATAACATTTATTTACTGATCTTGTAATAACTAATTAATGACGTGCACGCTTGATCACGGAAAATTTGAGTGACACAAAATAAAAAACATAAACTAATTTAAAAAATAGCCTACATTGACTACATTTTATATGGTGACATAGTAGATGTACTTTTTTACATTTAGTTAGTGCCACCTTCTGGCAAAATTTCTTCTCACTTTTTACTTACACATCTATGAATTTAATAAGCTTATTATACCAAGTTGGTAATTGATAACCCCTTTTATACCTCACATTATGAAATTCTGTCTGTTAAAGCTGCTTGTATATTTCAAATAGTAGATAATAACCTTATAATATAAATATCTAAAAAAGTTTTAATTAAAGGATCCATTATTTATACTTGCCCTAGCATGAACAAGATACAATTATTTTACAGATTTTTGCTAAATTAAAAAAAATACAATTATAGTGTTAGAGTCTAGGAGGAATTGTGTACACCATTCAGTTGGTCCAGGTGGTTTGTCTGCTTTTACTTTGTTTAATCTTTTATGACTGAGCCTTCTGTTAGCCCCAGTGGTTAATTGCTGCAAAATGTCAGTAGCATAACTCTACTAAACATTACTTTCAGGTATATCCTTTTTTTGTCAACATTTCAGCCATTTTGCTTTTTATGTCTTGTGCATGCATTTAATTTATATAAATGGCTTAGATTGTAAATGTTAGCTTGTTAAAAAAAACAAAAAACTATGCAGCACAGGGTAGCATTTGAAATGGTAACAACGATTTAAAGCTATCCACAATAAGCAGATAGCATTCAAAATGGCAAAATCATATATCTGCCACTCCTCATTGCTTTGTAACATGGTTTAGTATACTGTCTTGAAAGTTGCTACTTGCACTCTTTTTTCATGATGTGAAAAAAACCTCAAATAATAACAAAATGTTCAGAAAACCACAAAAACATGAAAGAAAGGACATAGGATTTATGTAACTTTCTGTAAAACACTCACATGATCAGTAGTTTTACTTGACCAGTGGTCAGTTTTTACGTGGCCAGGTGAGCATGCGCCTATTATTTGTTAACATATAGAGGGTGAATTTACTGTTCAGAAATAATAGTTTGTGATTAGCAGGTTAAGCAAGAGCATACTGATCGGCTGCCATTGTTTCTATCTAAGTAGGGCAGTAATGTTAATAAAAATATAGGAAATAATGAAATATACACAAAACAAAGAAAAAAAAGTTTTCATACATGTCAATACAATTTCAGCCCCCAAACACACATTTGCAAATGCACACATTTACAACCAACTTCTATAAAGCTTGTTTAACTTATATTATGCACATAATACTGATGTTTAGTCTAAATTAGCCTGGTTTACAGTACCGTTTCACCGAAAATAAGACCTATTCCGAAAATAAGACCTAGTACTATTTTTGGGAATTTCTAAAATATAAGACCTACCCTGAAAATAAGGCCTAGTTGTGACCATTCCCAGGGCCAGTGGTGGCATAAGGGGGAACTTGAAGAGCTGCGGGAGAGAATCAGCGGTGCCAACAAAGCCAGCGCTAGAGGAAGTGAGGCGGCACCGGAGGGATAAGAGCCGCATAAGCCGATTTTCCTCTATAGTGCCAGCTCCTGTCACAGGCACAGTGATACCAAATGCACTCCGCCTGTGAGGAAATGATAGTGAAAGTGCGCTTCGCTCATTCTGGCCAACGATTGGTTACCAAATTGCACTTGGAAAGGTACGGCACCCCTGATTGCCCTGATCACTATATTTTTGTACATGAAAAGATGTGGATTGTTGTACATTAACCTCCCTGGCGGTAATCCCGAGTCTGGCTCGGGGTGAATTTTCAATGCTAGGAGCGGTAACCCCGAGCCAGACTCGGGGCTGCACAGAAAAGTGACACTCATCTTGTCCCTGCGAGCCCGCGGCGTCCTCTGCTGTACGCGGCCCGAAAATGAAACTAAAAGCCGGCATCTTACTTTTAATTTCGTTTTTTAGGGCGTCACAGCAGGCGGGAAATTCAAAAGTTAAAAGTTGTAATGTACACAGAATACACACAATACAATGTAATCTCCTATGATTACACTTATGTATCAAACTATTTCACTTCAATTTTGTCCCTAGAGCTTTGTCCAGTGCCCTGCCTGACACTTTTTCACAATTATAGGAAATTATAATATAATAAATAATTATAAAAAATTATAATAAAATAATTAAAAAAATGGTCCAGTAAATGGGAATTCTGGGGGCGTTGCCTGATCCGTACCACAGTAAATAAAGTACCAAGTTCGCACATCACTGAGCTCGGTCGCAGAATCGTCGCTGTCCTCACTTTCAGTGTCTGTTGAGGAATTTCCCAACGAATCGCTATCACTCAATTCTGCAAGTAGTTCTAATTTACTATCGCTGTTTTCTACCTGGTCTAAAACCGCTTTTGACCTAAAACAGCGACGATTCTGCGACCGAGCTCAGTGATGTGCGAACTTGGTACTCTATTGACTGTGGTACGGATCAGGCTGCGCCCCCAGAATTCCCATTTACTGGACCATTTTTTTAAATTATTATATTATAATTTTTTATAATTATTTATAATATTATAATTTCTTATAATTATTTATAATTTATTATATTATAATTTTTTAATTTCGTGTTTCAAACTTTATCATACCTGGGATGTCTACTGGACTCTTGTTTGGACAGATTAAGGTGAGTTATTCCTAAGATTTACTAAGAATTACAGGCCTACAATATAAACAACAAATTTCCATGCAAAAAATTGTACCGCTTTTGGTACAAAATTCCTGACATAATCATACCGCCAGGGAGGTTAACAAAAAATATGACCTTCCCCGAAAATAAGACCTAGTGTGTTTTTTTGAGCCAAAAAAATATAAGACAGTGTCTTATTTTCAGGAAAACACTGTATTAATACTTCATACCATTTACTTCACCACAAAGGGTATATTGTTTTTATCAGCAAATGTAAGGCAGTGTGCAAACATATTTCACCCAGTGCCTTTACTTAAGTTTTTTGCTTTACCTGTGATTTTATCTTCTCTTGATTTTTTTGATATTTGAAAGATACATTTTCTATTTCTGCAGAAAACAAAAGAAAATATGCTGAATTTAAACTGCAACTGGTTTCCCTTCCTATATTTAAATACTCCCAGAGTTTTATTTTAGGGGCAGCTCAAGCAGAGTAGTGTCTCTTCATCCTTCATTTAGTGATAGCGACCAAGATAAACTTTCAATCAAAATTTTAAATTGCCTGGTGAATAAACAAAAGTGTATTTTTTTAAGTATAGGTAAACCCATTTACTGCAGTTGTGGAGAATTGTACAGTGTTAGCCATCGATTAACACAGGAAGTTTAGAGTTTAAGTGATACCCTGTATTGGTTATCATTATGATTATCTGAAAAATGTATAACGCCTGAAAATGGGATCTAAGGCAACTCAAAAGCTTTCATTTTTTAATACCCTAAGTAGAGATGAGCTCAGGATTGGGCCAATCCTGGTGCACATTTGAGCTCCTCCCAAACACAGCAGGAAGCTCTTTCCATGCTGCCCTGTCAGCTGCTGGTGTGGAATTTCCCACCCCCTGCTTGATGTGAGGAAAGGGGCAGGAGGCACTGATGTCATTGAAGTTATATGGCTACATGTCTGTAATTGGTAAATAATATTTACCTACTATAGCTATGTAGCCTTATTAGGTAAATATTATCAGCACAAACACCCTACCCCTTTGTGTACATGTAGATGTGAGGCCCAGCCCCCAGCTGATTCAGAGGAGCTCAGGTTCAGGCCAGGTTTGGTCCAAATCTGAGCTCATCCCTAACCTTAAGTTAGCAGATAAAGGTTATCACTTAAACTCAAAATGGTCTGCATTCAACCCAATACTACAAATCTCACAAATGTTAACATCCTAAAGTATTTTAAAAGTAATTTTCAATATTTTTAAACCCGCAGCTTTATTTACAAATACCTGTTGATCCTGTTATGAAGGCTCCTTCACAGGCGATAATGCTCTGTCCCTATCTCCCAATTGTGCATCTGCCTCATCACTCTGTCACACAGCCTTCTGATGGAGACTAAAAGTGGCAGTTTTAACATACATTTTGAAGGCATGGTCCATTCTGGTCACCATCTAGAAACCCACCATGAGAATGACATGCAATCATTGCTGAATTGCATGAATTAAGACGTGAAGTAGCTGCAGTGAGACTCCAGGAGATGAACTGTATTGAGATGTAACAAATAATAAATAAGGTTAAAACAGGGGGGCATGGACTGGCTGCTAAACTCAATGGCTGAATTATCTGAGCTTTTCTTGGCAGATCCTGAACCCACAGAAACCCACAGTAACATTTGCCCTTAAAAGCCACTCACTATTGTCTACAGCACTCCCTGGACACCAGAACATGTCTTGAGGCCGCAACAAGCAGAATGGTTGTGGAGAGCCTTTGGATGTCACTAGATCCCACAAGGAGGATTCTCCCTCTATGGCCTCACACTTACTGCAAAATGTATAAAGCCAAAATATGTAACTATCCCTACTCTTGCTACTCAGGCAGTGCTTGGGATTACATTTGTACATTGTACTGAAATGGCCCACTAAAGCAACACCAAGGAGGTGATTTACTAACCTAAACACACGCACGCACCAGGTGTGTGTGATTTTCACACAGCAAAACTTATTTATCAACCAAAAAGTCTCTAAAAGCATATTTCCACTAATGCCTTATATGGAAAAATCATGCACATGATGCATATATAATGCTGCTTCACAGTTTAGACAAAAATGCTCGTGCATTTACATTCATCAACGCAAGCAACACAACATAGAGCTAATTTACACAACATCACCTTGCAATTCATGCAGGGATTTGCACAACACACCTGCTGGGTGTGTACACACTAAAAAGCTGTTTAGATTCCACCCATAGATCATGCTGGGAGGGAACACATTACAGAGGTGTATACATGTTTGTGGTGTGTTTATAAGGTTAGTAAATCAACCCCCAAGTGTCAATTTTAACATGTCATGATGTTTAAAATGACTCTCTGAATATGAAAGGGTTAAATAGCCTTTATAAAAGAGCCTTGCTTTGGAGAGAGGTCACATTTTTTTAACAGCAACATGATATATACAAGAAACCCACTTTTGCAAAGATAATCCCTTTTATGCAAACATCCAAACTCTCCACACTCCTTTTTCAATCTAGATAAAAAAAAGAGTAATGACTGTAGTCAATGTATATTATTTCAAATGGATATCTTGTCACTGATCCTAATGGAAGATACAGTATATCATCTTGTTGACTTCCTTACATGGTAAACTAGTGACCCTAGTTACCTTATAGGCACCTAGTAAGAATTAGGGAACATTCTTTAAAGGCCTATAGCACAAAATCCAACAATTTTGGAAAGGACATTTTATTTTCTGTGAGGATTACAAAACATATTACAAACTCAGAATTAGACTGATCTAGCAAAGGTAGGCAGTTCACATCTATACTATTCTCCCTACTATGATCAGAAGAGTTACATGATGCATGAAGGTGCATCCACGGCACAGAAAAATATTTTGTTCTCTCACACCAACAACTTATTCCAAACTGCATTTGTTCCTTGAGCATAAACATGTAATGTAATTAAAATCTAAAGTGGTCATCAGCCTAATTACTTGATCCAATCATGCACCTATCACTATCGATATCGTCATGAATCCCATCCTCAGTATTCTACCATTTGGAGACTGAGCTCTGCTCTCTTCTTTAAACCAAATTAAGAAACAGATTGGGTCTGTACTCACTTCATATTTTTAAATAATTTTTAACTTTGTACAAGATTATGTTCTGGTATGGAATACGCATATAGCATATATTATGGGCTTGTTGATCAAAATATGTGCCTGCAAGAGCAGGGGATTTAAACAGGTAATTTCCAGGTAATTTCCCCAACGAAATGTTAGAAGTACTAAAAACAACCCTGAAGCCTGGTAAGTCCTTGTCATACCTGGCATACTACAGGCCAATGTCCTAATACTGACTTAAGATCCTTAGTAAATATTGGCAAACAGACTACTTTCTATTATTTCTCAACTAATACAGTCTGATCAGATTGGAGTTGTTGCTGGGTGGCAAGCCCCAGATGGGACCAGGAGGTTTACTGGTCTCATTCAATGGGCTGAACATTGCCAAACACCTTCTATGATCCTTTCCTTGGAATGCAGAGAAGGCTTTTGATAAAGTGTTCTTGGTTTGCCTGGAAGCAGTCCTTAATAGGTTTGGCCCCATAGGAACCATTAGATCAGCTATTAAAGCATTTTACACTTTCCCTAGTATGAGAGTATGAACCATTGGTATGCTTTCTGCCCATTTTAGCATCCCTAATGGCACTAGACAGGGGTATCCCTTATCCCCAACCCTTGCAACAAGATATATGTTCCAATTAAGCTATATCAGGATAAACAGCAAAAAGGTAAGATAAGAGCAGGTAGGCCTTATAAAAGATTAGAACGGGAGAATAATCACAAATGGCAGGGAGACAGCTGAGGTATTAAATTCCTCCAGTATACTCTGCAGAAAAAGACAAGTTTAATGGATATAATAAAAATGTGATTAGCTTAGTGCATAATATACTGCAGTGGTTGATAGTAGACGGGGTTCAACAAAAACTTAATGCAAATAAATTGCTAGGACCAGATAACCTGCACCCAAGGAAACTTAAAGAGCTCAGCCAGATTATAGCAAGACCATTATTCCTCAAAGTTACGGTAGTACCAATATTCAAAAAGGGTTTAAGATGCTAACAAGGTAACTACAGACCAGTCAGTCTAAGATCAATAGTATGCAAACTGTTTGAGAGAAAGATGAAAAACGACTATACAGTGGGTTTTGTTCATGGCAATGATATAATAAGTAAGAATCAGCATGGATTTATGAAGGACCATTCTTGTCAGACCAACCTACTAATATTTTACGTATAGGTGAGTAGAAATTTGAATAGAGGAAAGCCAGTGGATGTGGTATACCTGGATTTTGCCAAAGCATTTTACACGGTACCACATAATGCTTAATACACAAACTGAAATCTATGTGCATAGATGAAATGATGTGATCATGGATAGAAAACTCATTCTCATGGGCAACTTCTTTCATGTTGAACTGTGTAAGGAAAAAGTTGACTTCTCCTAGTAGCAACTATGCCACAATTATGCCACACTGCTGTGGAAAACCTACAGATGACACATGTCTTCATGGGCAGGGAGAATTTCCTTCACTAAAATGGTTATCCTCCTACACATGCTATACTTTTTTTCTGATCTTACTCATCTCAGTCCTTCCAAAATATTTGCAGAAACTTCAAAAGGCCATCAGCTCCTCAATATGGAGTAGAAAAAAAATAAGTTTGGCAAAAACAGCTTGTATGTCCTTCAATCCCACACAATCAGCAATCTTAGACCAAATAAAACAATGGTGGACTTTTAACTTTACCTCCACCAAATTATAGAAATAAATTGAAATGGATACTTCAGGAGTTGATCTTATACCAACAAATGCTACTAACCCAATCCTCTCCTAAATGCAGTATGCTTCCCTAAAACGGATACCTCTGACCTCCATAGGTCTACTTCTCACAGAATTGTCACAGACTTGAACCTTTGATCCTAGGAAATTGCAAAAATCCAAACAGGTGGTGATCTGTACTCAGGTGTCATTATTAAATAATGTCCTGTCCTCTGCTTAATCATTGGGATCCCTTGCAAACACGTCTACAAATACCTTCACCTCTGACATTTTCTATTCCCTATGCAGGTTAATCCCCTTATCAAGCATTTTTTTTTACAAATAACACAGACTCAAATGAAAAGGGATAGCATATACTGTACCTTCCAGCTCCTGTCTGACCCCTGGAACTTTAATTCATTTGGACTATCCAACAATGGCACTAGGCATTGCATTGACCCAAAGGCTGCATTAAGGCTTCTAGATGTTTAGATCACTGCTAGTAAGCACAAAAACTACCGAACAGATGGTACTATGTTCCTAAAAAAGTTGGCTGCAATTTTCTCAATATTATCTCAAATGTGCTGAAGAGACTGCAGACACATGGACTCTCTATAACATATTTGGTGGCTCTGCAGACTAATAACTATGTTCCGGAGAAATTTCTTTCATTTTTTTCCCCATCAGTTATTTAGGCCTCCTACACCCCTGATACTAAACTGGCACTTTTAAGAATAGAAGTAGATTCTGGCCCTATGAGTATTTTTTGTTCTCTCTTACTTGCACATTAATAATAGCGATAATCTATGTAGCAAGACTATGGAAACAAAAATGCCGGCCAATGGCCGGACACTCGGCCAGCTTCGGCTTTCAGCACGGCTCAGCCGAGCCGAGGCATATGCGATCGGCTCAACTGAGCCGCTCGGCCGTGATCGGGAGCTGTACGGGCTATTGTGAATAGCCCGTACAGCACCCCCTCGGTTCTCCTGAACTGAAGGGGTCCTGGGGCCGAAGATCCTTCGGCAGCTTTGTGAATAGACCCCTATATTAAAATCTGTGATACACAGTCCTAATACTCATTCCACCTACAAATTCCTATTTGCCAAAGCATACTACAATTAACTAAAATCCAGAAAATCTGGAAATGTTGGCTCTCAGATAGCAGATGTAATGTCATGTTATGATCACAAAGTGTTCTGTTTGGTTAATATATTCCTCATCAGACACACAAATAGTATCCTTATATTATTATTAACATGCACTATCAACTAACTCAGTTTACTATGCCTGTCCTCAGATGTACTGTATAATGCTTCCACTACTTTTGAAATGGTAGCATCAAGTAATGAAGCCCAATGTTACATGTGTTTCCTTAAAGAGGAGCTTTAACATTATCCTTGAAATGACATCAAGTACACCTTTAGAAATGTTTAGTAATGGCATTCTACAAACAGATACTTCTAGATAATTGATGTCTTTTTATTCTTTGCCTACCTTATTTTTCTTTTCCTGGAACTCTGGCATATGTGACTAGGACATGTGACCATGTACATCATCTCAGGGGAGGAAAATGCCTTTTCCTGAGATCTCATGAGATTAAATATGAGATTTCCCAGCAATGTCCTGCTGATGTAACCTTCCCAGGATGTAACAATTTGGCACAGGTTACATCACTAATGCCCAAGAGGACCAGGAAGGGGAAAACAGTAGTTGTAAGTAAAAGAAAAATATGTGTGTTTAACTAATATGTAAACATAATGTAATATGATTTCTTTTCAGCATGCAGAGCTGCATGCTGAGGTGATTTTGTATTTTTCAAAAGGTTTTATAAAAGAAAATATGATGTACCTAACATGAGAACTGTACTGATCTGTAACACTGCAAAGGCATCTCCCAAACATGCACTTAAAAGCACTGTAAATGGCCAGACATTATTTTCCAGATTTGCATCAATAGATTTCAGTGGGGTGAGGTAAACTGAGCCCAAGCATGTTTGCTCATCCTTAGAAGTAACTTATGTTTTCACCCAATAAACATGAAAAAAGAATATCTCAAACCATAATACCTCACATAGGTAATTTGCTAATTCACGGGATAGCTATTTACCCCAAAAATAGTTTTTTAGTCCAATACATGCCAACTGGAAAGTAAGGGAATTTTGACTTGTTTGCTTATGTCTATAGCATGTACTGTCTTTACATGTACACTTTAAATATTACCTTTCAGTGTTTTTCACAGGGTCATATCAATAGATGTAATGTAAGGCATGAATACTGTATAATAACAAATTGTTCCCTGGTGTGTAAATTATTTTGCATCTGTTTTACAGCTTAACATATAAATTACAAAGTAAGCCTTAAAAAACTATTCTAACTATGTTCAGGGATTTGTACAGGACTATCCATGCTTCACTTTTTAGTAATTGAAATTTTGTGTAAAGCACAGAAAAACAAGCTTCTTTCTCCATTTCTGAAACAATATACTACATTATTTACAAATCCTAGAACAATACTTGAGTTTTTTATTTCTCATTAGTTGGACAGTATTTATGTACCAGTTGATAGCTCATATTCAAAAAGCTAATATCAAACAGCAGGCACTACATACACTGGCTGATTATATTATATCTATTGTTTAGAGGTATTATATACTAAGTGATACAACTATTAAAGTCAAACTTTAGCCAAAGCTTTATATTTAGTTTTAGATTAGATTAGATTTAGAGTATTGAAGGGTTAAAGGGTAAGGAATCTTAAAAAAATGCCTAATTTAGGAGATTTCTGATGGCCAATCTTTATAACAAGGACACTGGAAAAAAAACACATGTTAAGCTCAACTCCGGGCAAACAATTAAATGCATTTAAGCTAGATATTTTCATTGCCAATTGATCTGAATTTTGTGCATCCAGGTTTGATTTACGCAGCTTTTCCACTTCACTGTCTGGCAGAGGAGAAGACCTGTTTTATCTCAAATGCCATTAACCAACACTTACAGGTGTTTGAGCTCATCTCTCTGTCACTCTGTTTTCTCTCAATCAGAATGTTCCTTGTTAGCACATGAACACTGCAGCACAAATGACTGGTTCCTTGTATGTTTTCACACTCTCCCAATATGAACTTTGTTGTATGGTGGATTGCAAGAGGCTGACACCAGGTCAAAGTCAGGTATGTGTACTGTTTGAATGAAAACATATTAAATCAAATATATATTATATAAAATAAATTATATATTAATTAAAACATATATTTATCAACATATTAACCCTTTACTGCCACTGAAGCAATGCTTACATTGGAGACAGCATGAGATTTTAAAATTGTGTGTATCTTCCTGCACTCCTTACCGGATCTCCTAGGAGATAATGTCTGTAATAGGGTGCTTGTAGCGACCACGGAGGCACCGTGTAGTCAAGTAGTAATTCCAAAAGATGTCACCAGCACTCCAAAAGTAGATTCAATATATTTTAATGACAACGGTCATTCAAAATCACAAGTACTTTCGGGGCCACGTTGGGTCCCCGTCATCAGGCTCAGAATAACACACTGTGCAACACAAACCTACATATATACACATCTGTGACCTTTAAAAACACAGCCAATCCCGCCCCAATTGCATAACAAGTACATGTTTCCCGCCCTGTCAGTTTTCAATTAGGTAAACAATTGGTCAGTTAACAGCTGTGTGGTAGTACCGCCCCTCTGATCAACGCCATTGGTCCACCTAGTCATGTGGCATGTTAAACACGATCCATGGAAATTACACAGTGTCAGTCAATATATAACAGAAGTGCAGAATCATACAACTGTTGACAAATGTGGTCACATATAGTTGCAATAATGAATTGTTGCAATCGTAATTTAGATATGCAAAATATCAATAAGGTGTAGCCATTGCTTGCCCTTTATGAAAAAGTTTCGGATTTGTTAAAGAAATCAAAATTAAATATAAAAATTTGAGATAATTGGGTTAAACACAATCCCCGGAAATAGACCATTTAAAAACATTACAAAGTCATCAAAGACAGTATTGTTACCGTTCCATATCACAAATATATCGTCAATGAATCTAGTCCAGTTGATGACATGTTCCGAAAGCCTCTAGGGCGTCTTGATGGATTGCCAGTGAGCCACGGATAGACAAGACCGTCTTGGTAATCCTGATTTACCAAACACAGTTTATCGCGTTTTAGTTGACGTTGATGATCAGTGTAGGAGGCGACTTCTTTTTCGATTTTCAATAGATCTGCTGTACAGGCTTCTCTGTTGGGGTGTACAGCCACCTAATTGTTCCTGGTTTTCATGTGTAAAACTAGTTTAGCTAATTCCATCCAATGACAGGTGTTATTTAAGCTTGACTTGTTTTTTATAAAAATCTAAATTATGTATAAACAGTTATTCAGATAGGAGGATATTTACTATGTGAAGACATTATTTTCTAACTATATTGATGACTGTATAAATGGTAGGGTATGGCAGATTGCATTCTGAATAAACATCCTGATGGTAAAGTCACAGCATATAATTTGTATTGAGCACAAGTAAAACTTCTTTCAGCAAACACATTGCCTATGCTTTAAAATGATCAAGCTGACCTTTGCAATGTTAAAATGAAATCAGTGTAGAAGACATTTGTGGCTTACATTTACAGCGTATACTAATAATAACTATTAAAATGAACCAATTAGCCATTTTAAACATTTAAGTATATATCTAAAAACTAATATCAGTCTCCACAAAATGCTTAGTATTAGCGACATTAGGCAGAAAATGTTCATCTGAATAAATATATATATATAGGTGAAACTTGAATAATTAGAATATTGTGCAAACGTTCATTTATTTCACTAATGCAACTTAATAGGTGAAACTAATATATGAGATAGACTCATTACATGCAAAGCAAGATAGTTCAAGCGTGATTTGTCATAATTGTGATGATTATGGCTTACAGCTCATGATAGCATTCCACCCGCCCTCTGCGGATGGACCTGATGGAGAACTGCCGCAGAGGGCGGGTGCAATGCTAGTTTACTATTGGCTATTGCAAATTGAAATAACCAATAGGAATCTAGCAATGCATTCCTATGGGCAAACATGTATTTATTTTTCTATTCTGACCCCGCTCCGTGTCAGAATAAAGACAAAAAAGAAAAAGCATTGTTTCTCTCCTGAGCTGCCTGGAGCGGGAGACTCCCAGAGCGCCTGGGAGAGTTTTTTTCTCTTCTTTTTTTTTGATGGCAGCAGAACCGCCGGACAATAGAAAACTGTTGAGCGGAGCTAGCTGTCATTGCTAGCTCCGCACAATCGTTTTCTATTTATTTATTTCTACTTTTTTAACTATTTTTCTGTTCTGCTCGGTCCCTCTGAGAGACCGAGCAGAACAGCCAAACCGAATGCCGCTCAGCAGCATTCGGCTATTCACTCACTGCTGTTCGGCATCTATAAGAATAGACCGAACAGCAGCGAGTAGCATGCCGGAGATCGGCTTAGCCGATCCAGATGTTGGATCGGCTGAGTCGAACTCCTCCTGCACTCCGGGTCGGCCAAACATGCTGAGCATGTTCGGCCGACCCGAAGCCACGTGAAGCCACCCGATGTATGGCTGAAATCAGCTGTATCAGCCTGAAGTGAATAGCCGAACAGCGTTTGGCTCACTTCGCTTTAGGTCGGTCATTCACACGGCTGCCTACGGCAGCTTAGTGAATAGACCCCATAGTGTAAGAGTCCATCATACTAATATCATAATGGCAGCATGAACAAAACTGTAGGTGGCTTTATTAAAATTAGCCTGCATCTTCCTGCTCTTCCTGCCAACTTTGCCCACCATTGCCAAACTCTGCACATTGCCAACCTCACATGCCCACTAATATTGTCCAGCACACAGACAGCCCTGCCCAGGGTCCACACACACTGCTTGCAAGCTATAATACCATGGGAAATGTAGTTTAGCATCACACACTATGTACATCAAGAATGTGATGCTGGGGACACTGCTAAACCCTCCTCCAGGACCCAGAGGCTTTTTCCACCAGTGACATCACTGGACAAAAAAAAAAAATAACTTGGATTTTTTTCCATACATTTTTATTAAAGTTTCATAATTTTACAACAAAATAAACATACGTTATCACTTAAGGAGTCAGGTAAGTATTGCTATACAGATCATACTCATATGTTACTAGTTGCAGTAAAGAAGATTCATGTAACCATAGTAAGCAGATCACAACCTGGTAAAGTATTCGCATTCATGACCTAAAATTGTATTCTCCAAGTTTCCTCAAACTGCTCCACAGTAGAAAGCCTTCAATCAGAATCTACTTGCAAAACTGCCAAGGCATTCAACACATGCACAAAAACACTTCCCCAAAAACCACAACCTCGCACTCCTGAAATGAGAAGTTGCTACAAAGAAAATAAAAATTACATAGCCATTTCAGAGACAATAGTCGGACATATAGCACGAACGCTGGAGATTGTGTAAACAGCTTGATTGGGCAGCAGTATAAGAGGGAGAGACTGCTGAAATAAATAAACTACCATGGATTTGGTCAGAGACACAAGGCATACATATTGCATAGACATGCTGCCTTTTTGTATACCACATTTGAAAGAAAAATTACACTTGATTATGTCAAAGACACAAATCAGAAATGCCGGACAATAGAAAACTGTTGAGCGGAGCTAGCTGTCATTGCTAGCTCCGCACAATCGTTTTCTATTTATTTATTTCTACTTTTTTAACTATTTTTCTGTTCTGCTCGGTCCCTCTGAGAGACCGAGCAGAACAGCCAAACCGAATGCCGCTCAGCAGCATTCGGCTATTCACTCACTGCTGTTCGGCATCTATAAGAATAGACCGAACAGCAGCGAGTAGCATGCCGGAGATCGGCTTAGCCGATCCAGATGTTGGATCGGCTGAGTCGAACTCCTCCTGCACTCCGGGTCGGCCAAACATGCTGAGCATGTTCGGCCGACCCGAAGCCACGTGAAGCCACCCGATGTATGGCTGAAATCAGCTGTATCAGCCTGAAGTGAATAGCCGAACAGCGTTTGGCTCACTTCGCTTTAGGTCGGTCATTCACACGGCTGCCTACGGCAGCTTAGTGAATAGACCCCATAGTGTAAGAGTCCATCATACTAATATCATAATGGCAGCATGAACAAAACTGTAGGTGGCTTTATTAAAATTAGCCTGCATCTTCCTGCTCTTCCTGCCAACTTTGCCCACCATTGCCAAACTCTGCCCATTGCCAACCTCACATGCCCACTAATATTGTCCAGCACACAGACAGCTCTGCCCAGGGTCCACACACACTGCTTGCAAGCTATAATACCATGGGAAATGTAGTTTAGCATCACACACTATGTACATCAAGAATGTGATGCTGGGGACACTGCTAAACCCTCCTCCAGGACCCAGAGGCTTTTTCCACCAGTGACATCACTGGACAAAAAAAAAAAATAACTTGGATTTTTTTCCATACATTTTTATTAAAGTTTCATAATTTTACAACAAAATAAACATACGTTATCACTTAAGGAGTCAGGTAAGTATTGCTATACAGATCATACTCATATGTTACTAGTTGCAGTAAAGAAGATTCATGTAACCATAGTAAGCAGATCACAACCTGGTAAAGTATTCGCATTCATGACCTAAAATTGTATTCTCCAAGTTTCCTCAAACTGCTCCACAGTAGAAAGCCTTCAATCAGAATCTACTTGCAAAACTGCCAAGGCATTCAACACATGCACAAAAACACTTCCCCAAAAACCACAACCTCGCACTCCTGAAATGAGAAGTTGCTACAAAGAAAATAAAAATTACATAGCCATTTCAGAGACAATAGTCGGACATATAGCACGAACGCTGGAGATTGTGTAAACAGCTTGATTGGGCAGCAGTATAAGAGGGAGAGACTGCTGAAATAAATAAACTACCATGGATTTGGTCAGAGACACAAGGCATACATATTGCATAGACATGCTGCCTTTTTGTATACCACATTTGAAAGAAAAATTACACTTGATTATGTCAAAGACACAAATCAGAAATATTACACAGACATGCTGCATAACATGTAAGTTGTTTTAGTAGGATGGATTTAAAAAGGTAGAGATGAAGCATTTTTCTATCCAGGAATAAAAATTGCATTGGATTATGTTACAGACCAAAAGAAGAAATAATTCACAGACACACTTAAACTTTTTTTTAGTAAGTTCTGTTTGAGTAGTGAGAAGCAAGGCACTTTTTATTTAGGAATAAAATATTGCATTGGATTGTTAGAGTCACAAAATTGAAGTATTCTACAATGAACACTAAGTCAGTGGCAGCAGATGATAATGAATGGCAGGCCAGCAGTGATAGCAGGACATGGTAACATTTGCATGTCAACAGTGGTGGAAGGAGATAGCAATGGATGGTAGGGCAGCATTGGTGGCAGGTGATAGTAATGTATGGGAGGACAGTAGCAGTGGCTAGAGATGGTAATGGTGGCAGGAGATCTTAATAGATGGCATGCCAGCAGAGATGACAGAAAATGGTAATGCTGGCAGACCAACAGCGGTGGCAGGAAATGGTAATGGATAACAGACCAGCAGAAGTGGCAAGAGATGGTAATGGTGGCAGGAGATGATTATGGATGGCAGGCATCCAGTGGTGACAGGAGATTGTAATAGTGGCAGGCCAGCAGTGATGTCAGGAGATGGTAATAGTCGTAGGAGATATTAATGGATTGCAGGTCAGCAGCAGTAGCAGGAGATGTAATGGAGGCAGATCCAGCTGTGGTGGCAGGAGATGGTAATGGATGTCAGGCCAGCAGCAGTGACAGGGTATTCTAATGGTTGGAAGATGTTAATGTATTGCATACCAGTAATGATAGCGAGAGATGGCAATGATGGCAGGCAGCAGCAGAGACAAGAGATGGTACTGGTGGCAGGTCAGTAGCATTAGCAAGAGATGATAATGTATGGTAGGCTGGTAGCTGCAGGGGCAGGAAATGTTAATGGATTGACCAACAGTGGTGTTTGTAGATGGTAATGCTGTATGGCATATTATTGATTTGGGGGCCAGTCACATCAGCTGCAGGGGTTTGGTACTTAGTGCTTATCCTGGACTTGTACAGTTTAATAACGTTGAGCCGGTCCCCTGTGTCTTGCAACAAGTAGATTCATTGTTTACTGAGCCACCACCTCACTGATAACAACCTCCTCGACCCCTTACAGTCTGGCTTTTTCCCCCAACACTCCACTGAAACTGCCCTCCTAAAACTCACTAAACACTTACTAACTGCTAAAAACAATGGCCACTGCTCCTTACTCTTGTTCTTAGACCTTTCTGCTCCTTTTGATACAGTTGACCATGAGCTACTCCTCAAAAAACTCCACTCGCTTGGCCTTCAAGATTCTGCTCTAATATAGGTTTCCTTCTACCTATCTAAGCATTTCTTTAGGGTCACCTACAAATCTTACTCCTCCTCTCCTCTTCCTCTTTTTGTAGGGGTCTTCCAAGGCTCTGTCCTTGGACCACTTCTCTTCTCTTCCTAAACCTCCTCCCTTAGTCAGTTGATAACCCCACATGGCTTCCAATGCCATCTCTATGCTGATGACACTCAAATATATCTCTCTTCTCCACAACTCACCCCCTCTGTGTCCTTGCACATCACTAAATTACTAACTGACATATCAGTCTGTATGTCACAACACTTATTAAAACTCAATCTTTCAAAAACTGAGCTCATGATATTTCCTCCCCCCGTGCACCTTCCCCCAACTTTTCAATTGAGATTGATAATACAACTATCCATCCCTCCTCCCGTGCCAAGATGCTAGGTGTGATCTTTTACTCTGACTTTACCTTTCTGCCCCAATCACTATCCGAATCCTGCTGCCTTCACCTCTGTAACATCTCCAAAATACGCCCCTTCCTAATCAATTAAACTACAAAGCTACTCATCTACTCACTTGTTATCTCTCATCTCGACTATTGCAACTTCCTCCTCATTGGCCTACTTCTACACAGGCTATCCCCCTTCAGTCTATCATGAATGCTGCTGCTAGACTCATTCACCTAACCAACCGCTCAGTGTCTGCAACTCCCCTCTGTCAATCCCTCGTCTAGCTTCCAATCACCTAAAGGATAACATTTTAACATTCAGCAGGGAGAGAAAGAGAGAGTGGGGAAGGAGCTGGCACATGGGGATGTGCAGGTAAGGAGAGAGCTGCTGCGCATGTCCATATATTCGTGGACGCGCAGCAGCTCTCAAGAATCACTGTCAATCATCAGTGGGGAGGATCCCGTCAGATACGTCGGGATGTCTTCTCATTGCGGCGCTTACCCCCGCCCACCACCTAAAATAAGGTTTTACAGCCTTCCTGTGCATTTTGGCTAATTACAGTAAATTACATTATTTACTTATTTAGCCTAAGGAATGCATTCATAAAAAAAAGATAGAACCCCATAGTTCTCCTTTAACAATCACTTACAATGCCATTCGCAACTCTGCTGCCGGCTATATCCCCAACCTCATCTCACAATAACAACCTAACTGTCTCCTCTCTGTTCTCTAGCTCTCTCGTCAACTCCTCCCATACTCGCCTCCAGGACCTCTATAGAGTCTCTACCATCCTTTGGAACTCCTTACCCCAACCTGTCCATCTATCTCCTACTCTATCTGCCTTTAGGCAATTCATAAAGACTCATCTTTTCAGGGAAGCCTATCCCTCCTCAACCTAACTACTGAACAATCACTTTCTCAAACAAACAATTCATCTCCATACAACCACCACCTCTTGTATCATGTGCCTATCCATTTTAGATTGAAAACTCTCATGGGCAGGGCCCTCCTTGCTATTGCTAATACCTGATTTGTATTGTAACTGTAATGTCTTCCTTATATTGAAAAGCACTGCACTAACTGTTGGTGCTATATGATACTTTTTCTGTCACAAAATCACCCACTGCAATACATGCCAATCCTGAAAGCACACTAACGGCAGGACAGCCCAGCAGCTCAATTGCATAATGGAAAATCTTGGGCCACTGGTCTAGCCTTAAAACCCAGTATTCACTTGGCTCATCCATTTTCAGGGTGCTCACATCAGCCCTTGACCTCATATAGTCATTGATCATATGTGTTATGCAATGCCTGTGACTCCTGCCAGCAAGCAGGCCTGGACGATGCATCCTGAAGAAGAACCTGAGAGCCTTGCTTAGGCAGTCACCGCTGCTACTCATTTCTATCCAAGGCAGGTTGGCCATGGAAGAATATTCTGTCACTTTCCTGGAAACATCTTGCAGATGGAGCATTTTTCAGTTGTAACTTGGATCCAAAAGAGTTGCTAATCAGTAATAGTCCCTCTCCTTGATGGTCAGAATCCTAGGGTTCTTGTGTAGAAACTGCAGCATGAATAAGCCCAGCCACCACAAATTTCCTGAGGCAGTTTTTGAGGGCAATGGTGTCCTTTACCACTTCAGTTCACCTCAGCATCCAACTCACCGCTTTTGGGTGGGGAGCTGAGGGCAAAGGTGTTCTTTAACCCTCTCAGTCCACTACAGCATACAACTCCTGGTGTTTAGGAGGTGTAATATTGTACACCCAGAAGCCTGCCCCATGTCCACTTACTTGCCAGCACCCAATCCTCCTCCTCCCGCTCCTCCAGTGACTGGTGCTTCATCCTGGGATGGAGTCAGCATAAAGTGATCCCTGAGACAGCAGAAATCCTCCTCTTCTTCCTACTAGTGTGCCTCCAGTGCTTAGTCTATTACATCATGCTGTGTATTTTCCAGGAGAAAGAAGAGCCACTGATGTAAAACAAAAATAGTTCCCAGAGCCAGTCCTTGATCCATATTCACACAAGTAAGCAAGTGCAGCCACTGCACTATCGAGTTCCACCAGGTGGGTAAATCACATATCAGGCAATTGGCAGGCAGTCAGTGTTGCCGCTAAATTTCAGCCAGTTGAGCAGTGGCTAGGCACATTACTGATTTTTCTACTCCACTTTATGCTGCCCCTGCCTCACTGATGATGTGACTCGCCTTCACTTTCCTTTGCTACATTCACAGACACCCAGTTACTGCTGATCCTTCTGCAGGAAGTAAATTAAGCTGTGCTGACATACTTCCATCAACTCCTCCATGACAGTTTGTGGTGGTACAGCAAAATTAATGAATATGTGGCTTGCCTCTCAATGGTGTGGCCTGACCACCAGTTTGACCTGGGGATGCACTTCCTGCTTGCCCCTACTCGCTGCAGGTTAAGAACCTTGACCTCTCCTTTTAGGCCTCCCAGGCATGATGACAATAGGAGATTGCCTAATTGTATTAGCATTTAGGGCAATAGGAGGAGTTAAGGTGTTCTGCGTTGGTACACTTGACACTGTGGTGATTATGTGCAGTAAACCAGACTACAACAATATACGGTGTGCCGCTAACAAAGAACAGTTTTGTATGCCACTTTAGTGAAGATAACTAGTAAAATGTCCCCCTGACTACTAAACTGACTGCTGATCCTGAAATCCGAACAGCTGTGATCAGCAGCTTATGATCTTGAAGCTATTCATTAGAACTCTGACCCAAAGTGCCTGCCACTGCCATTGCCACCACACTGTGTGCCCTGCCTGTCACTGCTGTGTGCCACTGTGGTGCACCAACACATGGACGCATAACATACAAACTGGAGTGTGTTGTGCACATGCGCTGCAGTGCATTGTTACTATTCATTGCAGTAGTTTATTTTTTTTGCGCAGCTTTCTGCTAAAATGTACACCTGCATCATTTTATCACAACACACCAACAAACCGCATAGATGGCGCTACAAATCAAGCGTTACCACAACGTGTAGGTTATGAAGTTATCGTCCAGATTTGTAGTTAAGTTGTTTATTTGCAGTTTTGCCCATGTTTGATTTTCACTATTTTTCAAAATGGTACAAATATTTGTTTGTGAAACTATTACAGGACCTTTAAAATTAGTAACTCCATTTTATCATTCTAGTGGTCCTGTGATTTCAGAAAATATATGGTTTAGGGGATATTTTATAAACTCTGCAAACTATTAGTGAAAAATAAAAAAAAGTACAAAATTGTCTGGCCACCTGAGGTCAAAAGTGGCCAGACAGCAAAAGGGTTGAACTGTTTTGCCACTGTCCAGTTCATATGAAATTGAGGGATTTAGCTTTAGTTATTAAAATTAAACTTTGCTATAGTTTTTATATCTGTTGTGGCTCCATCTTCCACCTTTCAATTCAGGCTTATTATCACTGAATAAAAAAAATCAGGTGTTACAGCCAAACCATTTTTCAAGTTATTAAATTAATTATAAATATGAATTAATCAGATTAGGGCTTGTTCACACCAAGCGCGGAGCAGATCCGGACCAGAGCAGGTGCAGACCGGATCAAAACTGCGTCCAATGTATTCCTATGGTATTTTGACCTCCAGTTCACATCGCAGCGTGCGGATCCAGACCAGATCCAGACCGGGTGAAAAAAATGCGGCAAGCCCTATTTTACCTGCTCTGGATCTGGTCTGGAACGCATCAAAAACGCATCTAAAACACAAAAACACATCAAAAACGCATGCAAGTGCCTGAAAGTCCATGTTAAACTTAAATTTTTTTTATTTTTTTACCAAAACCGGCCCTAAACGCATCACAAACGCATCAAAAATGCGTCTAAAATGCGGCACAACCCACTACACTGCGTGTGCAGAAACCTGACCGGATCTGGTCTGCATTTGGTGTGAACAAGGCCTTAGGGTGCAATTTCTGTGTTTATACCAAGCAACAATATGAACCTATATAACCCAATAGATTATATATATTACCCTCTCTCCTGCCCTTTCCCTACTACTGCACCCATCACTTCCTACTCATTCTGAACCCACATGCTAGGATTACCTCCAGGACACTGGGGCAAGTGCGCTCATATAAAACTCACTCTTATCTCACTTCACTCTCCCTTCTGCTTCTCTTGACTTCTGGGGATACCTCTCCCAATCCTGGCTCTCTGTTTTCCAATATTCACTCCTCAAACCAGCACTGCTCTTCCTCTGGCAACGGCCGAAATCAACGCACTCTAATTTCTATTCCCTTGCTTCCTAGAGCAAGTCTTCCCTTCTCATGTACCCTTTGGAATGCCCACTCTGTCTGTAACAAGCTCCCCACTGTGCATGATCTTATCCCCAATTCCTTTAACCTCTTGCCATCCGCCCGTTAAGAAAAAACGGACGGACGGCTGACTCCTATCTGCGGGTTGCCGTCGTCAGACGGCATTTTTTTCCTGCTTAAAAATCTGTAATTTTTCCTTCATATATAAAAAAATAAAACCCCCAGTGGTGAATAAATACCACCAAAAGAAAGCTCTATCTGTCCCCAAAAAAGGGTATAAAATTCATTTCAGTACAGCGCTGCATGACGGAATAAATGTCAGTTAAAGTACTGCAGCGCTGAATACTGAAAAATGGCCTGGATGGGAAGGGGGTTTAACACCGCGGATGTCAACTGGTTAACATGCTTGCTGTTACTGAAACCTGGCTTCAGGAATCTGACTCTGCCTCCCCTACCGCCCTCTCCAATGGTGGCCTCCACTGGATGCACTCACACAGAGCCAGTGGATGGAAAGGAGATGCAGTGAAAATCCTTCTATCCACACAATGCACTTTTCAAGTTCTACCTTCACCTTCCTCTCCATCACTCTCCTAATTTGAAACCTACTGTAGTCACCTATTTTCTCCAGTTTCTCTGAGGGTGGCCTTCTGGACAGGTATCTCACTTTCTTGATGACTTCTCTGCCTGGCTACCCTACTTTCTCTCTGCAGAAATATACACTATCATTCTTGCTGTCTTTAACATTGCTACTAACATTAACACCCAGGCTACCACTCAATTTCTCAACCTAACCTCTTCTTTTGATCTAAAACAATGACCACACACTCCTACTCACACTGATGGCAACATACTAGATCTTGTGTTCTCTCACCTTTGCACTCCTTGCAACCTCTTCAACACCCCTCTTCCGCTCTCAGACAACAACCTTGTCAGTTTCACGTGCACCTGTCCCCAACCCTGAAACCCCCTAAAGAAGAAAACGGTTACCCGGAGAAACCTTCACCACTTTAACCCTTCTCTTCTCTACTATGCTACTGACTACCTCTATGACAAAATCTCAGCTCTGTTCTGCCCT
Organism: Nanorana parkeri; assembly: GCF_000935625.1. Classification (NCBI taxonomy): domain Eukaryota; kingdom Metazoa; phylum Chordata; class Amphibia; order Anura; family Dicroglossidae; genus Nanorana; species Nanorana parkeri. Next base: position 2,770,999 of record NW_017306300.1, on the reverse strand, counting down.
GACCTGGCTACTTCTTATGTCTTTAACAGCTCACTCACGTCTTCCCTAGACACCTTGACTCCTCTCACTACACGCAGACATAGGCGGCATCCACTACAACCATGGCAAACAGAAGAAACCAGAAATCTTAAGACATAGCCACACTCTTGAGCGAGTGTGCGTAAAACTAAGTCTCTGCAAGACTTTACCTTCCTTAAAGCTGTCCTCCAAAAATATAATTCTTCTTTCCAGGCTGCCAAACAGGACATTGCCCTTCATTTTAAAAATAAGATAGATGCAATTCGGGAAGATAATTCCATTGTCCAGTCACCTTCCACTATTAATGTACCTGATTCACAACTGCATTTGTTATTTTACTATTTTGACCCTGTCACTACAGAGGAGGTAACAAAGCTTTTCTCTGACACCCGCCTGCCACGTGCCCCCTGGACCCAGTTCCCTCACCGCTACTCCGTTCACTCTCTCACTCAATGCTACACTCTTTTACTCACATTTTTAATCTTTCCATCTCTACTGGCATCTTTGCCTCCCCTCCAAAACATGCACTGGTCTTCCCAAAACACAAAAAACCCACAATGGACCCCACCAACCTTAACAATCTCAGACCAATCGCCTTACTCCCATTCACCTCCAACTCCTTGAATGCCTTATCTACAACTGCCTGAGCTGCCACCTCACTGATAACAACCTTCTCGACCCCTTACGAACCAGGTTTTGCCCCCAACACTCCACTGAAACTGCCCTCTAAAACGAACTAATGACTTACTAACTGATAAAAAACAATGGCCACTACTCCTTACTCTTGCTATTAGAACTTTCTGCTGCTTTTGACACAGTTTAGCACCCACTGCTCCTTAAAAAACTCCACTCGCTTGGCCTCCAAGACTCTGCTTTCTCATGGTTCTCCTACCTATCTACGCACTCCTTTAGTGTCACCTACAAATCTACCTCTTCCTTTCCTCTTCACCTTTCCGTAGGGGTCCTCCAAGGCTCTGTCCTTGGACCCCTTCTCCTCTCTATCTACACCTCCTACCTTGGTCAACTGATAACCTTGCAGGGCTTCCAATACCATCTCTACGCCGATGACATTCAAATACATCTCTCCACTCCACTCACCCCCTTTGTATACTTGCGTGTCACTAACCTACTAACTGACATGTCAGTCTGGATGTTACAACACTTCGCAAAACTCAGTATTTCAAAAACTGAGCTCATGATATCCCCCCGTGTACCCTCCCCCAACTTTTCCATTGGGAATGATAACACAACTATCCATCCCTCGTCCCATGCCAATGTGCTAGGTGTTATATTTGACTCCAACCTCACCTTTCTGCCTCACATCCAATCACTATGCAAATCCTGCTGCCTTCACCTTTGTAGCATCTCCAAAATATGCCCCTTTATAACCCATGAAACTACAAAGCTACTCATCCACTCACTTGTTATTATTATTATTATTATTATTATTATTACATGGTATTTATATAGAGCCAACAGTTTGTGCAGCGCTTTACAATGTAAGGAAGACATTACAATTACAATACAGTTCAAGACAAGATGGTAAGGAGGGCTTACAATCTAAAAGAGGAGGGGGAAATGATACATGAGGAGGTAGGAGGTTGTTATCTCTCATCTCGACTATCTCAACTCCCTCCTCATTGGCCTACCTCTACACAGGCTATCCCCTTCAGTCTATCATGAATGCTGCTGCTAGACTTATCCACCTAACAAACCGCTCAGTGTCTGCAACTCACCTGTGTCAATCCCTCCACTGGCTTCCAATCACTGAAAGGTAAAAATTTGTATTCTCCCACTATGTGCTCAAGAAAAACTCACTAGATTCTTATGACACTCTGCAACAGAGTAAAGAAAGGTTGAGTTCCCAATATCCCAATCAATCCAGCATGTGCAATCCAGTTTAATCAATATTCCTCTACTTCTCCTATATTCGTCCTCGTTCCCCTGGATAATCATTCAGTTATTCATAATAACCATGTAATGAAATAAACCGCTCATAGTGCAGTAGGTAAAACAAATTTCTTTATTAAAAGCAATCTACTCACATTCAGTATTAAAAAGCCGGCATATATTCAATCCTCATGTTTCATCACATAGAATTTTTCAAAAGGCAGTGGCTATCACACATAAGGTATGATGTTAGAGAGATAAGCAGAGGATACTGTGCTAGCGTAAGCACATCACCACGTTGTCTTATTGTCCATACATGAACTTAACTTGGGGTTTCATGGGAAGACAAATGCTACTTATAATCTCTGTGTAGCAGTGTCAGCATTGTCAGCCTATGAAAGGAAGTTAGGAACTGTGTGTAGCTCTTGCAGGATTACCAGGTATATATTTACTACTTTCTATAGCAGATTTGGTAAGCTCTGTTGTATATAACATTTTCATTTTTTGACTTAACATACACTTTAAGTAATTACAATATTAGAGGTTTATTAATTAGTTTACAAATATTAATAATACACTGAATTAATAGCTTAAAAGCAATATTTTCTAATGTTGCAAACTATACGTTGAGCTGTTGGGGTACATTAAATGACAAAATTAATACTAGAAAGAGATTTTGTAAGTCAAAGTTACCCTTTGTAATTTGCTGCTGTAAGTTTAAAATAATGCAATATTTGGTACAAAAAATGTACAATGGTAATAATTGTATACAAACTGAGAAAGTAAAAAAAAAGATGATGACTTTGTTTTAAAATAATTTGTTTATTTATTTTTATTTATGAAAGACAATATTTTCTTTGGCAGTACATTGCATAGCTGAGTAATGACAGTTTTGTCATAATGTTGACAGTTCTCACTAGTGTGGTTCTGCACCACAAACACTGAGATTGTTCCTACTGAGATAGACCGTCTGCTTTCAGAGAAATAAATCCAAACTGTTATAGATTTTATGCAAATGAAGATGATTAAAAAGATCATTTTTATACCCAGTTACAAAAAGGTCAGAACAAGTTCTGACCATTAAATTATGTCTATTAATTTTAATATTATTGACA
>NW_017306300.1:2748575-2767919 GCF_000935625.1 Nanorana parkeri | reverse complement strand
AGACATATTTTTCCAACCAGCGCAATATGATGAAACAGACATGTTTTCTGCCTAATTTCATTTTAATGGGATTAGTCAGATGTCTGATCTACATTTGCATTATTTATTTGAACCTTTAAGATGTTTTTATTGGCTGAACTATAACTCAGATATATATGGGTGTAATTAAACAGCAGGTACATTTTTAGAAGACATTTTTATTGTGTGCCTGGTGTAATGATATTGCAGCTTACTAATAAAGCACTTTTAAGACAATCTTTATTTATAATACATGAATACTCAGTGCGCTGTTGCCAATTTGAAGACAACACAGCCCTGCTTACACAGTGTGTAAGGGCTATTTAGCATGTATACTTTCTGGTACATGTAAACATATAGAAAACTATGATTGAGTAAAAATATTGGTAAAATGAAAAAAAAACCTTGTTATAGAAAATAAGGCTATTTACACATAAAGTTTATTTACACTCATTCTGCTTTCTGTCAGCTTTCTGTCAGAAGTGAGTACTGTAAAGCCACCCATATAATTTCTGCAGTCTTCCCCCCACTTGACTCCCCCTGCCATTTATCCTGGGTTTGCTGACCCTCCTAGGTGACCAGGATGTTCATGGTGTGTGTCAGTGGGGAGAGCAAAGGATAATGAAGGAATAGCTTTCCATCACTTCTGGTTTAAGAGCTGTCTTTCCCCAGCTGCTGTGGCTGGGGAAGAAGCTAAACATACACAGATGTACCCTGACACTGATGCTCCTCAAGGTGGACAACTTTGAAAACCATAGCCACAGGAACAACATCATGATCCTTGACTTTTTAGAATCTACTGAAGGGCCTGATTTGTGATCTACGGCGATGGCTCTGTTTAATACTCTTCTGGTCAGACCCCTAAAAGAGGCTGTTGGACTAGACAGGGGGCATAGAGAGGCATGCCTCTGAGATCAAGATGGTTTCAACCCTACAGAATAATTGATGCCTCAAAAATTGTGCCTCAATCTCATTCCTCCCTGATCTATCCTTTTGAATACCTTTTGATTCCTAAAAAAAACTGTAATACAAAGCATCCAATTTTACCTGTTGCTCAAAAAAGCCAGCTGGCATTTTACTTGATATTTTTATGAGCAGCCGTGTTTATGTTTCTTGGGGACTGCAGAGATGAACCTTCCATATTGTCTACGTCTGCCTAAAAAAATACCCACTTTAATTCCACCATACCCTTTGAATTTGACCTCGAACTCAATGCAAGTCAATGGGGGTAGAACTTTCAGAAATGATTGTCCCCTTTAGGAGGTCGTATATGCAAATTATTGGCCCAAAAAAGGCACGTGTACTGCATTAGGGGACAGGAATCAATGAGAAAAAAAAGTTTTTAAAGAAGCAGTGATTTTAACATCACTTAAAGGGTAACAATAAAAATTAAAAGTTCCTTCAAATATCATGCTTGATATTTGAAGGGGGTCCCCTTAACCTGCCTGTAAAGTGCCAAAGCTGTAGGATGTATAGAACCTGCTGCAGCAAAACTGAATTTTTTTTACTCTTAAAGTGTGCAGTCCCCCCTCCCAAACAATACCAGACCCTTTAGGTCTAGTAGGAATGTTAGAAGGGACCAAATGTTTTTTTTAAAAAGTGTGGGGTTCCCCCTTAAAGCCATACCAGGCCCTTAAGGTCTGGTAGGAATTTTAAAGAGGAACCCCACCCCCAAAAATGGGGGGGGGGATGTGGGGTCCCCCTACAATTCCAAACCAGACCCTTGATCCGAGCATAGGCCTGGCAGGGCCGGAAAGGGGGGGACGAGCGAGTGCCCTCACTCCCACACCAGGCCACATGCCCTCGTCATTTGGAGGGTGTCCCCGTGCCGATGAGGACAAGTGCCTCTTCCCCACAACCCTGACCCAGTGGTTGTGGGGGTCTGCGGGCAAGGGAGCTTATTTGCATAGGGGTACCCCTTTAATTAGGGGGCACCCAGATGCCCCCCTTGTGAATGAGTAAGGGGTACTTGTACCCCTACCCATTCTCTAAAGGGTTAAATAAAATAGTTATTAAAAAGTCCAGACTTTTGATAAAATCCTTTATTTGGGGGGAAAAAAACAAAAGACATGTTTTTGACAAGACTTTAATTGAAAAAAAGAATGGATCAACCAACGTAATCCATGATCAATCACGGAGTCCAGCATTGTCCATGACGACAATGAGACAAAATTAAAAATAAAACAATAAAAAATAAATAGAAATAATAAAAAAATGAGGACCACCATCCCGTCCTCTCACTGCAGACTCCCGCCGCATAATGGAATGTTGACAGATGCCGGCAAAATATAAACAATTGGGTGAGGTAGCGGTGACAGCAATAATATCATGCAGCATAAAAATTTGCAATTGCCCCAATTTATTCTACAGGGTCTTGGCTTTTAAAAAATATATAATGTTTGGGGATTTTAAGTAATTTTCAGGCTCAAAATGTGGATTATAATGTGTGCAAACAAAAAAAGGCCTTGGCAGCGAAAGGGTAAAGCATCCCGCCCCCCACATACATGCACATATGAATGTAAAAGCATTAGACTTGTGCGCCGTCAAAAAATGCGTTCCGTTTCGTTTCGTTCCGTTTCATAATATCCATTATGTCGTATTTCGTAATTCGTATCCGAAACTCAATTCGGATTCGTACGAAATACGTATTTTCGTTAGTTTCGGCACATTTTCGTAACTTTACGAACATTCGTTATGATGAAATTAAAAAGCAAAAACACCTTTGTTAATATTGGAGTGGAAGTGGTAGTTGTTTTTTTATCCAAAATACGAATATCGTTAACGGATTCCGTATCCGAATTCCATATTTCAGACTGGAATTTCGTATTTCGGATATAATTCGGAAACTGCCATTTGGATTTCGGATGCTCCGAAATTCAGAATTTTAGGAAAATTTTTACGAATTTCGATTCGTAACGAAACGAATCGCACATGTCTAAAATGCATGAGTTAAGTATGCCTATGTATGAAAATGTTTGCACCACACATAATTCTAGGGCCATCATTCACTGGTAACTCTAACTTGTGACCTGTAAAGAGTTTTAAAGCATCACCTATGGACGAATTGGGGTTCAGTAATTTGTTGCCATTTCATCAGTTTTAAAGCTTGACATGTTTTGTATTACCAAATATTATTGAGCACCTAAAGAGCAAGACAGCACACCCCTAATATGCCAATTCAACGACACAATACAAAAAATACCGGGCTTTTAAAGCATCAAAATCAAGGATGAAAAACAAAAATTTACATAGTATCAATATATGTATTAATAAAAACCATGCTAAAATAAATTAAAATCCCAGAGCAACTAGGATATATTTCAATAACAGTTTCCTGTATGGTATATGTGTGCTTGTACCTGAGCATAACACTACCTGGACCCCCTTTATAACTTATATTTAAAATTGGCTCAATAAAATATGTATTCTTCCATATCTTTATAACAATATATTGAGTCTCTTCAATCATCATAATTTATATTCTTTGGCCATTCATAAGTATATGGTGAGTCCAGCCTTTTACGCATTTCACCAAAGCTTCTTCAGGAAGATAAGAGGTAGCCTAAAATGTGTTACATAATAAACTACATAGCATAACTTATAAACATTTACCATATAACACATATACACAAAAAAATCTAAACAGTATAAGTACCATTTTCAGAAAATCTGATGGTGAGTATATCCATCCCTCATCAACCAAGAGACTGACTTGTTTTATACCAATTTACTCAATGTAACCTCATGTTTATATTTTATACAAAAAAATGGATAATATATGGTGTTTGTGTGCACAAAAGTTAACTTTAGAGGGCTTTTTTTACTTTTTAATCTTTAAGTTAAAGAAAGTCCTCAAAATAGACACCACATTGTCCCTAGTCCAAACTGAAAAAAGAAGAGTGTCTTGCAAGGTAAGACTGCCAGCTTAAACATTTTGCCTGCAGAGAGGCTTTAAGGAATCCCTCATTTTAGGTGTGAGTAGAGATAGAAATGTTTCAATGTTGAAAAAAGGCTGTTTTTGAAGCACAGTCAGAAACGGATTAGGATTTCTTAATCAAGGAAATTGAAGCTAAAGGTCTCTGAAACTAGACAGAAAGGGCAGGAAAATGGCATTTGATAGTGTTAAAAGCCAAACAGTGGTCCAGACCCACCCATTTTTCTACCCATCAACAATATGTTTTATGTTAGTAATTTTGAACTAGTTTTCAAGATTAATATTTTTTTCAAATTTTTATCCCTTGTCAATTAAACATCTAGATGCAACTCCATGTGGAGGACCTAGAAAACCACAGCTGCTGCAATAAATTAAAGCTGTAAGGGATTCCTAAATCAGCCTCAGGGACAGAATTGAAAACCACAATAATCGGAATCCTCAAAGCCATCCTGGACAAAACACTTATACAGAGTTTATCAGAACGGTCCTAACAATAGGATGGATCACATGATACCCAGATCCATTACCTGTCCTGCTCTGGTTTCAACCATGCTGACTCTACAAGAATTCACCCTATGGTCTCCCCAACTCCTTCCTGTCATATCCATGGATCCTTTTAGACATGTCAACTAGCACAGCATAGTGTAACGCTTCCCTAGGAAACAACAATGCTGAATTAAATTGTGTGGTTTACTTCTATGTATCACAGCTGCAGAGCTTATTAATTCAACGATGGTTGAGAGTCAGCGACCCTTGGCTTCAAGTGAGTGTACTTATACCAAAGCAGCGTAAGAGGTTGATTATCAAGTAAGTGATTGAATCGGTATTTCATCATACAGAATTCAAAAGCAAGGTTTAATCTCAACTTGGTATAGCTTAGAGGAATGCATTATATCATACATGTATAGGAGGTTAACATAAAGGAAGAAGTCCAATTCTCACAGGGAACCTATATTATTTCACACAGGTATGAATTGCCCTCTGTAGGAATTATGACAGTTTATACTTTAATCCAGCCTTAGTGCGGGAAATCACATAACCCCCAAAAATGTCCCCAAATAGAAAGTAAAATTGTAAACAAACACACAACACCGTATACAAAGTCATTTATTTGAAAAAGAAAAACAACACAGGTTTTTGACAAGTCCTTTTTAAAATAAGTGCCCATCGGTGTAATCCACACGGAAATTACGTCATCCAGCAATGTAGATTCATGTCAATCTTGATGGACAACGACCGCCAACCTGCCGGTAAAAAAATACCTCACGCCCAACGACATGATCGATCCTGGAACTCTCTCTGCAAAATGACAGCTCTGACCCAAATGTCAACAGAGCGGTGGAGGGACTCATGACATTAAGACTTGTTCCATTCCTTTGTTGCTATTCAGGAGCAGAACTGTCATTATGATAGCTCTATCAATGACAGTTCTGCTCACAAATGAGATGGGTCTTTTCCCAATGTGGTGTGATGGGTGTACTGTTTACCACACCCCAGTAAAGAAATAGCTTAGGACATTTCTACAGCATATGTAGTAGTGTACCTGGTTCCTGTCTACATCTTGTGCAATTGGCAAGTCTATACACCCCAGGGAGAAGAGTGAGGGGTGCAGTAGACACTATCTAGAATTCAAATCTGACTGAGCTTTTGCATTGGGGGATAAGGAAATAACAGGAAAGACCACCATTGCATTACTGTTTAGATAATGAGCCTACATTTACTTACCACTCAATTTTTTTAATGGTAGAACATATTTAGTCTGAACAGTAGATGTCAAATGAAGAGATATTTTAGATATGGGTCCTTTTTTGTGGACACAGATTGTGCCACCAACAGTGGTAATTCCTCAAAGGGTAAGTTGTCATTAGTCAGGTATACAGCCAATGTGTAATCTGATGTAAAATTTGTGTCTTGGAAGGTGCAACTCCTTTTGCAAATGTGGAAATGCCTTAAGCATGTTGTTATAAAACAAGAAGTGAAGCATATAAATGCTTTGATTCTGCCAAGCTTTTGAACCCCTCCAATTTAGGGGTTCAGGAAGGTATACATTGCTCCATATTGGAGTGTACCCTGAATATTGTAATAGGGACTTCATGGTTGAATACACCTTATGATGAAGGTCTTTATTTAAACCGACTTGCTTTTAAATGTGATAAGTAAATAGGGTAATGATCTAGACATTAATTATCCAATAGCAGAAATGTAACCCATTGGTGTCTCATTGAAGATTATATCCCATAGTAGAGTGGTTTGAACTTGAACATGTTTCATGCTTTTCTCACGCTTCTTCAGGAAGAAAGTGGGGGTAGGCTATAGTACCCATATAAGATAGTAGGGATGCACAGATACTTTTCGAGTACCAGTGCAGATACTTGGCATTTTCATGAGAACTACCAGGGTTGCAGAGGTTGCAGCTGGGACCTGGCTCTGGCGCTCCACCACTGTCCTGAAATCATTAGTCTGTATTGTTTTAGAAAAACTAAACAATGACAATAAACAAAAATGTATCAGTACTCGTACTTGTAAGTACTCGGCAAGTACCAGTACTCGTACTCGCAAAACTGGTATCTGTGCATCACTTTATTTATATTTATAAAAACAAAATCGTACATTAAAACAGAGATGTACAAATCCCGGGAGCTCCGCATGCTCCTTACAAATGACAGCTGCCTCCTAATTTTTGAATTTTTCTCTAGTGTAGTCTTGGAGCTCAAAAGTATCGGTACATGTACTTGTACCGACTACTGTACTTGGTATCTGTGCAACCCTATAAGATAGCAATATATAGTAAGTAATCAATCAGCAACAGCAAAAAAAGGGGAAATGATGAAATACTGAAGATACACAGCAAATTGCTATTGTTAGAACGTACCCTATTAAAACAACACCAAAAATACAAAAACTTTGCTGGCTTCGAGGTTCATGCACCAAGGGAGAGTTCCAGCCATGTGTACACCCAGGGAACCAAAGACCTGGAACCATGAATGAGGGAATCATCAAATGCTTCACGAAACTGTGTCAAAACAAGGGTATCGGAGAGGCAGTGGTTCTTCATGTGCAATTTTACCAGACTCCCATAAAGGATAAGGGTCTGGTATGGATCTTTACGGGGAACCCCACACCATTTTTTATTTTGTTTTTCTTGCCATCCATACAAGACCCTTATAGTGGAAAAGGGTCTGGTATAGGTGTTGAAGGGAATCCCGGGCCACTTTGTGTACAACCAGAATGAAGCAGCTAAGAATTTTTAGTGGCACTTAAAATTGTATTTTTTTCTGCTTTGTTAATGTCAATTTTTCTTTAGTACACCTTACAGGTATGCCACCTCAAAGGCAGGTATTAAGCCACTACGGTGGCTGGGCCATAGTTTCGAGAGGCAGGGCATGCCTGCCTTTTCTTTCTGGTGGTGGGCATGCCATAAGAAAGAGCATGCATAGAAGGTCATGAAGTATCTAATTAATCCTTCACCATGATCATTCCATGCACAGAGCAGTGCATTTTTATTAGCAGCTGCAAATGTGTTTTCTTCTTTTTCCTCCTACAGATAATCCTGCTATTGCCCTGCAAACTGGCATGGATGAGTTGACTAAATATATTTAACACAGCATGAGTAATTTGATACAGGAGGATCCTCAAATATTTTGGTGGTGGAGTTAGTGAGTGTCAGGAGAATTGGTGTTACTGACAGGTGTTAATGATGAGATGATATCCATACCTAGGAGTAAACCGTAGATAAGAAATATGAAGGAAAGGCACAACATCAGTGAAGCAGGATCTCATCCTTGCAGAGGAGTGGAGGGAGCAGCCATCCTATTCCAATGGATGACAGTGTCCCACTGGTGAAGGCCACTGCTCTCCCCAGGGCCACACAATACTCCAAAGTCTTCGTCTTATTTTTACACATCTGCTGCTAACATAACTGTAGTGGTTTGCAGCCTCTGCATGCAGCACATCAAGTGTGGTGAATGTAAAAGTCATTTAGGAACCACATACATGAGGAGACACTTGATTCTTGTCCACAAAGCTTGATGGCAGTGGCACATGAATGATAGCAGTCAACAGCAAAAGGTCCACACTCCTCCTCATTCTCACTCCTCCGTTGCTATGGTCGGTCAGAGATTCTATCAGTTCTTCAGGTGCAAAATGAGAGGTGGCTGATTCCACCCCAGATTGTGCCAGACAAGTTTGTGTGTGACAATTGTACCAACCTGGACTTTATTTAGCAGGAAAAGTTCACACATGTGCCTTACCTGGCACACATCCCACATCCTCAACTTGCTGGTACAGCAGTGCCTAGTTAGATAGCCTGGATTCCATGATGTCCTCCAGCAGACTAGAAGTGTGTGTGGTCACTTCAGGTGGTCATAACCTTTAATGCTTAACTATCCCAAATGCAGAGACAACACAAGCTGCCAAACACCTGATATGGTATACCCCCTAGCTGAAACTCAACGTTTGCCATGCTGCAGTGGGATGTCAATGAGTATGTGTGTGATGTCGTGGTGAGGAAAGACTCCATGGTTCTTATCACTTTACAAGTAGATACTTAGCTGGTATGCAGGTATCAGTGACACTCCTTTTAGTGCTCCTGCTGGTGCATACACTTTTTGGGTGTAATAGACAGGCACTGAAGGCACAGCAGCAGGAGTAAGAGAAGGACTTCCTGGTGCGTAAGGGCCTGCTGGATCCTTGCACAACTGACCCTATCCCTGTGAGGCAGCAGCAGGTAGAGGAGTATAAGGAGAAGGGTTGGGGTGCCAGTAGTGAGGATTAGGAGGACAGGCTTCCCAGGGTAAGTTTTACACCTCCTAAATCCTTTGAGTTGTATGTGAGTGGGATGAAAATATTGAGGATACCATTGTACAGGAAATTAGTGGCAAATGGGTTTATTCATACTGAAGTAACTTTGCAAGGACCCCAGTATTAGGGCCATGAAGGAGAGGGATCAGAGAGGGCATTCCATGCAGTGGGCAGTTTTGTGACAGAGAAATGAATCCACCAGTTCCCTGGCTCCCTGTAAAAAAGAACCAGCCCTGGAACAGCAATGAGTACAATGTTCTTTTTCATACTACGTATGAAGTCAGTACAATGCTTTGCTGGCTCTATTTTGTGAAATAATTACACTTCAATGTTGTTGTCTTAATTAAATATTTCTGGTTGTCTCCCAATAAAAAAGCAGCCTACCAAAATTGTTTAAATTCTCTTTATGATGTTAGCATAATATTTTGACAGTTTATTTTTTAAAATAATACACTCTAATGCTGATTTCTTTTCAATTGTCTCTCCTATTCAAAATGTGGCCTACTAATGTGTTTAAAGCTCTGGGGATTCTATATCTATGCTGGAGTCTGTGCAATATTTTGCTGGCTTTTTGTGTGAAATAAATACACTGTAATGTTGCTTTTTGGATTAAAGATGACTGTTGTCTCTCCTGTTTAAAATGTGGTCTACCAAAAGTGCTTTAATGCCATCTATGGAGTAAGTACAATATTTCATCCTTTATAATATAATTTTTTTGGCTGAAAAGCTGCATGAGGTATGAGAGTTTGCAAATGCAAATGCTACAACAGATTGTTTAACCACTTGATGTCAGAGCATAATGAAAACCAGACAAGCATAAGGTGCTAGTTAAAAATACTTTATTAAGAAATGTGTCCACAGGAGCAAGCAAAAATCATAAACAGGAACAAGCCAAGGTCAGGAGTTAGATTGAGTAGTCGTTCAAGCAAGGTCAGGAACATGGAGATCAGCGTTGTCAGGAACAAGCCAAAATGAGCAGGAACCAGAAGAGGACGTCAGCCAGGATCAGAGCATACATGGAATCAGAATACACTGAGCAGCAGGAATGCACTAGCAGGTAAAAAGTGGTTTAAATAATGAGTGGGTGACATCATCACTCAGAGATGGGAAACTCCCATCTGGCTCACTCAGATGATACTCCCTGTTTGACAATAAGAGGGAGCCTGGGAGTAGTGAGCAACATTACACAGTCTGCTCTGACAAAGGAGGAATCACAGGTGGGTGGAATGGCAGCCACACCAGAATGCTGCAAACCAGTTGCGGCAGGGTGGAACCCTAACAATTGAAGACCGGGGGTTTACACCTCCTTTCTTTCCAGGCCATTTTTCAGTATTTAGCGGTGAAGTACTTTTGACTGACATTTATTCAGTCATGCAACACTGTACTGAAATTAATTTTATATAATTTTATGGGGGTCAGATAAAGCTTTCTTTGGGAGGTATTTAACCACTACTGGGGTTTTTAATAGTTCTCTATAACAAAAAACTAGCAAAACGTTTGAAAAAAACGTTTTCCCTTTATTATGGCATGAAATATTTATTATTACTCATTTTTTGGTAAAATATAAAAGATAGGGTCACGTCAGGTAAATAGACACCAAACACGTCGGGCCTTGCAAAATTGAAAAAAAACTACCACACCCAAAATTGCCCATAGGCAATGTGTTAAAAGCTTTTACCACTCATCAGTTTAATGTTAACAGTGATTGATGGCCCTAGAGTGATATGTAACATGTGTGGCATAATGGGCACAATAATCATTTTTGCATGTAGGTGCACCTGATGCATGTTTGAATATGTATGTGGGTGCAGGGGATTTTTTTGGTGGTTTAAAAAGAAAATGTTTACACTTAACTTTATTGTTATCATATAGGGGATAAGAAACTCCATATGTGATAATAATTTACAGAAACAGGTCCTCTTTATGGAGACATCGGGGGGCACATGGAGGCATAACATACAAACAATCTACAGCCACTGGACCGCTTGTATGTAAACAGCCATCGGTGGCTGTTTCAAATTTTGACAGTTTCCCGCTCATGCATGCACACGGTGGCATGGGCACAAGGACATTTTAAAACAGAAGGGGCCCCTCTGGCTGTTTATGTATGGCCGGCAGGTTGCAAGTGGTAGAATACTTTATCTGAAGGGCAATAAAATATTAAATTTTTACAGTAAAAAGTACACACTATACTGTGGGTTTTGTGCCTGAAAAAGCTGCATGTTATTTTGCACAGGCACCCTACAACAGAATTTTTAAATATTGTTAATAGATCTGCACAATATTATTTTATTTTTTTATAAAATATATATACTTTATTGTGGAAATTTGACCTAAGAAGCTTCATGCAGTAGGTCATTTTTAAAATGTGGCTTACTCCAACTTCTGCAAAACTGTCTATGGAGTCTGTACAACATTTCCAGCAGTTGTCTCTGAAGTAATACACTCTAGTTTCATTACAAAACAAAACTTTTCTTTCCCTCTTATATTGCAGCCCAGTCAAGCTGCTTACATATTTTGAAGCTTTGTAGTATGTGTGGATAGTGTCTGAAATAAGGCACTGCAATCTATTTTCACAATAGCAGCTGTCTCTAAAATGCGTTTGTGGTTTTGAAGTGGTTTTCTATATTCTGTTTTTACTTTTTATTAAACTTTTTTAAACAATAAAGTGTGGTATAGCAAAATTAGAAGACCACAAAATATATACTGTAAACTGTTTTGCCACTGTCTGGCAAAGTAGAGGGCTTTAGAATTATTTTTGGAAGAGTTAACCTTCCTATAACTATTACATCTGTTCTGGATGCTTCTTCTGCCACTTAACACTGGCCTATTACTGCAAGATCAGACGTAACTGCTAAAACTACCCTAAAGAGCATTCTTTCAAGGTAAAATTAATCAGATTGGGGCAGTGTTGCTGTATTTAAGTCAAACCAACAGTAAAGTAAAACATTACACATGCAAGATATGTGATGCCAGAATACAGTATCTCTGATGCGTCAGTGAGACTTGTACTTTTTTGTAACACCACACACAGATTAAAGGCAACTCCCAAGAATGTAGTGGAAAGGAATGGTATTTCCTCCCCTTTTATATTGGTACATATCCCCCATAACAGTGTTCAGCACATCATGCTTTTTGTTTGACAAATCCTTGTATATTAGCCTTAAACATAGGTAGAATTTATTTTTCACCCTAACCTTCTGGGGTTCAGATTAATTTATGGAATATTCGATGAATGGCCCACAAATCAAACCCAAGCATATTCACTCACCCCTATTGACTATTATATTTTAGAGAATAAAAGGGAAATGTGATGCATTCAACTGACAATATATTATTTTCCAGTGGACATTAAGTTACTTAATAAATAGACAATACACACACGCACACATTGACAAGGTATAAAATGTTCAAATGGTCCCATAGTGTATAATCTTGTTTTGCAAATAGCTATTTACTCTGGAGGAACTCCTGAATCCACATTACCAGACTAACAATTCATCTTCTCCTGTTTTAACTCCAATTTATAACCTCTTTTTTTGTATACGTAATAAGACATTTTATCATAATAATGCAATGTCAGTTAATTTCACCAATTAGTCAGAACACATAGTAATATCCACTTACTGAGAGAGATTTTAAAAAAATATACATAAATGGCAAAATTAGTCAATGCAATTTACAAACAGCAAGGAACTATAATCTAATAATCTCATGGTTTTATAAATTAGTAGTAGTAGAACTGTTATTGCAAACAGATTAGCATACATTATCATGAGCTCAATTAAAATACATTTTACTAAAATGTAGCATTACAGCAGTAGGTTCAATTTGGTCTAATTTCTTGAATTGGGAAAACATACCATCTGTTAAAATTGAAGTAAATACAATAATTTTCTCCCTCACTAAGTCACTTTTATATGGATTACTGTATATTACATGCACAATTTCAAGATGACATTAACACAATCTTTAAATAAATTGTTTGTACAGTACAGTCAAAATGTTGTAAAATACATCATATTCAGCTATTTTCTATTTGCAAATAACAGAAAGGAATATATAACCATTAAAGTTATGGAGAGAATGGACTACAGGGATCAAAAAGCTCTCCAACTGAACCAGTGCGTAGCATAGTAGAGCCTTATTAGAACACAAGGTATTCACACACTGTATCTCATTCCATCACACATTACAAAAGTACAAGTATTATTGAGCTGGGAAATGTGAGTGCCTACTGTTCTAAGGCTCTACCATGCTTTGCAAATAGCAAAAGGAAATTGAAAAGCTTGACTGGCTACTAGTCCAAAGTGGTAAAACCCCATTTACCGAAAGCATAGAGTATTGAAAAAAACATGGAGTGACATAGGTTGTGGAGTACAAACTTCTTCCTCAGAAAATGTGCTCTAATGAACAGAGACATACAGGGTTATTCACAAAAAGGTGAAAAGTTTGGAGAAGGCTGGAGAATTGAACAATCTAGGACAACATAGCTGAACTGGAAAGTGAGCTGACTTGGAGAATTTTTTCAAATCAACTATTTTGTCCTAGATTGTATAATTCTTCTGCCTTCTCCAAACTCCTCACCTTTTAGTGACTAACCCTGTTAACTACACAGTAAGATCACAAACAACTAACAAGAGTGTTCACAATTACGAATGAGCCGAGTGTTCGATTCGAACATGAGTTCAAATCGAACATAGGCAGTTCGAGCGTTTGCCGAACACCGAACTTTATGCGATGTTCTCGGTTTGTTCGACCACGGACATTCCATAAGGCAAAATGCCTGACTACATGTCAGGTGCAAGACTTTGCCCAATCAGGGCTCAGTATTGAATTAAAGCTATGATTGGGCAAAGTCATGATGACTCTGCCCAATCATGGCCTGCCTATCAGATGTCGGTAAACTACACAATTGGGCGGAGCTAGCTGTGACAGCTAGCTCCACCCAATTGTGTATGTTTTGCTGGCATCTGACAAAATGCCATTATGCGGCGGGTAACGGACAGGATTTTTATTTCGTCGTCGTCGTCGTGGACAACGCTGGACACTGCAATTGACCCTGTATTACATCAGTGGATCCATTTTTTTTTCAATAAAAGACTCGTCAAAAACATGTCTTTTTTTCCAAATAAAGGACAAAAGGACAAATCTCCAACAAAAGGATCTATCTGGGTCTCTCATATGTGACAGTGATAGAAGAACCATAGAGTGATCCGACCAAGATATTTCTCTAATTTTAGAGGAGGCAAACAAGGGCACAACCGAAGGAGAGACAAAAAAGTGGTCAATCCTCAAATAACTCAAATGGGCTGGGGAGTAATAAGTAAAATCTTTCACAGTGGGGTTCAGTTCTCTCCAGGCATCAATCAAAGAATGGGAATATAATAACCGGGCTAAACCCGTACCCAGCTTGGGTGAACGCCTAGCACAGCATTTATCTCCATGCAATCTATCTATGCCAAGGTCCAAGGCAATATTAGAATCTCCCCCAAATATCAGGTTACCTGCCACATGAGGGAGGAGGGCTTTCAGCATAGAACGAAAATGTTTTAACTGGGCAGTATTGGGGGCATAATAGGAAATGGATGTAAACAGGTGGTCCTCAATACATCCCCTTACTAACAAGTATTGCCCTTTGCGGTCCTTAAGCTCCAGTTCAAGATGAAAAGTCACCGCTTTAGAAAAACAAATCGCCACTCCTCTAGTTCTATCAACTGCATTGGCCAGGTAGAACTGTGGATAGTGCCTGTGGAGGAACTTAGGCTGATAGGAACTAAGGAAATGTGTTTCCTGCAGATACACAACATCCACATGCTGGGAGTCGTAGTAATTAAAAGCTGTGCATCTCTTGATTGGAGAATTAAGGCCCTTAGTGTTATGTGTAGCTAATGTGAAGGGTATACCTGTCAACGTCATGGAAACATGCAGTTAGATAGACCTCTTGAGAGTACATACCAAGACAGAGGTGCAAAAAAAACCCGCCCTAGGGGTGGCCTCAACCAGACAAACAGTATTGGATGCCAGAATATACGAGGTTTGCAGTCCAAGATCTTATAGAAAGAAAACAAGGAAAAAAAGAAGGAAAGAAGTAGAACAAATGAAGGACAGGGGGAAACACAACACAAGACCATACAATATAAACATACAATGAAACACAATTTAAACGCTACCCATTGTTTGTAGCTCACTTGGCGCGAGCAGGGGAAATCCCCAATGTTCGAGTCAAGTGGAGGCGAACGACTACCATTGGCAGCCTAACCCCGCCCCGGGTATATAACAGTTAAAGAAAACAAAAAGGATAGGCGGCAATTCTTTCCCAAAATACGATATAACCTAAAATCTGCATTTATAAGCTGAAAAAAGTTACCAAATAGCTAAATAGTCCAGGCTACTACATTTCAATCAGACAAGTAAAAATGGTACTGGATAATTGAATTTATATTCATAATATCCCATAACTCCTATTAAATATTTAAATTCCTGTGTGATACATACCGAATATTAAGTGATCCAAATAAACTCATAAATTATATTGCTTACATTAATAATTGTCACCTAGTGACTAATAATAACCATTCGTCTAACTAGGAAAACACATTAAATCACCTTTGAGATATTTTGTTATAACATAATAAATTAACTGTGAATAACCATTTAATCACTCAATCCCTATAAAAAACCATTTGTTCACATAATTCTTATTACGTCCAGGGTAATACATGATTAAAATCCCTTATAAAAAATAGAGAGGAAAACAGAAGAAGATTATGGTAGTCCCCTAATCCTAAAATTGCCTCTCCGAGATCGATTCTCAAGATCATCAATCTTAGCCAGAACTTCTTAATTAAATAACTACTAACTAATATCACAACTTGTATCTGTGTCTGCAGGTCAAGTTCAAGTCAATTGCAGTTAATTAAACCCCCTCCCCCTATATAGGTGAACATCATATAAACAAGTGACATTGTTATTCATAATAAACCCAAACGTAAGTTGTTTCCCATTATGTGTGACAATAGTCTACTAAAAAGACCTGTTATCTTCTATTTATAATTATTAAGTGATTACTACATTTGATTGAAATAACTCAATATGTGTGATCCAAATATTACTTAATTTCAGTAAAGAAGACATAGTGGATATTACTTTAATTAGTGCATTGTCGTCCCCCTCCTCTAAATAGGTAGCTACTTTATCTCTGTGCACTTTAATAAACTGTGAATTACCCCTAAAGTTACTAAAAAAAAATGATTTGTCCCAAAATTATTTCACTATTCAGTGAGTATAAATCTACCCCAATGTGCTTAGTGCACACCCCAAAAAACCTCTTTGTGCCCCCCCCACCCCCTAGTAAAGCCCATCCCCTGTCCATATTTAACTGCCAATTAATACTGGAACTCGGCTGTGAGTCAACAATTCCAACCCTGGACCACCCGTACTGGTATGAACTGGGGTTCATAGTTTTGATAGGATGTATTGTATGATTCTAATACGCCTTGAAACATGTATTCTGCCTTACACATTGGATTGTTTTTTTGTAATGTGTTGCTCATTGTGGAACATTTAATAAAGTTTTATTGGAAAAAAATCTTTTTTTCAACATTTTTTTAAACTTTTTCATTGATTTCCTATTCTGCTCGGTACCACTGAGGTATCGAGG
This sequence comes from Nanorana parkeri, assembly GCF_000935625.1. Taxonomy (NCBI): domain Eukaryota; kingdom Metazoa; phylum Chordata; class Amphibia; order Anura; family Dicroglossidae; genus Nanorana; species Nanorana parkeri. Next base: position 2,751,504 of record NW_017306300.1, on the reverse strand, counting down.
AGAATAGCTGAGCCGAATGCCGCTCAGCGGCATTCGGCTATTCACTCACTGCCATTCGGCCCCTATGTAAATAAGGGCAAATGGCAGCAAGTGAGCTGCCTGAGCTTTGGCTCAGCCAATCCAGATGTTGACTGAAGATGCTGAAGAAAGTGTAGCCGATGTGCGGCTGAAATCAGCCATCCTGAGCCATAGTGAATAGTCGAACGTTGTTCAGCTAACTTCACTACGGCTTGGTTATTCACTAGGCTGCCTCCGGCAGTTTAGTGAATAACCCTGTGGGTGATTAACTGGCCTGCCAACAGTCCAGAACTTGCATCATCTGAACATATTTGGGGCATCTTGAAAGGAAAAATACAACAAAGACCCAGGAATGTTGAGGCGTTAGAATCCTATGTCAGACAAGAATGGGACAGCATTCCTCTCCCATATCTCCAGCAACAGGTCTCCTCAGTTCCCAGACATTTACAGAGTGTTGAAAGAGAAGACAAAGAGAGCGCCTCCATCGTGTAAAAACGTTTTAATATAACGATATAAAAGCAGCTAAAACCATACTCACAAACAAATGGATTTAGCAGACATAAGAAAGAACCCTTCAGGGTTTGAAGGAGGCGTGGCCTCTGAAACGCGTAAATCAGGAAGGACATACAGCCTGTTGGATGCAGTTCACACACTGGATATGTTTCTATTTCCTACTGTGAATAAAATATTAGTTTATTAGATTTGCAAATCATTACATTCAGTTTTTATGTAGATTTTTTATACAGCGTCCCAACTTTTTTGGAATTGGGGATGTAGAACCTGACTAGCATCAGGGCAGTACGGGAGCACTTGAATATGCAGCAAATAGAAAGAGCTTTGCAGTGTGGGCCTTTGTTAACATATGTGCTGCCAACAGCTCAATTGTGATCTGCAGCCCTTGCCTGCAGTGTATCAGCTCTGGTAAAAGCAGTCATATAGGTACCACGGGCATGAGGAAATGCATAAATATGCACCAAAGTGCACAAAAATTGGGAGTAGCACCTCAGTGATACCAGTCAGCAGCAAGAGGCCCACAGGCCACACTCCCCCTTCTCATTCCTCACTCCCCCCCCCCTCCAAAATTGTATCCATCTGAATCTGCTGCAACATCTGTGGCCTCAAAAAATCTGAAGGAAAGTCTGACAAAGGGTTTGAGAACCTTATGGCACATTAAGTGATGAAGAGGGTCAGTAACAGGGCATGTTTAGTAGTGCCAAAAGTGGGCTTCAACTTTGACATAAGTATGCTAATCCCACCACTCCATTTCCAGCTTCATTCTTGGCCAGACAGGCATTACTTCAGCAGATGCTTGAGTGGAAAAAAGGCACATAATCACCCAATGCCAAGCATCTCAATGCCAGCTTGGCAAAACTGCTGACTTTACAGCTGATCCCATTCCAGATGGTGGAGTTGGCCACCTTTAAGTTTATTGCCTGTGCTGCCTCACAGTGGCAGATACCCAAACACAATTTTGGTTTTGCCTGGAAGGCCATGCTTTCCCTCCACCAGTATATGCCAGATAATGTCACACAGTAAGCACAAGTTAACAGGACAACAGACATGTGGTCTAGCAAGCATGGGGAGGGATGTTACATCTCTTTGGACTACTTTCCATAGACTACTGGACATATTTACCAATGGCTGAGAAGGATGCAGAATGGGGCACACTGCTGGATCTGGTGGTGTGTTCTGTACCTTGGGGATGATAATAGCACAGTCACTTCTCCCCATTCTTCCTCAATTGCCTTATCTCTACAGAACCACCAGTACCATCCAAGCACCCAAGAGTTTCCTCAAAAGCCTAGGAAAAATTATTCCATTTTGTTTTACAACAAGTATGTCTTGCAACGGCAGCTACCCTGGACAAGAGATTGTTCCAGTCCAAGTCTTTAGTGACAACTCACTAATCTGCTTTGGCAGCAAAAGCTCACACACACATACTTTGCCCAGCACATCCTTTAAAACTGGTGGTGCAGTCATTCCTGGTTAGGTTCCCTGGCTTTTAGGATGTCCCATGGCAGGCCAGGAGAGTGTGCATCCACTTTAGGCAGTCATACCCATTAAGTGTCTGCCTGGCCAAAGAGCAGCAGCAACGCAAGTCACCTGCCAAACACCTGATTTGTGATATACCCAAGCACCAGAACTCCATGCTGACCATGCTGCAGTGGCTGCACCATCAGCAGTGGACCATCCCCACATAAGTGGCTCCCAGTTCAGGACACATGCAACATTTTGTCACCAATTGAAGAGACATCCAGAATGGTGTGCACAATAAAAATGGGAAAATCAATTTGGTCACTCTAGTGTTTATGCTGGAGTAATAGACCAGTAGAGGTAATAGACCAGACATTAGAGGCAAGGCGCCAAGAGGAAAAAGAGGGATTGCTGCTGTCTTATGGCAAGCAGAATCCTTCACCTACTGCCTCCATCCTTGTAAGGCAGAGGCAGAAGGAGGCAGAAAAGGAGCAAGAGGAGAAGGAGGGTTTGGGCAATGAGGATAAAGAGGAGGAAGATGATTGGGTTTCCATAGTAAGGAAGAGGAGTATACTCAGCTTGGTATGTTCTTGAGTTACTAGCTCGGCCTGCTGCATGTCAGAGAGGGCTTTTACACAAGTGTGGTGAATTGGTGTCTAAGAAGTCGCATTTTAATAACCTGAGGAGAGGGTATGGAGTGTTTTGGGTGCAAGTTTTTTTGGCTCGTACGGCCACGCACAGAGCCGCTGTCATCTGGAAACTGACAGGATGACAGCGGTCCCATTCTCCTCACCACTCAGCCATCCTGAAACTTGTGGCTTCTTCCCGCCAGCCGACGCTTGCTACTCCGCCCCACCCCCCAACCCTGGAGATTGTTTTTATCCCTGTTGCCACAGCCCCTACAAGCGGGGGACAGCAGCGGGGCTCAATCGAGTAA
>NW_017306300.1:2726639-2748211 GCF_000935625.1 Nanorana parkeri | reverse complement strand
ATCTAAAAGATAAAACTGTATTGAGTTAATAAATAACAAATATTTGCAAATTTGAAATTGCGCCTTTTTGCGAAAAGGTAAAAAATTACGGTATGCAAAACTGTAAATAAGCAACTTATGTTAAAAAATAGTTTTCACGCTGTGTTTGTGTTTGTGTTGTGATAAAATGATACAGGTGTATATTTATTGCAACACAAAGATCACAACGCATGGCAATGCATCATAAAGCTTTGCAATGCGCTGCCACAGTTAATTAAATTTATTTTTTAAAGAAAAAAATACATTAAAAAAATCATGCACTGCTATGCTTTCTAACAACGCACTGCAGCGCATGTGCATGGCGTACACCTCAATATGTGTATGTTATGTGGGGGGAGGGAGGGGTTGTGCTTTTTTTATTATTATTTTTGTACACATTTTAAATAGCGGTCATAGGCGACTTGTGAGCCGCTGATGACAGCTATTCATTTAAAGGGGACAGTCTGCTGAACAGTTCTACTATAAGCTGATGGTCGCTAAAGCGACCATCAGCTTATAGTAGAACTGTAAATGCCAAGGACGTACGGCATACTGAGCTGGCCAGCTGGAAGCACTTTTGTAGCTCCGTATGCCGTACATCCTTGGCAGCGAAAGGGTTAAACAGATGCAGTGGGGTGCTGGGACAATAAAAGTATACTGTATATTGAACAGCCTGTCAGCAACAAGTGCCTGATGAGGTTTAAATAACGCAAAGTTAAACGTTTTAACTTTAATTTGAAAATATATATATTTATACATAGCATTATATAGCTAAAATGATAATAAGAATAAAAATAAAGATATTTCAGACTCAATAGCCAAAAATGTTGTACACACTAACTCCACAGTATGTAAGCAATTTTACAAGGCTATAATTTAAGAGTGAGGAGCTAGGGAGTTTTATCATTAAGAAATCAAAATTAGGGTGTATTATTTCACAGACAAAATCCACAAATATAGCACAGACTCAATGCATACTACAGGTGAAACTCAAATAATTAGAATATCGTGCAAAAGTAATTGCAGTAAGTGCTGCAAAAGGGGCCCAAACCAAGTACTGAGTACATATGCATGCTTGTACTTTTCAGAGGTCCGATATTGTTCTATGTACAATCTTTGTTTTATAGATTGCATGTAATAATCTACTTTTTTGAGGTTGTGGATTTGGGGTTCTTGGGGTTTTCATGAGCTGTAAGCCATAATCATCACAATTATGACAAATCACGGCTTGAATTATCTTGCTGTGCATGTAATGAGTCTATCTCATATATTAGTTTCACCTTTTAAGTTGCATTAGTGAAATAAATGAACTTTGCACGATATTCTAATTATTCAAGTTTCACCTGTATATAACCAATTTTAGCTGGCTTCAGGTTTTTTTATTATATTTTATTTAGACTTTTAAAAGGTTTTACATTCAAAGAGAACACAAACCAACAACCATACAATAAAAAAGCCAGGAGAAAAATAAAAATAAAGAGACTGTCATGCGTGATGGATAAATAAAATACAGCAACAGAGCATTTAAAGCCATGCATATCCACTGCTTTAAACAATATCTTCTATGAAAAAACATTAATCCAACTGGATCATATAGAATCAAATCTACCACTAGCATTGTGCATTGAGCATTACCCTATGGATAATAAAAAGCTGAATCAACCTATGAGAGGGAGCAAGGGACACACACATTCAGTAAAGATTGCAAAACATCATCCCAATTTCCTCCAAAATAGGGCCCAGGTCAGCCTCCCATTTGCTTCTACACAGCAGAAGGGAACTTTAACAAACATTTGTGGAGCTACTAAAGATAAGCCTCAGATATGAGAACTATTTTTGTTTGGGATTGCACAACCAAGTAAAACAGTTGGGTGGTAGAAAGGGAGATGTATTCTGAGGCATTTTTGCTTTAACTACATGCCTAAGCTAAAGATATTGGAAGAACCACTTCTTCTCTAGTGTATCTGTTCTATGTGGATGCCGGCAGTCTGTAGGTCCTGACTGCTTCTCTTTGCCCCCCTGTTTTGGCACAATATAATACAGGTAACTCTTGACAAACACAGAGCTCTTGGGCTGTGTGGCTTTACTCTGCAATTGCTCGGACCACCCCCCCATGAACCTAGTTTAATTTAAGTGCATTTGCTCTCTTTTGGTCTGTTAAATTTACCATTGAAATTACCCTATGCTGGCTGCTCCAAGTTGGTTTTATTGCCATTTATCTCTATGGATTTCAGAACAACTCCCACCTATGTTATTGAAAAGAAGTGAAGGTATTCTTTAGTCCTAACTTACTTTCTGTCCTAGGTAGATTATGCTGCTCCTCATAGATACAGAGGAATGAGTGAGCATTATGTGCAACGTGCTAACAGATTTCAGAATATAGAAGTAAATGCAAGAATTGAACATTTTACATGCCTTATAAGTTATATGCCTTTCAACTGCAAGCTATTGGTCGTAAGTGCTTCTCTGTACTCTTTTTTCCCAAATAGAATAGCTCCTCTGGGATTCATCAGAAAAACCCATTAGTGCACTCCCTGGCTTAAAATTGCATGAGACTGTAAATCATTTAACAAAATACTTTTGAAGATTTTTTTTGAAGGTTAGATGTGTTAGCTAAGCTTCACTACATGAACCTCAACACAAGCCTTTATCATTAGCCCTTTTGACATTTAATAAAACAAGGATAAAAAAGATGCCCTCTGAGGCCACGTTATTGCAGCACATGATAAGTGAAATGAATGGAATATTTTTAGAGTGATCTCTGGTTTAAAACCAATCAAATCTGTTTCAATGTATAGTGTTTAAATATTAGCCTTTTTACAAGTCTTAGGCTCAGGAGGAGTATACCAGTAGATGCTACTATTTAAGATTCCCTAGAAAAAAAGTTATGTGCACAAAAGATCAAAGCTAAACAACATGCATGTTAACATAATGTTATGTAAAAATTGGTAAAGGATAATAGGTTTTGGTAAGGCAAGCTAAGAGTAACTTGCTCTAAGCTCCACACTTTACTATTTCAAAACTCTGATATCAAAATCAAAACAATAAATTCTATTGATGTCTCGCAAGCAAACATTACTTTAACATATTTTTATTGACTTGTTTTTTACAAAAAGACCCACATAAGGTGTATTTCTAAATAATTTGCAGAATCATTCATGCAGCAAAACTCAATGAAAGTTTGTTTAATGGAGGCAAAAATTAATGTTCTTTGCATGTTTTTTTTTTCAAGTTGAATGTAATCCACTAGATGGTGCTAAGCATAGAAAAAAAAGTATTTTTAATAAGTGTGTGTGTAAAACAGTGTTAGCTATTTCTATACACAAGTTTAAAATATAATCAAGTTCAAGCTTCTCATTCACTGCTAAAGTCGTTCAACTTTTTGAAGAGTTGATTGTTCCAGAGACCTTCCATAAGTTCATAAGCCACAGAGACCCTCCCCCAGAACATAGGCATCTGCAAAAGCAAAGACCTTAAACTAATACCTATTGTTAAGGTCCAGTGCTACCTCACACAAAGTATATACTTAAGTCAAAGGCATGTGTAGCAATAAAACCCTATAAGGTAATTTCCTTTTCTGCTTTGTAAAAATATTATTAATATCTAGCCCCCATTGAACAGATTCTGCATACTTAGAAAGTACAACAACAAAAGAAAGCACATCTCAATGGATACACAATTAGCAATAAAAATCTGACAGAGGGTCTATGAGGATACTGAAAAAGAGTTAACAATTATATTTTGGATTACTCTACATAAGCAGCGCCGGATTTACTCTCTCTGCTGCCCCAATGCCAGGCTCCTCAATGCGCCCCCCTGTATGCAGGCTGCATACAAGTGATATCGGCAACATCGCCGATATCACTTGTACAAAACAAGCGGCAGCTTACCCGCAGTACATTTAGCTCTGCTTGCTCAAAGCAGGGCTAAATGTAGAAAACAACTACCTGGCCAGTGCCCAGAACTGCATGTCCAGGGCGTCGGAAGATAGGAATTCCACACCCCTGCTGCCCCTCTACTTCCTGCTGCCCTGAGGCCGGGCCTCAGTTGGCCTTGTGGGAAATCTGACTCTGTACAGAAGAAAATATTCTTTTAAAGTAAATAAAATGACCAAAGGGAATATTTCTACTAGCACACGAGGTAAAAAAAATACACATACACTCATTTACACAATTTTCACACAGAATACGAAAATCTAATGCATGTCTGTTTTTGACAGCCAGCCCACACCCATAGAGTGTGGGCTGGCTAGCAAATTTACCAAATATTTGTTCCACTTGAAAATAAATCTATTGTGTTTAGTTACATAATTATGTGGGACAATTGGCAAGTACTTTGAACAATATAATGCAACATTTACAGTAAGATGGAAAACAATTTACCTAAAACATGACCAAATGTCAGTAATTTCCAACTATATCCCCTACCAAAAAGGACATTAGGTTGATTTGTGAATTTCTTGACTGAAGTGCACATTCATCCAAGCTGAACAAAGTGACCACAGGGAATATTTCTAATAGCATACAGGGGATGCAAAGAATTGCTCAGTAAAATAGAAACTTAATAGAAATTCAAATATAAACTTCAAATTCAACTTATTTGTATTCATAGTTATGACCATCTTCTGCAATCTTTCCTGTGTGGAGCGTCAAACCATGAAGATTGGAACATAGCAATACTACTGTTGCCAGGAAAATCTAAAAAGATGAGCACTTTCTCCAAAGACATATGATTATTAAAAGCAGACTAAAACAGATTAATACAGTAGATAATAATGTAATAACAAATGTGGATCCTAATTTATCCCATGAGTGTTGTTATTAAATTTGATGGTCATCATGGTTAATGTTGCAGCTAATGATGAGCAAATTACTACATGTTTGATTAGACAAATCCACAAACTTCCAGTTTCCAAACAAGAAGTTCCTTTGAAGTCAATATGGATCTGATCCAGGGTCCTAAAACTGTATTTTACAGAGCAGAGGATGATCCTGCCGAATGTTTTTGGGATAGGGATGCACCGATACCAAGTACCATACTCGGTACAAGTACAAGTACAAGTACAGATACTTTGCCAGCTCCAAGACTAGACTAGAGAAAAATTCAAAAGTTAGGAGTCAGCTGTCATTTGTAAGGAGCACACCAAGCACCTGGGATTTTTACATCTCTGTTTTAATGTATGATTTTGTTTTTATACATATAAAAAGGGATGCACTGATACCATTTTTGCAAGTACGAGTACTGATACTTGCCCAAGTACTTACAAGTACAAGTACAAGTACTTGGCATGGAGAGAGCCCTTCTTTTAATGCAAATTCAAAGGTGACGTGGGAAAACACAAATCCTATTATTAAATTAAATGTTTTAGGGATGCCTTGAAAGTGTAGTTCCACTTTTGCATCCAAATTGGGATAACACCTACTTTATATTTGTTACATGTTCCCATTCATATTGCACATCTTAAAAAAGTGCTGCTTACATTTTGAAGTGCTTTATACTTGCTTAAAAATCTTGCCTAACATCCCCTTATGTAATGTTAAGGGAAACTGTGCAAATTTATGTTTACTCTAATTAACCTGTCTGTACTGTACTGGCAGATTTCATTATCAGTTATAAACTAGATTTAAAAACAGTATGTTTTTAATATGTTGGATATGTACAGGGTATTTGATTTTTTTTTACTTTTACTTCGAGCTTGGCTTAAATACCGCAGAAGCACCCCAATCACATTCAATGGATTTTTAAGTAGTTTTGGCTGCAACACCTGATGTTTTTGTTTAGTGGTAATAGGCCTGAATTGAACAGATCAAGTAGCAGCAACAACAGATTTAAAATATGCAAGAGAGTTTGCTCTTAAAAAATACAAATGTTTTAATATTTATTGCTATGACAGATTTTTACAGATTTTCATTATTGCAATAGTTTGTGATGGAATTTGATTGATGTGTGATGTACATTGCTATTTAGGACACATGTGATTTTGCTTAGCACAACAACACTTCTAATTAACAAGTTATGAGGTTTATTTGTATTACACACTATTGAGCAGTGTGTAAGAGGTGATTTTATACCCTCCCATCACTGTATCCCCAATCTTTCCCCAAAATCTGAAAGTATAGACTTCAGGTATGTGTCTGTAGAAATTGAGTAGCGTCAGGACTTGAATAGGCAGCAAATAGAAAGACACAATGCAGGTTATATGTTGCAATCAATATTAGAGTGTTTTATCTGAGAGACAATAGCCATAAATGTTGGGTTACAGGGCAATATATAAGCAACTTAATTAGGCACCAGTATAAGCGGTAGAGATGACAGGTTTTACCTTAAAAAAACATTTACAATTGTATATTTTGAGAGGCAATAGCCACAAATATTATGCAGTGACTAGACAGTGCAGCTTCAGTTGGCAGTAAGCATCAGCTGCCATGTGGAGCTACAAAAAAAGTTACAATATAACCACCCCCATGTATGGCTGTTTAAACCCCACTCTGTCAAAGCACTGCAATCCCCTCACATATCGTCTAGTAGAAATGTCATACACTTAAGGGAATGTACCCTAGCTTTGCAATTAAGGAGCTCAAACACAGATGGTTAAAGTAGATGTAAACCAAACCACACCACTAAAACCTCATATACGCTTTAACATGATCATATCACTAAGAAAGTCTATTTGTATTTTAATTAGGGATGCACCAGTACCATTTTTTCCATACTGAGTACAGGTACTGATAATATTCCTCAAGTTTTCACCAATACCAATTACCAATACCTTTTTTAGTGTCATGTAAAAGTTTTTTTGATTCCAAGCTGTAGAGGGACTACACATCTAAGCAATACATTATATAGCAATGCAGAATTATAGTATGTGAATTTGCTACATACTCTGTGCTGCCCTCTACTCAGGGTTGATGGCCTGATGTCTCCAATGCAGGGTCTCCAGAGGGGGAGATGTGGAGTATCTGAGAAGGGGTGTGGAGTATCCTAAGAGGGGTGTGGAGGAGGGTCTCAGGAGGGGGAGATGTGTCGACTGGCAGAAGTGCTGTAAGCAGGCGCAATGTGGTTCCCCAGAAAGCTCCCGCAAGGTCCCCAGCAAGCATGGGACCTCAGGCAGCCGAATCAATTAAAGAAATGTAAGTGCTGCTATTGGATTTTAGTATCGAGCATTTGGCCAGTAATCAGCACCGGCATCAGCCAGTAAAATGGACAGTATTGACACCAATACTGATATAGGTATCAGTGCATCCCTAATTTTAATGGCTATCATTCATAAAAATTACAGCTGGTAATACTAAATAGGAATGAGGTTCGCATTTGCGCTGAGGTGAGTTTGTGATAAACTTTGCATGTATGCCATTTTCCCAAAAGGAGAACATATGGGTAAGCTCACCCATGCACCAAAAGGAAACCCCATAATGCTTTTCATGACCTGTGAACTCAGGTCAGCTGAAGAATGATGGCCAATTATGGGGCTTTGAAAGTGTGCTAGCCTCTTCCTATAAAAGTCAGCTCTTCCTGAATCCTTTTGTCAGTGGATGTTGGAGTTAGTGAGTGACAGTTGGCAGCACTTGAGTGTAATGGACCCCGCTTCCATTATTCACTGTGCTGTTCAGTAGTATTATTTCTCCATTACTGTGAATTGCATTGTGGTATGAATGTGTACCACCAATTACTTTCACATTAAAAAGACACAACAATCCTTTCTAGGACTAGAAAAGGATTGAAAGCAATTGAAAGGTCTTTGAAAGCAACAACATCTGTTGATGTTTAGCTGCTGCTGGTCCTCCCTTCTGTATAAATAAATATTTGGAATGTATTGTTTTAGCTTCTGTGTTTGGGGTGTAGTGATTTATTTCGTTAATTATTTGTGCTATACTGCCAGAACATGCACATGAGGTGGTGGAGTGGATAAGAAAGCCTTCATCATCCATCTCCCCCTTCTCTCAGGCACAGAGTAGGGCAGTGTCATCAGCAGCTACAAATGCACCCTCTTCTTCAACATCTAATCCCATGGAGCCCCACAAACTGACATGGATGAGTTGGCTATATTATTGTAGGGAAGTCGTTGCTGCACGAGGATGCTCAGCAACTGATTTTATCAGATGTTGAGGAAGAGAGCAAATGTCACACAGAGGGAGAGGACAACATGCAGGAAGAATCAATTGCCAGTGATGTTTCTGCAGCTGATTGCCAAGTTGGCTTCAGTGATGAGGAGGGAGGTTTATGAGGTAGCTCCAGCTGCCCCAGCAGCTGAAGCAGAAGAAAATATATGCAGCAAGCCTCTCACATGCCCATTGCCTCAACGCCAGCTTGGCAAAATGTTCCTGCTAGTGGAGTCTGTTCCCTTCCACGAATTTGTAGCCTGTGCTGTACAACAGTGGCAGTCACCTGGCCACCATTCTTTTTGTCCAGAAGGCCATCCATGCCCTGCACCAGTTTGTGGAATCAAAATGTATTTTGATCATGCAGTCAGTGGCAGGGTCTACTTGATCACAGACACTTGGTCCAACAGTCCATGTAGGCAGGGACATTACATTTCATTGGCCCACTGGGTGAATTTTTCTAGCAGCCAGGAAAGAAGCAGGAATTTGCACACTACTGGAGCTGGTGGTGCCACTTCCTCCCCCACGTTGTGCAACTTGGTGATTGTGACAGCTCAGTCACTGCTACAGCTTCCTCCTCTTTGGTTTCATCCAGTAAATTCTCAGACTTTTTTAGTTGAAATAAATCAGATAGGGATGCTGCTGCTGGTGTTTGAATGAGAAAAACTCTAAACTGGCTCTTTGGGAAACTCTGCACTTAGAGTTAAATCTCACAGAAACAAGTGCCTATAAGCCCTACACTAATTTGTCCCTTGCAATTTATCAAAAGCACTTTGTATTCTTTCACTATCACAGCTAAGCACATTAGTAACAACAAAAATGGGGCTTTTTAAGGTGTCACTTTAGGCATGAAAGACACATTTTATTACAAATAAATCTTTATTAAAAACTGTTAATTAATAACATCTATATAAAACATACATACAATCCCACTTGTACTACAATGTGGATCAGTGGCAACTCCCTTGATACAGTATTGCTTAAAATGACTTGAGCATTAGGCTTCCTGGAACTCATGAACACATTCTATGCATACACAGTATAACAAAGAATTTTCCAAACATCAATTTTCTCATGAACATTAATGCGTCACATAATGTCGTTGGCATTCTGAAATCTTGCATTGATGTGGTGTGTCCAGCCTTCCAAGCATTTCGCCAAAGCATCCTCGGGAAGATAAGAAGCTGCCTATAATGTTTACATAATGAGGGTATAAATGCACATAGCCATCTTGTAGAATTTACATATGAATCAAATCAAACACATACACCACAAAATAATAATAAATACCCTTATCTGTGATCTCAGTGGTGAATAGGTCCACATATCCAGGGGACAGTGCTCACTGCCCAGGAGACATAGGGAGTAGGGGGCATATAGAGGTATCAGGACAGAGGAGGCTAGTTCGCCATCCATGGATCCTGTAAATTATAGTATAATAACAAAGTATAGCTAAACATCACCATTAGTAATTTAAATTACCCATATACATGGGAACTACAAAAACAATCGAAGATGCCCCTCCACAATACACTCCTGCGTGGGGGGCATTTTGTAACGATTGAGCGAGTTTTGGCTGAGGATATCAGCTGCGGAGAGGCTTTGTGGATGGCTCAGGTGGGGGGTTCACACTTACACTCTTTAGTGTGGTTGAGTGAGGTTGGAACCCTTAACACATCATACGCCACCACAGGCTGTAATTGCAGAGGTAACAACAAGTGAACCTTCCCTCTTTGCAATATTGTGGTTAGTTGGGGCCTGTGGGGATTTGTAGTTCAAAATAACATAGTTCACTCCACTAATGCAAAAACACTATAGCAACTACAAACAACTTGGCAGAGGAAAGGAAAGTAGTCCCGCATGTGGTTTGGTATAAAGTAGTTCACTCCACTATTGCATAACACTATAGCAACGGCAAACAACTTAATTAGCAGTACTCCAGAGCAACACTTCCGAAGGGCCGGGCTGCTACGCCATCACTCCTATGTGTGACGAGTCCGAGGGAGACGTCTGGAGGGAGGAGCCGAGTACGCAAGCCTGCCGGCCCGTCTCCTAGCAACGAGATGGCGACGCGGTTGTGCGAAGAGACGGGGCTCGGGTTTGTGACGCATTTCAATTCATAAACAGACATCCATGGGGGATTGTCCTACTCACCTTGGATGGAATATTTTTTTGTTTTTGTTTTTTTCTTCACCACAAACAGTCACTCACTCACAGTGATCACTATAGTCTGTACAAATTACACATGGGGGTACGGACTCGATTATGTCTTTGGTCGAGTGTGCTAAGGAGTTGGAGGGTTTGTGTGTGGGTGGCTGTGGGGATTTTATTAGTTGATTTTTTTAAAGGGAGGTGTGTGGGGGGGGGGGAGTGAAGTGGAGGTTGAGCTTACACATGAATACATATTATCCTCCGCACACACACATATAATGCACATCCTATGACGGTAATGATCACATAAGGTATTTGAATTAGTTTATATCTGTGTTTTTCTACAGCTTATTTACTTATCCACCTATCCACTTATCCAGTTTTATTAATTTATAATACATTTATATATTTGTTTATATATTTATTTAATTTAGCTTGTTATACAATTGCCCTGGTTATATAATTAAGAAATGTGGTTTAGCTTTTGTTTGTTTGATATGTTGATGAGAAGGGAGCAATTTGCCATATTGTGATGTATAAATTATGGGTACTATATATTATTTGTTACTACTAGCAATGCTATACCATTATTTATATCATACAAAGATGAATTGGTAGTGTTAAAGTGGTGAATCATCCACATCCCTGGGGATTATTCTACTCACCTTGGATGGAATGTGTCCGCTGGCCCCTTATGACATCTACATTTGGGTAGGGAGTTGATTTGTGCCTGGACCTCCACCCCCTGGAGATGTTACCTCGGGGAGGGAGATGAAGTATATACATAATCCTATTATAAAAACAAACAATGAAGCCCCCAAGTTGTCCTAATAGACACCACAAGCAATTATCGCAGAGTATAGCTCTCATAACCTTAGAAAAAGTCCATCACATGACATATAAATAAGGATAGGTGCAGATAAGGCCGGGGTGTGTTCTTTAGCCTCTCAATGTGTTTCACCTCTCAGGGATTCCTCAGGAGAGGATGTTTGGATTACAAGAAAATACACTTTCCAAAAAGAAGAAACATAAGGTAGGACTCATCAGGACTCTACACCACCGGGAAGAGAAAATTCCCACCAGAACAGAGGCCAAGACAAAGGAATTCAAAAACCTCAGGGGGGCCCTTAAAACTTGCGGGTATCCAGACTGGGCTTTTGTCAAAACAGAAAAAAATGAGATTTTATAGATATAAGGTAAGTGTGCATACGCAGTGTCTTTATGACATCCAGTCACATACTGTATGTATGTATATACAAATGGAATAAATGTGTATGCCACTGATGCTGGACATGGGCCTAAAAAAGTACTCCACAGGATGTAGGGGACCACAGGAAGGGACACTCCCAGGATGTCTGCCAAGGTAAGATCAGGGCGGGCAGAAAACCCATGTCTGTTAAATAGACATGGATCTTTTCATATATTTACAGAAAACAGAAAATATTCAAATTTTTGCTATAAGAGGCGCAATACCCTTTTGAGAAGTTGCCCAGATGCCTTCCCTCCCCTACATGGTGAGCATAACAGGTGTAATCCCCAGGATATATCGTGATGCCTTCTCCTGGTTTGGGTGCCCTGGTTATAACAGGGTACTCTGCCTTCCACCGCTCACATGCTGAGTGATTAGTGGAGATATTGGCGAAAAGGCTTAGGAAACACTCTTCTGCCTCCGCGGGTATATTTGGTGGGACTGTACCTAAATGTGGTCTGGCGCTGCCACAAACGTAACAATTAGTCTGGTTGTGCTTATTGGCATTGTACCTCATCCACTCAAGCCAAAGACTGACGTCTGAGAACCCGGTCTTGGCTGCCATAGTGTCCTCAAAGGTAAGGTCCACCATTGCCACCATATCCTTCAATGTTTGCATATGAGGCTTCAAGGGATTGGGTAGAGGTTGCTCCTGTACAGGCTGCCATTCATTGTTATTATACATGTCCTCCAATCGGAAAGATCCTCTATGGCCCGACTCACGTCCCCCAAAAACTGATAAAATTGGATGTGTCACAAAATGGTCAATAAAGATCTATTTAAAGATTTTAAGTTAAAAAGCTGGGAAAGGGGCCCTAGCTCTCCTATGCTGTGCTGGACATTGGAGATTTAGCAAAACATGTGTAATTTTAAAAGGTATTCATTGTTTCTATGCATCTTTAAAACCCCATTTTGTTCTATGTGGTTTTCAGAAGAGGGGAAGCAGCTTTCAACACAGCCAAGAGACACTGAAGTTTTGAACATTTGATGAAGCTGCCAAGATGTCTTTAACTCAGTTAGCGCTCTATGACAAGCTCCAAAGAGAAGATATTCAGGAAGGCTAATTTTGTGGAAGGTTTGTTTTTGTATAAAATGTAAGTAAGTAAACTCCAGCCATAGATTTGTAAATGTCTCTACAGTTGGTAATTATCTTGTGTTTCAGTTCTTCTCAGCTTTTAAGTTGCATTAGTGAAATAAATGAACTTTTGCACGATATTCTAATTATTCAAGTTTCACCTGTATGTGCCATTTAACAGGAAAAAAAGTAATATACAGTATGTCAGAACATTGCATCAGCCACCAGATTCATGTACATGTGCATAAGCATGCACATAAGCGTGCACATGTATTAGTGCATAGAGGCTATTTAAGTCTGAGTTTTGCATAGCCTCATTGCTGAATGGTCTTTCAGTCTGTTTCCTGTGACCCCTGATCTCTAATCCTGAGCTTGTGCCTGACCTTAGTTCCAGACCTGGCTTCCTAAAGACCTGCTTTTGGATTTCCCTTGTCTGCTTATGTTTGCTGTTTATCCCTATAACTGACCTTAGCCTGGATTTATGACCAAGATTCTGCTCACCATACCTCGCTTTCTGCTTGTTGTGACCTTGGCTTGTCTCTGAACCTGATCCTATGTAGTATTTGGTCCCTCACTGTTCATCTTTCAATGACCCTGCCCTGTGATCTGACTCCAGTCCTCTCTGAATTTGCTGTATCCTTGATGCAACAATGGCTGTACTCCTGCACACCTGACACCAGCATTCTAGTTCCATGTACAGAGTTCCAGTCAACAGTTTCTGCTTCTTGGCACGTGTGCCTTTCCTTCCCCCTTGCAATCACTGTCTCTCCTTCTTGTGTAAGAGGCCTCCTTTGTCATCTTGGGCTCCTCATACAGCTCACAATATATCCTGTAACAGTAATAAAGATATCTCTCAAATTAAAAAAACTGTGCATTCTTTAAGTCAACAATCCACCACACTTCTAATATTCACTGTTTTCAGTATTCCCTGACATCATATTGACTAATGTATTAACAGAATGAATATTAGCGGTTAATGTCAGTAAATGTATAGTAAGTGCCAGGGCAATCCATGTTGATGAATGTGCTTGGATTCACTAGAGTTTTATAAATATGGCCCCAATCATGAATATGAAAATACTGATTTTGTATAACAGTACAAAGGCCTTGTACAGAAAGGTTCGGTGGATATCCACACTTATTTTTAAACAGCCATCATAAAGACCAAATGATAATAAATGTAAAGTAGCACGCATGTGAAATAACACAATACATATGCACCGGGTGGACCAAAAACAATGCCAGTATGCTTTATATTACCTATTAATTACAATTCACTTAAAAAAAAAAGCTAAAGCCATTTCATTAGACAAGGATGAAGAATATTCATACATAATCACATTGAAATGAATGGCTGTACATATAAAATAAAATCGAAAAGAATCTAGCACTGTAAGCAAAACAAATATCCCCAAGCTATAGTACATGATTGCAATTTAATTAAGGTTTGCATCCAAAGTTTTTATGCACGCACTTAGTTTATAAAAGGATTTTGTTGAGTTTGTACCATCTGTCAGCTCATTAAAATTCAGTTCGGGAATTACCACAAATTAAATAACATAATTCTCTACAAATTTCATTGTAAACTGTTTTTATTCTAATTGTAAAATCTTATCAAACTTGGATCTCCATAGAAATTTTGAGCGACATGCAGAAAAAAAGATAAATACAGAAAGTCACAATATAAATAATTTTAACCCCTTCGTGACTGACGACGTACAGTGTACGACTTTTGCCGCCGGGACTCTGTTTAAACTTGTAGAGCCGACTGTCGGCTTTACAACAGAAGCGATTCTGGCGACTTACCTGTCGCTAGATTGCTTCTGTGCCCCGAAGAAGGGGCCGTGTAAACACGCGTCAGGTGCGCCTACGTATGAAAACGACGAACGTGCTACACATGTTGGGTATCGCTGCGCACGCCGGAGTGACTTTACAATACCAGGACAAGCATGTAGATATTCCTGTGACAATATTATAAATGTAGGGCCAGTTCAATGATCAGTCAATGTGTTCTAAATATTAATTATGGATTCCTTTTATTTCATCCAATTACTTAACAATAATCTCCAGATATTAACAGTATATATTATGTGTACATGAAGAACAAGGATGTGTATGAATCCATTTTTGGTCCCTTTGATGCATGTTATGAACTAAAGTGCAGTTATATGGTGCATGGTCATTTTAATAATACACAATGGGGTGTATTTATAAACAATTTGCAGAGCCATTCATCCTGCTAAACTCTATGAACTTTTGTTCTGTGCTAATGGAGGCAAACATTATCATTTTTAGTATATTCTCTTTTGAAGTCAAATGTAATATTAGGAAAATACTGCATAGGTGGAGCTAAGGAGAATAGGAAAAAAGTATTTACACTATATAATGCTTAAGCATATGCTGTGCTTTCAGCCATTTGCAGGAAGTGTGCAAGTGTGGGTTCAGAAGCTAAAACAAAGCAAATGATGTGAATTTCCTTTCATTTGTCTCTTCAGAAGTTCTCATTTTTAAACACTTCTTGTTCATGTTCAGCATCCCTAAAAGCTGGCGAATAAGGTGATTGAAGACTGTTGGTCCTCAATTTCTACCTAATAGCATGTGGCTGAGGTCCCAGTAAAGCAGACCTGTCTCTACCTGCTGGATGGTTGCAGGGAATGTAAGCTACTAGGAGTGTAAAAAGGCTTAATGGTCAATAAATTGCTCCATAGGATCCTGAAACAGAACTTTACATGGCAAGGGTTAATTGTTCATTTGTGTCTAGGTTCAAAAACGTTATACTCACCTGACTCACTTTAGGGCTTCAAGGGAGATACCATCACTGCAGTGGAGGAGGAGGCAGGCTGGAAGGAGTGCTGTCACAGCTGGCTGTATCCAAAGTTCGGGTCAGTATAACTCTTTATTTTAATCTAGACACAATTGAGCATTTAATCCTTGAAATTCAAGGTAGCTAGTGGATGAACAGCTGCTGGAGACTGATCTGTTCTTTGTAATCTTGTACTGGACAGGAAGACCAGGGAAGTGGAGCTGAGAAAGTTTAAGGCAGCTGTTCAGAAACATAGGGGTCTACTCGCAGGCAGCCGAGTGACTAACTGACCTGAAGTGAAGTGAGCCGAACGCTGTTCGGCTATTCACTTCAGGCTGGTACGGCTGATTCCAGTCGAACCTCCGGCAGGCTACTCGCTGCTGTTCGGCCTATTCTCATAGATGCCGAACAGCAGTGAGTAAATAGCCGAATGCCGCCAAGCGGCATTTGGCTTGGCTGTTCTGCTCAGCCCCTCTGTGGTATCGAGCAGAATAGAAAAACAGTTTAAAAAGTAGTAAAACAGCCAGTTCTGCCCCAACTGTTTCCTATTGGCCGGGCAGTTCTGCTGCATCAGAATAAAAAAAACTAAAAAAATATTCACTATAGGAATGCATAGCTAGATTCCTATTGGCTATTTCACTTTGCAATAGCCAATAGCAAACTAGCTATTGCACCCGCCCTCTGCTGCTGTCAATCACTAGAGGGGACCTGATGGAGAACTTCAGGTCCCCTCTGCTGATTGACAGCAGCAGTGGGAGGGTGCAATAGCTAGTTTGCTATTGGCTATTGCAAATTGAAATAGCCAATAGGAATCTAGCTATGCATTCCTATGGTAATTAATTATTATTTTTTTATTCTGACGGCAGCCAACGACTCCAATGTCAGAAGAAAAAAAAAGAGAGCAGGGAAAGGTTTACTCTGCTCGATCGAGCAGAGTAATCCTTTCTCTCCCAGGTGGCCGGGAGAGATAGCGGGAGACTCCCGGAGCACCCGGGAGAGTTGGGCTGTCTGGAGATCAGTGTCCCTGGTTACCTGGTAACTAGGGACGCTGATCTGTCTGTGCAAGTGGCCGGAGACAGTCATGAGATGACGGCTGGCTCCGCCCAGCAGTCAGTAACAGGCTGTGGGCTGGCCAATGGCTTCGGCTTTCACCTTGGCTCAGTCGAGCCAAAGCATATGCCTTCGGTTCGACTGGGCCGCTCGGCTAAGTTTGGGAGCTGTAGGGGCTATAGTGAATAGCCCATACAGCAGCCCTTCGGTTCTACTGCACCGAAGAAGTCCTGGAGCCGAAGCTAGCCGAAGGATCAGCCGAAGATATGGCCAAATCCTTCGGCAGCTTAGTGAATAGACCCCTTAATGACTAAGTGCTCAGGCAAAAATACTTTTCTGGGCAATGTATATTTGTTGGATCTGGATTCATTATTAAAAAATGTTTGAGAGTTTAACACTGCTTTAAATAGAACTATACAACTCTCTGATGGGGGATCATGCATATAGCAACACAGGGTCAACCCTACTTCAAAAATAACCAGGTTATTTCACAATTAACATATGCAAATATATAGTAGTTAATTTCATCTGTATACGTAAAAAAAATAAAAAGACTTGCTTGACTATGTGAGATGCAAAGTATGTGCTTGCCTCTGGTAACAAAAAAATTAAAATATTTAGCCAAAAATGTTCTCAAATCTTAACTATTTAGTTACAATTTTTTCTAAGCTCCTAGTAGTACTGAAACTGCAAACTTTAAGCTTATAGTGAAATGTCTTACTGGCAAAAAGTAACTTAGGAAGTTGCAAAGCAAGCTGAACTAGTAAACAAAGGTGCATCCTACCTGGCTATGTAGTGTGTTAGAATGAATGAATCACAATGATGGCTAAATAGCGTTGCAAATTCTTCTACAGATAGAACATTAAATATACACTATATGTATTTTACTGTGTGTTTAACTATTGTTCGTGAAGTTCTACCTTCAGTTGTTCTAAAGGAACTAAGAGTCAAGCATAAACTATTTCTAAAACTGTTTTGATAGACTTTTAATAGACAAAAGAAGAGTTGTGTAGTATTGTAAATCTGAAAATGGTTTTGCTTTTTGTTTTATTAGTTGCAGGGCAACCGTTTCATCACTGCAGCCCAAACACAGCCAATCTTTGGTGACCAAAGTAAGATCACTAGGATCACAACTGTTACATAAAAATTGTCTTGATTAAGTGGACCTAATTTGGATTAGAAAATTGAGGCAATGTGTGAATAAGGTTACAGATGACCACATTTCTACAGATGAAGGCTAAAGGAAGAGGGACAATGTATCAGGAAATTCTGCATCTTTGACTCTGCCACCTAAATGCTCAAGCCTGCCATGCAAGATGGTAAATCCAGATGATTTCTTGTCTGAATTTTAAAGCAATATTTGTTATATCATAGACAATGCAGTGATTTTCAGGGGTGACATCTTGGTGCTTTATTTCTGTGCAGCAAGTGCTTACAGTGGTGATACTGGTACAGAGATGCCTGTAAATATTGCATAGGAGAAGGTAAGTATTGGTTAAAACTGGTTAACTTAGCATTATGAGTTAAAGCCCAATTACAGGGTTATTTTTTATAATAGATACCCCAACTGCCTACAATACTGCCTACAATACTGACCTCTTCTCTGGAGCAAACTCACATTATTGCACTCCAGCCCCAGTCCACTTTGGTTGAATGATGCTCAGCCACTTCCTGTCCTATTGGTCACAGTGCAGTGATGGAAGGAATGGCACTAATGTCATCACATCAGCTAAGGTCTTGCATCATTGAGGAGAAGAGGAGAAGGAGTAGATGAGCTTACATGACACGTGACAGACGTAAAGACATCTAAAACAGTTAAATAAAGATTTTAAAAATAAATGTGGTGGGGTGGGACCTTTGTGGAGTGGAGAGGAGACTGGAATTAGATTTTGTGTACAGCTAGGGCAAAGTTAGGGTAAGGGGTTACATTTAGGGCCTTTTCAGACAAGCATTGCAGTAACATATGGTAAGAAGTAGGGATGCACCGATACTTTTCGAGTACCCGTGCCGATACTTGGCATTTTCATGAGAACTACCAGGGTTGAGGCGGTTGCAGCTGGGACCTGGCTCCGGCGCTCCACCACTGTCCTGAAATCATTAGTCTGTATTGTTTTAGGAAAACTGTCACATGACAATAAACAAACATTTACTGTATCAGTACTTGTACTGTGGGAAAGTATCAGTACTTGTACTTGTAAAAATGGTATTGGTGTATCCCTTTATTTATATTTATAAAAACAAAATCATACATTAAAACAGAGATGTTGTTTCCCAAGAGCTTCGTATGCTCTTTACAAATGACAGCTGCCTCCTAACTTTTGAATGTTTCACTAGTCTAGTCTTGGAGCTCGAAAAGTATTGGTACATGTACTTGTACTTTACCGAGTAGGGTACTTGGTATCGCTGCATGCCTAGTAAGAAGCATGTTTTACCATGTGTTTCTGCAACACACAGTCTACTTCATGATGAATGGAACCCCCTTGTATGACTACAGTAGCAGATAATGCACCTATGCTGGATGGTACAAAATGCACATAACAAATAGGCTGCCTTATTGCAATGCAGGTTAATGTAACATGGTGCACCATGGACATCAAATGTGTAAATCCAGCTTTAGGGTTAGGTGTTATGTGTTTATTTTGTATGTTGTGAGAAATAATTTGTTTCCAAATATTTTATTTCCACAGCACCTGACTAAAATTAATAAAAGGTTTTGTTAGTGTATTGGAAATCCAGAATATTCTTAAAAATTGAAGTATTTCTAATTTAGTCAGAAAAGTTTAACAAAAACATGTACTGCATTATTGCTAAATCTTTTGTCTGACTGTTTTACCTACCAAAATATTTATGTGCTGCAATTATTTTTCCCAAGTTACTTTAACAAAGTTTCAAGGTCACCTTTTCTTTATGTGTAAGCCTGTCTAGCTACCAAAATGTTATAGTGAAAGCCTGTGGGCAGAATTTCAGTTAACACTAGGCATCTAAATCACATCAATTCAGCTCCTTATCGTGTCTACATTTATCACCACTGTACAGAGCGGCTGAGATTACACAGTTATGCTTAACATAATCATGGTTTCCATTTCAAGGATAGTAGGATGCTTAAATTGTTATCAATAATACATCTGCAACTGAATGTCAAAATTATTTTTCAAATTGTTTTGTTATTCTAGACAAATATTAAACAAGTGACTTCTTGTACTGTTGTCATTTTGAAGAATGTGGAAAGTACAAAATAATTTATGTAATTAGGACATTCACATCTGGAGGGTCTAGGAATTCAATGCTACAAATAAATTTAAATTTCATACCAAAGTAATTATACATAACATTTGTTTGAGAAGGAACTAATACAATTATACTTTTAATAAGTCAACTGGAGTTTTGTTAAAATAAAAGAGTAATTTCATTATTAAAATAAAGTGTTATAGGAAAACTACAGAGAAAACAAGATCACCATATTAGGTTTTGTGCTTTTGCTCTTTCTTTTATTTATTGTGTACTGCTGGTGTACATACACAATAAAGGTTCAATGTTTAACCCCAAAACTTTATAGAACAGTCAACTTAGTAAATATAGGGGCCTTAAGTGCAGCCCCCAAGGTGTCCAGAGGGCCACACAATAGTTTAGATTTTAAAAATATGTGTTGCATTAACAGTAAAGCTTATGTCTTGTGCATTACCACAACACATGGTAACCCATGCACTGCTGTGCTTGCATGGTGGTGCCATTAATTTTCAATGACACCCCAACTCAGTTACAGTAGCAGATAATGCACACTACAGTGCACCACATGGCTGGTTATTACAGTGTGCTGCATTTAAAAATGCAATAAATGTAGATCCAAACTGCACTCCTGACAGCCTTAGTGACCAGTAGAGCTTGCAGTCCCAAAATGGTGCTGTGTGATAATGGTATGCAAGGAGAAGTCACCAGCACTCCAGAGTAATGAAAATTATCAGCAAGGATTTATTCCCATAATGTCAAATGCATGTACAATCAATGTTTCATAAAAAAAAAAAAATAGAAAACGATTGTGCGGAGCTAGCAGTGTCCTGCTGCAGTAAAACAAAAAGAAAAAAAAACTCTCCTGGGCGCTCTGGGAGTCTCCCACTCCCGGCCACCCAGGAGAGAAACAGAATAGAAAAAAAATAAACAATTTTTGCCCATAGGAATGCATTGCTAGATTCCTATTGGCTATTTCAATTTGCAATAGCCAATAGTAAACTAGCATTGTACCTGCCCTCTGCTGATGGACCTGATGGAGAACTGCAGCAGAGGGTGGGTGCAATGCTAGTTTACTATTGGCTATTGCAAATTTAAATAGCCAATAGGTATCTAGCACTGCATTCCTATGGGCAAAAAATTATTTTTTCTATTCTGACACGCATATACGTTCGGCTCGACTGAGCTGCTCGGCTAAGTTCCCAAGCTGTACGGGCTATTGTAAGTAGCCCATACAGCAGCCCTTCGGTTCTACTGAACCGAAGGGGTCCTGGGGCCGAACCATCAGCCGAAGCTGTGGCTAAATCCTTCGGCTGCTTCATGAATAGACCCCTATATTTTACCTGCATTTAAAAAGTATTATCTGATTTTTAATGTGTTATTATTAGTAGTATTATTATACAGGATTTTTATAGCACCAACAGTTTGCACAGTGCTTTACAACATAGGGAAGACATTAAAGTTCCAATACAATTCAAGACAAGATGGTTAGAAGGGCCCTGCCTGTGAGCGTAAACAATCTAAAAGGGAGGGGCAAGGGATACAAACGTTGGTAGCTGTGGGGGAATGAGCCAGCAACAGATCACTATAGCAGTGATACATAGAAAAATCTCTTTGAAACAAAAATATATAAAACAGTTTAACCTCTTGCCGTCCGCCCGTTAAGAAAAAACGGACGGACGGCTGACTCCTATCTGCGGGTTGCCGTCGCCAGACGGCATTTTTTTCCTGCTCGCGCGCGCTAGGGGGCCACACAGGGTCCTTTCAGGCACTTCAGGCTGGTACGGCTGATTTCAGCCATATATATCGGCTGAAATCAGCTGTACATCGGGGGGCTTCACGTGGTTTCGGGTCGGCCGAACATGCTCAGCATGTTCGGCCGACCCGAAGTGCAGGACGAGT
>NW_017306300.1:2714588-2726548 GCF_000935625.1 Nanorana parkeri | reverse complement strand
CAATCATTTTAGGGCCATCAATCACTGATAACACTAAACTGATGAGCGGTAAAAGCTTTTAATGCGTCGCCTATGGCCAATTTTGGGTAATTTAGTTTTTTTGAGGTTTCGCTGGCGTGCGCAATTTTAAGTCTTGACATGTTTGGTGTCTCTTTACCCGACTAGACCCCGTCTTTTATATTTTACCAAAAAATTGGGAAATTATAAATGTTTTAGAATTTAATATAGGGGAAACTGTTTTTTTTAAAAAAATCTGTAATTTTTCCTTAATATATAAAAAAATAAAAACCCCAGTGGTGAATAAACACCACCGAAAGAAAGCTCTATGTGTCCCCAAAAAAGGGTATAAAATTCATTTCAGTACAGCGCTGCATGACGGAATAAATGTCAGTCAAAGTAACGCAGCGCTGAATACTGAAAAATGGCCTGGATGGGAAGGGGGTTTAACACCGCGGATGTCAACTGGTTAAACACACATTTTTGGGCAGATTTGAAAAGAAGGAGTATAAAAGAAGGAGTATAAAAGAAGGAGTATAAAAGAAGGAGTATGAAAGAAGGAGTATGAAAGAAGGAGTATGAAAGAAGGAGTCTGAAAGAAGGAGTATGAAAGAAGGAGTCTGAAAGAAGGAGTCTGAAAGAAGGAGTCTAAAAGAAGGAGTCTAAAAGAAGGAGTCTAAAAGAAGGAGTCTAAAAGAAGGAGTCTAAAAGAAGGAGTCTAAAAGAAGGAGTCTAAAAGAAGGAGTCTAAAAGAAGGAGTCTAAAAGAAGGAGTCTAAAAGAAGGAGTCTAAAAGAAGGAGTCTAAAAGAAGGAGTCTAAAAGAAGGAGTCTAAAAGAAGGAGTCTAAAAGAAGGAGTCTAAAAGAAGGAGTCTAAAAGAAGGAGTCTAAAAGAAGGAGTCTAAAAGAAGGAGTCTAGAAAAGGTATGTACTAAGATAGGGAATATGGACAGAGATGCAATTTTGGAAGGACCACAGGGTGAAAGAGAAAAAATTGTAATAATGATTTTACCTTTGTAACTAACTTTAATATATAGTATAATGTGACTGCAAAAATCATTAAGACACATTGGTCCATTTAGGGCCCTTGTTGACTGCAAAGCCAATACAATGTTTATCAAAAAGGCACCATCTATGAGTAGTAAGTTGGTCCACAAAGTGATAGACCCACCAATAGTGTCTAGGGACATATGCTTTGAGGGAGTGGGCTTTTAGTTCTGTAAAACTGCTTTCCATGTTGAACTACTATAAGCAACAATGGAGAAATTAAAACTAATTTTGTCTCATGACAATGAACCATGGCAATTGATTGAGTATGTGGAGGACTGAAGGAACGTAATGTAATACCAGACATGTGCATGGCATGACATTTTTATTTTTGTTTTAGTTTCATTCCTTTTCTGGATTTTGTTTCCGTTTTCTAAAATTTGAATACATTTGATATTTGGAATTTGGATTGATCCAAAATTTTCTTTCTGGATTTTGGATCTATTTGAACCTATTTGGATTGAGTTAGATAGTTTTTTTTTAAATTTTAAAAAAGCGTGGGATCCCCCCAATTCATACCAGACCCTTTAAGTCTGATAGGAATTTTAGGGAGGACCCCATGCCCCCCAAAAAATGTGTAAGGACCCCCTAATATTGCACAAACATTCCACCCTTTCCTGTTCTGCTAGGCTGCTGCTCAGATCAAGGACATGGTAAGGGTTAACCTGCATTTCTATGTAATCCTGTAAAGAGTGAAACATATTTTATGATGCATGTCCTTTCTTAAACTAAAGGCCAATACTTTCTGGTAAGTCCACCAAGGGATGATGGGGGAAATGGATGTAAAGGAGATCACACACTATTACTCCTAGAATGAGATCCTAATAGGTTGGACTTGATGGACTAATGTCTTTATTCAACCTCAAATACTATGTAACTATGTAACTATGTAATTGAAGTTGGGACATTGTCTGACTGAAGACTTAGGGGTCTATTCACGAAGCTGCCGAAGGATCTGGCCGTAGCTTCGGCCGATCCTTCGGCTAGCTTCGGCCCCAGGACCGTTTCGGTTCAGTAGGTTCACAATAGCCCGTACAGCTCCCGATCATGGCCGCATATGCATCGGCTCGGCTGAGCCGTGCTGAAAGCCAAAGCTGGCCGAGTGGCTGGCCATTGGCTGGCCGACAGCCTGCTTCTGACAGTCTCCTGCTCCCGGCCGCCAAGGAGAGAAACACTGCTGTGTCCTTTTTTTTCTTTATTCTGACACGATCGATGTCAGAATAGAAAAAAAAAATCCCTTTGAAAAGCATTGGGACATTACTATTGGCTATTTCAATTTGCAATAGCCAATGGTAAACTAGCATTGTACCCGCCCTCTGCTGCAGTTCCTCATCAGGTCCATCGGCAGAGGGCGGACCTGATGAGGCTGAAATTAGCCGTACCAGCCTCACTTCACTTCAGATCGGTCATTCACTCGGCTGCCCTCGGCAGCTTCGTGAATAGACCCCTTATTGTGGAAAGAGAAGATAAACCTTTTAGGTTGTGAA
The DNA here is from genome assembly GCF_000935625.1 of Nanorana parkeri. Lineage (NCBI taxonomy): Eukaryota > Metazoa > Chordata > Amphibia > Anura > Dicroglossidae > Nanorana > Nanorana parkeri. Next base: position 2,724,018 of record NW_017306300.1, on the reverse strand, counting down.
TGGTTACTGCACTGGTTGAATGTTATATGGAGAATTGAATTGCACTGATAAAAACATATACAGAAGGTCATTGCTAAACAATACAATTTTAAGTAAAGCAATGTCTTGAATTAATATGGAGGACTGAATTGCATTAAAAAACACACACAAATAGCTACACACAACAATTTTATGTTAAGTTGCTCTCTTACAAATTAGGTCTTATATTATTAATATTACTTTGCAATTATTTTACTTTATTTGGTCTATTGGAACACATTTAATATTTAGTTAGGGTTTATATTAAATTCTGTTTTTTTTAAATAAATTGATCTACTGCTACAGAGATGCTGGACAGAGCTGCTTCAGCTTTGCCTGAGCCTGCATTCAAATGGGAAATGCCATGATGTAATTTCGCTTTCAATGTAAACACAGTGCAGAAACATTTTTCTGTATTGTGTTTATATTGCACACTGCCAGCACTCCTATGGAGTGCTCGATTATAGGAACAAAAGCTCAGGAGACAGTGGTTCCAGTGTTAAAGCTCATTGTAGCCACTTTTACTCAGTGTGCAGCATGCTGTGCTCCAGACCTGATTACAGAGCTGGAAAATCTGACTGGTATCAAGTGCCAGCCAATTGTTATCTTGCTTATTTCTGTGTATGTGGCACAAAAGGTTTATTAGATAATGAGGCAGGTGAGGTTAAACTTAGCTTTTGGCAGGGCAGCTGGGTTTTAGGTGTTAAATTACTAAAGGTTTGGAGCATTCCATTAGCTGAGGGAAGCAATGTTCACGGCAACTGTACAGTCAAGGGGCAAGATACATTTCTAATTGATCTAATCTTAAATGTTTAGGCATTGGAGTGAATGTGGCTCACTGGGCTAAGTGAATTTCTTTCTCTTTTAGTAAATCAACTACTGTTAATGTCCCATACATACTACTGTAATGGTAATCGAACAGATAATGCAGCAAGTAAAGCAAAACTGAATTTTAAATGTTCACAATATGGTAGCAACCAGAGCTATTCCAGGCCTTAAGGCTGAATTTCCTACCCATTCCTACTAATTTCCTACCTGCACACATACCACATAGTTACATAGTATTTGAGGTTGAAAAAAGACGCAGGTTCATCAAGTCCAACCACCTACTTCCAATATAGCTGTGTGAATCTGAAGGAACTGTTAACAAATCCGTCAAGACCTTGCTAGTCACACTTTCTGCATTTGTTTTTTTTCTTATCAGCACCAAATGGAAAAAAATAGTGTTTGCTTAGCACCGCAAGCTTGCTTACAGAACTCCAAGGCTGTGTGTGACAAACGTTGCTTTCATAATTTGTTAGTGGCACATGTATAGGCAAGCAGGAGTGGTCTTCAGGCAGCCCCAGGTTTGTGGAAATGTAATATAGACCATGGCCCTCTGGACATTAAGATTTTTAGTAGAGGTGGACTAACTTTATTATTTTTTACATCTTTGTCTTAGAAAAGTCTTAATTATGGATTATCTCGATGTTTGAGTCAAACAACAGCGAACACACAAGCTGTCAGAGTCTACATTTGTCTGGCACCTGGCAGGACTTGGCTGTGTGAGCCATGATTGTGTAAATGACTTTGCCCAATCATGCCTCACAGTTATCTGTGCTGTGATTGGGTAAAGTCTTGCACCTGACCAGTGGTCAGGTGCATTGCTTTACCCAATCAGGGCTTCACAAGGCACTGCGCACCCTTGACTTTACCCAATTTTTTTCATTGATACATGTCCGCCAGTGCAGTACCCAAATCCCCATACCCTTTTTATGGCAAATATTTTGCATATAATGCTTAAAAATGGGGACAATTGATTTTCCAAGTTCGGGTCCATTAGACTTTCATTGAGTTTGAGTTCGAATTTAAAGTTTTTTCATGTTGTAAAGTTCAAATTCGAACCAAACTTGGGAGTGTTCAGCCAATCACTAGTCTTAATAGAGTCTGATAGAAAATAACATTTCATCACATGTAGAATGTTACTATGTACATTGTTTGAATTTTACAAGCTTGGAAAAGTACAATAAATAAAGGTTGAGAGGGGGATTTATGAGTAAGAAAACCTAGAAAAGGATCAGTAACTTATTCTCTAAGATTGACTTTTCACCAGTCCATAGTTACATTGCAATGCCTTCTGTTCCATCTTTGCATATTTAATATGGAAATGTTCATGTTTTTGTGTAGTGGTTGTTACTACCTAAAACTCACTTGTTGTAATGTAATAAAGTATAGCCAAGGAATTCACTTAGTTGTAGAATGATAATTACAAGTAGTTTCTTATGTGCTTCTCTGAAAACTTGTTTACAAAAAAACTAAAAATGTTAATTTATTTTCTTATGTCTTTTATTTTTATGTCCTCCCATGTAATATGGCTGCTTTGCTTTGAAAGGGAAATCTCGTTTTCATTATTTCTCAGATTAATGTCAACTATGCCAGTACAGGTTCCTAGTTTTTCAGGCCAAAGATACACAAAACTGCAGATCTGATACTGATCTGCAGACCTGCACTGGTATGCAGCCAACCCTGTGGAAACCATTGTCCATTACATAGATATCAGAGATGCACAGGAAGTAGCTAAAGATGTCAAGGTCTGCACAGCAGAGATATGTATGCTTTTGTAAGGCAACTCTTAAAGATGGCATAGTTCCCTTTGATGCTGGCAATATTTTATGTAATTCTGTGGTAAATGAAGATAAGTTTAAATATAAAAGAGACAATTGTAATGATAAAGCTATTTTAGATGTGGATGTTCTCATGCTATCTGTGTTGTGGTAGATCTGTAATATTACCTCCTGAATGCTATAGATATTACACATCCCGAAACTATGCATTTTATACTTATAATATGATAATTCCTCATGTTCAATTAACTGTTTTGTAAAGAAGGGGATGGCCTGCCAAGATGACATTTGTTTGTGCCCACTTATGTACTGTAAATGCCAGGTCCGTACGACGTACTGAGCTGGCCAGCTGGAAGCACTTTTGTAGCTCCGTACGACGTACGTCCTTGGCAGCGAAAGGGTTAAAGTTACATTGATTGGTGTCTTGCATATTGCATAAATAAGAAAAACTATGTCTAAGCCCAAAAACAAAAAAAATATATATCTTGCAACTTAGATGTCGAGGCTGCATTAGCCATCCTTTTTCAGACTTGTTTTCTTTATTTTCCCCTGCTGTTCCTGTCAGTAACACAATTCATATCTATTTGTTAAGTAGCATCCTTTGTTCCTGCTTTGGACTGCAGAACACCTCACTATCTCCATAACATAGGAGGGAAATATTCTGTAGTTTAACTGGGCATACAGGCACACATAGTGCACAGTTAATGGGCTCACTGGATTTCTTGCAGGATCAACAGGTTATTTTATACACTTATCAGTAGACATGTGCACCAGCAAAAAATTAGTTTAGTTTCATTTTTCGGGTCCGAAATTAAATTAGTTTCGGACGAAATTCCTTAGCGGTAGTGCTGCCGAAATTCGTTTATGAAAAAAAAATAAACTTCACACGCTGTGGCCTGGACTAGAACCTGCAACCTTATCAATGGCAAGCCTGTGCTTTAACCACTACCCTATAGCCTCTGTACGTTAACCATAGAAGCATTTGATATATATGAATGCAATATGTAGCATTTGACAGCTGAGTATGTCAAATGAAGCCCACGCACTTTTTTTTGTGTTATAAGGGGGGGGGGGTCCCTCCTAACATTCCTACCAGACCTAAAGGGTCTGGTATGAATTGGGGGAAACCTCACGCTTTTTTTTTTTCCATTTTCTGCAGTCTGTAAAAAAAAATAAAAAAATTTGCTGCAACGGAATTCGTCCAATAGCAAAATGAGAAATGACATTTAGGTCAATAGGAGAATGCCAATTCAAAAGCAAAGAAAAAAAAATCTTTATCCACTACCTTACCCGGGACTAGAACCTGCAACCTTAACAATGGCAAAGCTGTCCCCTACCCTCTACGCTATTGCTTCTGTACTTTAACCATAGAACTGTTGGAGAAGGTAACTGTTGTATTTTTTTCTTTTCCTAATGTCGTTTTGCTGCAACGAAATTCATTTAATAACGAATTTCGGGAAATCTGGAATTTCGGATTCATTTGCATTCGTCTTAGCTTTAATTTGGAATTCGGATGCATCCGAGCCTCCGAAATTCCGAAAATTCGTCCAAAACTAATTTCGGAACGAACCGAATCGCACATGTCTACTTATCAGACAGATATAACAAAAGTGTTTACATAATATACTTTACAGACTTAAAGGGAGCAAATAGGAGAAGTTGAGGGTTTACATACAATTTAATGCATGTAAATGTTGCAATATTATATTTGGAAAAACATCAAAATCAAAATAAATGTTTTTCATATTTTATATCACACCAATATAATTCTGTTTGCTTAGTACATAGAACCACCAAGGTTAGCCCACACAAAATTCCTATTAGCAGTAGTGAAGTCCCCTCACACCCAGTTTCTGTTTCAGGCTGATTTTCTAAAAGAGTTGAGAATCTTTACACTAAACAATGTGAGAATGTTCATATCATCAATTATCCAATCATGTGAACATCAAATTCCTTTCAACCTTTTTCAAGTGAGCATTTTCAACTGCTTTAGTAAATTGGTCCACCTGTCTCTATATTCATATGGGAGTTTGGCTAAAACACAGTTAACAGAAGTGTATACTCAGGCTCTACTTACTACTCTTTCTCACAATGCATTTCTATGAACCAGCCAATTTAACCTCTTGCCGTCCGCCCGTAGTAAAAAAACGGACGGACGGCACTGCTACATCTGCGGGTTGCCGTCTCCAGACGGCAATTTTTTTCTGCTCGCGCGTGCTCGGCTCATGTTGGATTTCTGTGACATCATTGTCCATTAAAAGGACTCATTCATTTTAACTTATGGAGTGCTGGTGACCTATTTCTTCAATCTTGTGTTTTGCACGGTGCCATCCGTGAAGTTACTTCGAGCACCATTTATTTGATTGTTGGCCGGGACTGCTGAAAGGTGTGCGGAGGGCATTTCCATCAATTGCAGTTAAAGTACCGCAGCGCTGAATACTGAAAAATGGCCTGGATGGGAAGGGGGTTTAACACTGTGGATGTCAACTGGTTAATGAAAACACATTCCCCATATGACTAATATCTTACCTCAATAGATGTTTAGAAGTTTGGTAAAGCTCAATAAAGTTCAATAAAGCTCAATAAAGTTATTGTGTATGAAAAAAACACATAACAACTGTAAGGGATAAATTAAATATATAAATATAAATGCATGAATAAATATGTTGTGTTATAGTCGTGGTGGTTTGATTTTTCTCTCCTGCCTAGTGGTTACCCCTTCTAACAACCCAATTAGGGTGGACTTTTTCATATTTAAATGGGGAAGAAAGGGATGTAAAACACCTATCTTTTCCCTATTCCCCAATTTTTATTGCCTTTTGCTAAGTGCCCCCCTGCAGTTACTGTATATTTTAGTTCTGTGGCCGGCACTTCCATGGAGTTTCCTAAGCTTTGCTTGGTTTGTGTGCTTCTCCAGAAGAACTACTGCTTTTTATACTTCTTTGTTCTCATGCAGGACTGTACACTACTGTTTGTTGAAATTGTTTATCACCTTCTATTGTCCATTGCCACTCTCTTATGCACCAAATGTGTTGGTTTTATGTTTGGATTTATAGAACATAATGGTTCCTTTGATGTATTATCACAAAAAAATTATGAATCTGAAATTAAAAAAAGTTTGGCTAAGTCATCGTAGTGGCTATTTAGAGCCATTTTAGTCGTTTATCGACCCTGCTGAGTCATTGTAGTGGCTATTCAGAGACATTTTTTTAAGCATGTTTGTCTTTATTAAATTTCACAGAATACATTACAGTTGATGGTAGACGAATCATGTACAATGAGGTACCAACAAGCAACCTGCTGCATACATGTTTCATGTATTCTTTAATTTTCTTTATGAAGACAGTTATGACAGATAAATCTAGTAAAATATATATCAAGCAATGTATCTCTCCTTGATTATGATGTCCTAGAGATAACAACTATGTTAAATAGATACACGGGGATGATGTAAGCGGCGTGAGGTAAGATTTGGGGCACCCCCTATTTGACGTCAGGATATCTGCGAGTGACATTTGGGGGTATGTGAAAAGATGTTATGTTATGTAGGGGGCGGTAGAAAAGGGGATGAAGGGAGGTGGGAGAGGGGAAATATGAATGAGTAAATTGTAGATTAATTGAGACAAGGGTGCATTTGGAGGGTGGATGTATGCGGTATGAGGGGTTTAAATGTAATACAACGCTATGCAATACAATGCAATGCAATGGGTGTCTACTAGTGTATGGGGGTTCACCAGATTGTGTGCATGGAAGTAAGAAAGGATAGTAAAGCTTACCGAGATGGAACAGAGTCTTAGTCACCTGTGTAACCTTCTTCAGAGACATTTTAATAGCTAATCTACCCTACCTTTATTGGCTAATCTGCAAATCTCTACATTCAATACTATCATAAATATACATAGAGCAACTATGAAAAAAAAATGTGATGCTCTTAATAACGTACTTATTAGGCCAAACACTGCAAACATAACTACCTGGTCACTAAAGCTACACTATCCAACACTATCAGGGTTAATCACTAAAGGGTTTTGGAGAAGGCAAGGGAAGTGAACAATACAGGACAGCATAGCTATACTGGAAAGCTGAGCTGAATTCAGTGGCAGACCTAGGGAACAAAGGACCCCGATGCGGGATTATTTTTCCCCCCCACCCAACCCATATCCCCTGTAGCAACCACACACAAAAATAATTGGAAAAATGGCATTGCTGTATAAAGTAATGCTGAGATTTGTAGTCCTCTATAGAGGGTGCCATTCTGCATAGCTGCAAAGCAGAATGGGACCTGCTATATAGAACTACAAATACCAGCAGTACTTTATACAGCAAGGCCATTAATTGGGCTACAAAAAATAATAATTTTATTTAATAACTTACCTTCACTTCTTCTGGCTGTTTTCTGGTGGGGGAGGCTGCAGAAAAACACACCAGTGTGGGTGTGTCCATCTCAGACAGCGCGCCCTTGCACTCAGGCGGCTGTTTGCTGGGTCCTCACGGCCGAGGCACAGGGCTGCCCCCTGAAGTGCCTGCCAATTTTTTTTATTCCCTCCACAGTATCAGGCGGCTGGACTGCCCCCCTCATCTCTGTGCCGGGGTACCAATGTGATCAACGGACACTCCCAGCGCAGATATGGGGGGTCCCGCTGCATACCGAACCGATGGTAACCGGCGGCCGGACACCGACGGGCCCCCGCCATCTCTGCCCCGGGCTGTGTTTGGATGGATACCGTAGGCTCAAGCTCCTGTGCGGGACCACCGGCCGCACCAGCGGTAGTTACACCACTGGCTGAATTTGGAGTATTTTTCCAAATCAGCTAATTTGTCCTTGATTGTTCACTTCTCTTGCTTTCTCCAAAATCTTCACCTTTTAGTGAATAACCCTGTATATGTTACCTTTAAAATACCTGTACTTTTAGATGTTTCTTTCCTAAAGCAAATAGCAGTACGTAGCACATCAAATGGTACAAACTGAATATTATTTTTGATATGACTTTAAATTGGTTATATTTGCAGTTACCACTGAGAATAACGATTTAAATAAAAGTGTGTACTGTATCTCCTTTGTCCAGGTTTTGCATGCAGTGTTTAACTTATTCAGTAACAATATTAAACAGACAGCGGGACAACAGCGCAAAGCAGCAAGTCTGTGTGATCAACCTTTATCTTCTTCCTTTATATGTGGCTTAAAGCTATTATGTCAAATATGATGAAGACACCTGTCTACTACTAAATTGAAAGACTTTAAACTACTAACGGCCTGCAACAGATTTGAATTGATACCCGGGAGCTCTATTATAATGAAAATGCTTTTCTATTATCTAAAAATTTCAAAATAAATCATTATGCTGTCACAGTACAACTGTAATGTGCTAAAAGTGAAGCTCTCTGTATAAGTACTGTATAAATAATTTTGCTATTTTGTTTTAAAAATGCTTAGTTAGAGAAAAAAACAGATGTCATTTTTAATAATGCAACCAGATGGGATTTAATTTATTTTGTAAAATTATGGCTAAAAATAATGATAACAAACCCATATATATTATTACCTGGTTTTATATATATATATATACACTATATTGCCAAAAGTATTGAGTCACCCCTCCAAATCATTGGATTCAGGTGTTACAATCACCTCCTTAGCCACAGGTATATAAAATCAAGTACCTGGGCATGGAGACTGCTTCTACAAACATTTGTGAAAGAATGGGTCACTCTCAGGAGTGAATTCAAGCGTGCTGCCATGATAGGTTGCCACCTGTGTAATAAGTCCATTCGCAAAATTTTCTTGCTACTAAATATTTCACGGTCAACTGTTTGTTATAATACTACTAAGTGGAAGCAACTTGGAAGAACAGCAACTTAGCCACAAAGTGGACAGGCTACGTAAAATGACAGAGCGCGGTCAGAGCATGCTGAAACACACAGTGTGCAGAAGTCGCCAACTGTCTGCAGAGTCAATAGCTAAAGACCTCCAAACTTTGTGTGGCCTTCAAATTGGCACCGCAACAGTGCGAGTGCATAGAGAGCTTCATGGAATGGGTTTCCATGGCCGAAAGCTGCATCCAAGCCTTACATCACCAAGTGCAATGCAAAGCATTGGATGCAGTGGTGTAAAGCACGCCACCACTGGACTCTAGAGAAGTGGAGACGTGTTCTCTGGAATGACAAATCACACTTCTCTGCCTGGCAATACACTGGATGTGTCTGGGTTTGGCAGTTGCCAGGAGAACAGTACTTGCCTGACTGCATTGTGCCAAGTGTAAAGTTTTGTGGAGGGAGATTATAGTGTGGGGTTGTTTTTCAGGGGCTCGGCTTGGCCCCTTAGTTCTGTGAAGGGAACTCTTAAGACATCAGCATACCAAGACATTTTGGACAAATTCCTGCTCCCAACTTTGTAAGAACAGTTTGGGGATGACTTCCTGTTCCAACATGACTGCGCACCAGTGCACAAAGCAAGGTCCATAAAGCATGGATGAGCGAGTTTGGTGTGGAGGAACTTGACTGGCCTGCACAGAGCCCTGACTTCAACCCGATAGAACACCTTTGGGATGAATTAGAGAGGAAACTGTGAGCCAGGCCATCTCGTCTAACATCAGTACCGGAACTCACAAATTGGCTTCTGGAAGAATGGTCAAACATTCCCATAGACACACTTCTAAACCTTGTGGACGGCCTTCCCAGAAGAGTAGAAGTGGCAACGGTGGGCCAACTCAATTTTGAAACCTACGGACTAAGACTGGGATGTCATTAAAGTTCATGTGCGTGTAAAGGCAGGTGCCCCAATACTTTTGGCTATATAGTGTATATATATA
>NW_017306300.1:2677542-2714505 GCF_000935625.1 Nanorana parkeri | reverse complement strand
TATATATATATATATATAGTGGCTGTGCATAGCAATGCCACTGTGTAATTTGGCCACCTTATTCTCTTACTTCAAATTAGGTGTGAGTGCACGCATAATTGTTACTTTTTACCAGCTACATCTTCACTTCATACAAAGGAAAAATGGAGGCTACACATTACATATTAATACTGCTGTAAAAAACTTAATTAGTTGAGTGCCCGCTTATAGCTCACCTGGGCTTCTACCTCATCCATGTTTCACTTTAAAGAGAGTTTCGTTTTAGAATCCTTGTTATACATAAGCCTTTTTTGGGAGTGAAATACTTAAAAGGAAGGAGCCCAGGTGGCCTATAAGTGAACATTAAAAAAATTATATTTAATAGCAGTATTTATATGTGCCTTTTCAGCCTTCATTTTCATGTATAACATTTCAAAAGAATTAGGGTGCTTTTTTGAACTCTTAATGTAACCTTTAGCTTTAGAGAGGGAGCATAGAGGAAAGATCAAAAGCAGAATGCTAGGTGTAGTTTTAGCAAATATTTATGGAGTTTCATCAGTCATTCAACAAGTGCTGGGAAACTACTGGACTGAGTTCAGGGGATCTTAACTAAATGCCTAGCAAGTAATTAATAAAGCATGCTAAAGATCTGCTGACAACCACTTCAACCAACAGATAGTACACATGTGATGGAATACCTTTCTGTTCCAGCACCAATCCTTAAGCCATGCAAGTTTCTGGAAGCAACAGATTGGTGTCGGGAAAAAATGAAATTAGAAGTGCCCATTAGTAGATATAAGTACTAACTTCTTCAATAGTTAGGACTGATGACTACTAGGTCCAGTGACCACTAACCACTCTTACGGCTGGAGGATTACCTACCACCACTATGCTTACTCCCAAAGAGAATCTTCAGAGACAGTGGAAGCACTGCGCCAATGCCACAGCTCTGGTCCTGCAAGGCCCTCCATGACCAAAGATTACCACTATGCAATGTCTAGAAAGTGAAATAACCACAACAACAGCCATGGATCCATCAACAGTAGAGACAGATATTAACCCCCACCACTACTGTAATAAATGATAACCACCATATATAGTGGGTGATCAGGACAACAGCCAACATGACATTAACATATTCAGGGAATATAGCTAGCAAAGGAATAAACCATAACTTAGTGCAGACTTGTGGTTAGTTCCTTTTACCGGCATCTTCTTGTTATCTTTCTTTTTTTATTTAGTCATAGGTTTACAGGATCACTTCTATAGGCACTGAGTGACCAGTACTGCAATTACTGCCCCCAAAATATGATGACAGTATTGCTACTATTGATAAAAAGTAGGCATCATCCAAACCTGTATGTTCAGCCGCACACCTATAAAGCTTTGACTCTGTTTTACTAATTATTTATATTAGGGATACACAGATACTTTTCGAGTACCAGTGCAGATACTTAGCATTTTCATGAGAACTACCAGGGTTGCAGAGGTTGCAGCTGGGGCCTGGCTCTGGTGCTCCACCACTGTCCTGAAATCATTAGTCTGTATTGTTTTAGAAAAACTGTCACATGACAATGAACAAAAAATGTATCAGTACTCATACTTGTCAGTACTCGGCAAGTAACAGTACTCGTACTCGCAAAACTGGTATCTGTGTATCACTTTATTTATATTTATAAAAACAAAATCATACATTAATACAGAGATGTACAAATCCCAGGAGCTCCGTGTGCTCCTTACAAATGACAGCTGACTCCTAACTTCTGAATGTTTCTCTAGTCTAGTCTTGGAGCTCAAAAGTATCGGTACATGTACTCATACGTGTACAGAGTATTGTACTTGGTATCTGTGCAACCCTAATTTATATTAACAGAACCTATTTACTATTGATATTGTGCAACAAATCAGTATCAATATGAAAATAATGTATGTGCAAATGTGAAGTTTACAATATGACCCTTACACAAGCACACACACATGCACACTTTTTAACAACAGTGATCTAACTGGATGTATATACTATACAGTATGTGTAACATAGTTTTAGTTAGCTTAAACATATTGGTTATGGGTGATAGGTCTGTGGTAAGAAAACCATAAACCAGGGTATGTTTAGAAACATCCAGAAACACATACAATGAGTGTCTATTATGTTTAAAATCCATTAATCATTTTACTATTTTGTTTCAATGTAAAGTAAAAGTTTGTCATCCCAAAATGCTGGAGGAGTTTCATCTTAAAGGTTTAAAGATGATAAATATACCAGTTCTGAGTTCTGCCATAATAGCTCTGAGACATTCTGACCTTGCGTAACAAAATGAAAGCCCAAAGGATTGTCTATATTTTTATTTTCAATATAAAAACACTTGTATTTTGAAATGACTTGTAAAGTCAAACATCAGAGGGAATTCTATGGTGAATATTAGGTATTTACATTTACAGTTAACTACTAACAAGAGCATATTTTTGTATATGCTTTTAGCATAGTTTAAATTATTTTATTATCATGGACATGCACAAGAGAAAATTTGATGCAAATGCAATTTGTAGCAGACAGGTGTGGAGAGTAAGCAGGGCTGAGAGCAAAGAAGGGGTTAACTTGGAAGGGCAGGTACTTCCCCTACAGCCCTTCCTGTTAAAAAGGTAACACAGGTGAGAGAGGAGTGGGGAAGCTGAGAGACAGACAGAAAGGTCTGTCTGTCTGTCTGTCTGTCTGCTCAGAAGCAAGTGGACTCTATCTTGGTGAGATCACCTAAACGCACTACGCAGTGCAATCTTATTGAAGGACTTTATCTTTATGTTTGATGTTTGCTGAGGAAAGCCTTTTACTTTACCGTTTTGCTGAAGAAAGATGTTTGTTCTGTTACCGCTGGATGAAATAAAAACTGCTTATTTATATCGGACTATGTTGAAGATGCATGTGTACCCCTGGGGTTCCCCACACAGGAAATAAAAGAGTGACTAGTTAACTAAAGCTTAAAGAGGTTACCACCAGCATGGCAAGCTGGTTGCACCTCCCTTTGCCAGCAATAGATCCTATTTCTCTTTGATACTTGTTTGAAACTTTTACATTAAATCTAAAATGCATGCATAATTAGGAAGCTTATACACTGAGTGGCCAGAATATTATGACCACCTGACGTTTGTAAGCTAATTAGCTATAATTTTGCGCTGAAGTTGCTAGAGGGCCAGACCTTTATAAATAGGGAAGCAGGTTGTTTACCACGACAGTAGAAGTGATTTTTTTTTTCTGAAGATATGGGTAAACAATGCGATTTAACAGCCTTTGAACGTGGGATGATTGTTGGCGCTCGGAGCTTTGGAGCGAGTATCAGCAAAACCGCAGAATTCGTTAAATGTTCAAGAGCAGCTGTTGTTAAAGTGTTTAAAGACTGGACTGTCAGCCAAAAATCTGGTTCTGAACATGCGAATTGTGGCCGTCAGCAACTAGTCAATGTTAGGGCAGAACGGAGAGTGGCAAGACTGGTACAAGGCAACAGAAGAGTAACAGTGCAGTGTCAGATTCCTCACATCACCTTTCAACATCTCGTGGAGTCACGAGGTGGTCCAACAAAGTCATCTCGTGGCTCAACGAAGTACTGATGGGGTGGTCATAATAATCTGGCCGCTCAGTGTATGCTAAGTGTGAACCAGGCCTTAGTGACTAAACTCTGCAACTTTTGTATATGCTGCCACAAACTTGTATTTAAGTAGCAGTGTGCTAGTGAGATTCTGATCTGTACATGTTTGCTGTGTAAAGTGCAGTGGTGTGTTAATTGCACAGTTTAACACAAGCTGGTATCTTTGCATTTTCAGTTGGTATTTGTGAATAGTAATTTTATAAGTGTGGATTAAGGTTGTGTGAGAAGAAAAAAAAGACTGCACTTACATTTAAGGGGTTATTCACGAAGCTAGCTGAAGGATCAGCTATAGCTCCGACTGATCCTTTGGCTAGCTTTGTCCACCAACCGAACCGCTGGGCTGCTGTATGGTCTATTCACTATAGCCCGTACAGCTTCTGAAGGTGGCTGAGAGGCTCAGCCGAGCCGAAGGCATATGCTTCGGCTCGACTAAGCCGAAGTGGGGAAAATGGCTGGCAGAAGGCCTCACAAATGACAGCTGGGCAGAGCCAGGCGTGATCTTACGGCTGGCTCCACCCAGTTGTAATGACGGATCAGCATCCCCAAATGACCTGGGGATGCTGAACTGTCATTAAACAATGCCAACTGGGCAGAGTGGGCCGTGACATCACTAGTAGGTCCCGGCCAATGGGAAACAGTTTGGTGGAGCTAGCTGTCACTGCTAGCTCCACCCCAATTGTTGTTTTTTATTCTTTTTAAAAAATCTTTTTTTTAACAATTATTGTTTATGTACATTTTTAAACTTTTTTCCCAATTGTTTTCATTGAATTCCTATTCTGCGCAGTACCATGGAAGTACCGAGCAGAATAGCTGAGTCTAATGCCGCTCGGCGGCATACGGCTATTCACTCACTGCCGTTTGGCCCCTATGTGAATAGGGGCAAATGGCAGCGAGTGAGCTGCCGGAGGTTCATCTCAGCCGATCCAGAGTCGAAGTCCTTCGGCACTTCAGCTCAGCCGAACATGCAGAGCATGTTTGGCAGACCGAAGTGCAGCCGATGTACGGCTGAAATCAGCCGTACAAGCCTGAAGTGAATAGCTGACCGTAGTTCGGCTCACTTCACTTCGGGTGGGTTATTCACTCTGCTGTCTTCGGCAGCTTTGTGAATAACCCTGTAAAAAACCATGACCTGCAGCTGATATTTACTGCTGCCAGAAGATGTATTTAACTAACAGTGCTTGTGAGGCTGGTGTTTATAGCTGTGTGTGTGGTGTTTTAGTGACACTAAACTCAGCAGTTAAACCTTAAAAATACATTCAAGTACCTTTTACTATTAACAAAAATTTACTTTATTTGTGCATCACTCAGCTGTAGATCCTCAAATCATCTCTGAATTCATGCTGACACTTTCCTTCCTTCAGGAGGGTGTCTGATTTTGTTCCCCATGGTCCTTGTGTGTGTTGTAAAGTAGTCACTGCTCCAAGTTCACTCCTGTGATGGACTATAATTTCAAAACAAGTTGATAAATGTGAGATTGTAGTCCATCACAGAAGTGAGCTTGCAGCAGTGGCTACTTTACAACACACACAGGGACCATGGGGAATAAAAGTAGCCACCCTCCAGAAGAAAGGACAGTACAAATTTAGAGATGATTTGAGGATCCACACCTGAGTGGTGCACAAATAAACTAAATTTTTATTAAAAAGGTAAGGTATATGAATGCATTTTAAGATTTAACTCCTAACTCTTTTGTCACTTTAAGTGTAGTTTAACACAAGAACTTTGTTCAACACAAGAAGCAGTTCAGCGCAAGGAGTATCAGAGCAAGTTAAAGCTTTCAAACTAATAACATTATTGTAATTTGTAGCAGTATTCAAAATCTTTATTATTTCCATATAGCTAGTGTTAACTATGTTTTTCATAAGTAGCAATGTGAATCGATGCAAATCCTGCTCTCTGTGAATACTGTTGTGCAAGATGTGAGTGAGTTGTTTGTTTGGAAGCCCAGATTCTTTATCTAGAAAAACAAGTGGCAACAGTGCAGAGTTAAAGTGACATTAGTCAAATATATTTTCCCTCTCCCCAATGTTAATTAAAGCACTTACCTTAAATTACCTCCAGCGCTGCTGTGGGTCTCTGATCCAGCGCTGACGCCTCTGTCCTTGCTGGCACCTCCTATGCCACGGTGTCTGCATGCGGGTGCACGCCATCCATATACTTACCTTGTGTCCCTCCTTGACTCCCGGCCGAAAATGTGAACTGTGCATGCGCCCACCCCAGAATGCTTTGCGGTCAGGTTAGGGGGGGGGCACAGGTAAGTTTAAGGTTTTTTTAAACACTTTTTGCATATATCTACTGCTTGCTAGCAGTAGATATATGCAAAAACACCGGAGGGTTTAAAAACCCTTGAATAACTTGGAGAAAAGTTTGGACCTCACCCACCTAGTGATGGCTGGGGCCAGTATAGAGGAGGAGGATGATATGGAAGTGCAGGATCCTGGGGTAGGTAACTGGGTTAGAAGATCTCGTAGAGGGGAAAAGTGTTAGAGGGCTAGTCACAATAAATATGCACAGGTAAATGATATTGGATTGGGGATATCAGATCAAATGTAGCAGTGCTGGAACAGATATTGGGCTAATGGAACTGCACATTCAACAAAGGATTGTAATTTCTTGAACTTTTTACACAACAATTTTATAGGCCAGATGGTGGAAGCGGCAACTGGAACAATTCAGCTCTTTTGAATCTATTCATTTCAAATAGCACAGAGCTCATTACAGATGTGCAAATTAGAGACAATTTGGGAAATAGTGATCGTCGTGTAATTATGTATGCCTTAAGTTACAGGAGAGAGAGCGCCATGTTGGTAAGAATGCTAAATTTCAAAAATGCTAACTTCACTTAGGTGTGCATAATATTCTTTACTTTACTGAATAATATCCAATGTGTTTAAATATTCTTAGTAGTGAACACCGAAGTGGGAGTATTGTTAGGACATTTCAAAACAACTGCATTTGTCAGTGTATTCCAATGGGCAACAACTATTACAGAATAAAATTAAAACCTATTTGGCTCAATTTTATGTTTAAAAAAAATGAATGCGTAAATGTTGACTATTAAAACATACAAATTGAAAGGGACAACTTCTGCATTTCAGCGCTACAAGGATTGTAACAACAAATGCAAGACAGCAATCAGGGCAGCTGAAATTGAATATGAAAACCACATTGCTACAGTAAGTAAAGCAAATCCCAACCAAATTTAAATATATTAAACATTTCTCTGTCAGAGCTTTTTTTTTTATATAAAAAAAACAAGAAAAAAGTGTTCATACTTTTTTAAGGTACTCCAAGGATCACACAAAGTATGTTTTTTTATAAAATATAACACATATTTTTATTTTAAACCTATCAAAAAATGCATGGTTTTAAAAGGAAACGAAAGACTGTCTTAAAATAGATGATGTAGCTGCATCCTCATTCCTTATTTTATTGTAGTCCGCTGGTAGGATCACAAATTTGTATGCGTTTCACGGAAATCCGGAATGGGTTACTGTCTTTCTTTACGAAATATATATTTTAAAAGACATGATTTAGTTCCAAGTTAGTTTAGACACCTTTATGGATTAGTAAAATTTGTTGAGTTCAATGAACTTACAGTAATTTTTAAGATGGCACTGTCCACCACTATCCACCATTCAACCATGGGCGCGGACAGGGAGGAACCAAAACAGAGCAAACAACAGGGCTTCTCCAGAATCAAGCGCAGGAATCAGGAGAGCAAAAGTCAATCAAGGAAAGCCAGATATTCTATTGGGTAATAACTTCTCAAACATTCTTCTTAGTATCAAATGGGTCAAGCCTATGGAAAACAATAAGTACTCCTTAGGAAGCAATAAGGTAATATGCACACATAACTCTCCCCCATTCCATGGCACAAAGCACTATAATTTATTATATTACTTGATCGTATCCATTTCAATCATCAGTATATATCCTAATGATTGAAATGATTGCTTCCTAAGGAGTACTTACTGTTTTCCATAGGCTTGGCCCATTTGATACCAAGAAGAATGTTTGAGATGTTATTACCCAGTAGAGCATACCCAGACAGTGCTTTGTGAAGCACTGATTGGGTAAAGCAAGGCACCTGAGCACAGGTCAGGTGCAAGACTTTACCCAATCACAGCACAGTGAACTGTGAGAGCCATGATTGAGCAAAGTAATGATGACTTTGCCCAATCATGGCTCACACTGTCAAGTCCTATCAGATGCTGGACAAATGTAAACAGTTGGGCGGAGCTAGCTAGTGAACACACAAACTATCAGGGCTGTTTGCCCACCAAGCGCCCCACAAGGCACTGTGCACCACACAGTGCCTTGTGAGCCCTGATTGGCTAAAGCCTTGCACCTGACCACAGCTCAGGTGCAAGACTTTGCCCAATCAGGGCATAGTACTCTGTAAGAGCCATGATTGGGCAAATTAATGATGACTTTGCCCAATCATGGCTCACCTGTCAGGTAATGTAGAAATTTAATATTAACCATAGCCCTCTGGACATTAAGATTTTGAATGTAGGTGGATTCAGTTTATTATTTTTACATCTTTGTCTTAGAAAAGTCTTAATTAGGGATGGTCTCAATGTTCAATCAAAAAACAGATCGACTCGAACATTAACAGACACACAAACTGTCAGGGCATTCGATGGTGTAATGACCTTATATGTTTGGAGATGGAACTCAGCTGTGGATCTCCTTCCAACAAGTGAAATTAACAGTCAGTTCACACAGTAGTTCAATAATTGTTTTAAGTAAGGAAGGGCCAAATGGTGGTACTTGAAATGTTCACTTCACAAACAAGCAGCAAAAGTCAATTGGTTGACTGAGCAAGTAACAACCCGGGTATTTGCAATGTTCACTTCACATCACAAGTGCATATACAGTATCACACAGGATTGTATGGCTAGGATAAATGGAGGTGTTTGCAATGTTCACTTCACATCACAAGTGCATGTATCACACAAGATTGTATGGAAAGGATGAACAGGGATGTTTGCAATGTTCTCTTTCACATCAACTAGCACAGTCAGTTAAGTTGCATAAGCAACTAACAGCCGGGGTAATCAATACTTGCTGTTAGAAGTACACTGGTTAGCAAGTAGAAGTAAACCTTGGAGTCTGTATCCTGGCTGTAGTGGCTGGTATAGCCGCAATGTAAGGATGAGAAGCCGCAATGTAAGGATGAGAAGCACAAGAAGTCCCAGCATAATCAGGAGGGTGTGCAGGCTCTGGAGGGTCCCATGGGACAGCCTATCATTCAGGATTGAGAGCGGGTCTGTAGGGAGCTTTGTCCAGCATCTGCACTAATTGCAGGAACACCAGACAAGTGAACCCTTGCTGCTTAAGCTGAGGAAGGGGGCAGAGCAGCGTGATGTTGACGCACTGGGGGCGGAGCTACCCTCTGTGTCAGACGCCGAAGAGGCAAGCATAGCAGGTCTATTACAGACGGCTTGTTTACTCGTCGAGTGCCCCACAAGGCACTTTGCACCACACAGTGCCTTGTGAAGCCCTGATTGAGTAAAGTCTTGAACCTGAACTGTGGTCAGGTGCATTGCTTTATCCAATCACAGCACAGAGAACTGTAAAGGTGCGTACGATCTTGGACAGGCAGATCGTACTCTCGATCATCGCAAGCCTGCCCCCCTGAGGGGCGGGCTTTCGATGACCGCAATGCTGAACGGGCAGTGTGCGCGTGCGCACACCGGTCCGTTCAGCATTTGTCTCCCGAGCACCGTTCAAACCAGCCGAAAATCGTACGATTTTCGGCTGGTTTTTTAGCGTGCTCCTTAGACAAAAGACGTGCGTCCGTACAGTAGAAACGGTCGCATGTCTTCGTTCACACTGCTCGATTCTCGTACGAGAATCGAGCAGTGTATGGGCACCTTAAGAGCCATGATTGGGCAAAGTCATAATGACTTTGCCCAATCATGGCTCACACAGCTAAGTCCTGTCAGGTGCTGGACTAATGTAAACAGTTGGGCGGAGCTAGCAAGCTGTCACCACTAGCACCTGCCCAACTGTTTATATTTTGCCAGCATCTGTCAGAATGCCATTCTGCAGTGGGGGTTCGTCACGAGCAGACGGGCGTTGTTTAAAAAAAATGATGTCTGTTTATTTTGTATTTATTATTTTTATTTTTTCGAGTCGTCATCGTGGATGTCATGATTGACCCTTGGATTACGTTGGTGGAGCAATTTTTTTAACAATAAAGGAATTGTGAAAAGCCTTTATGTTTATATTTCAATTAAATGATTTTTTTTCTAAAAGTCTGGACTTTTTATTTAACCCTTTAGTGAATGGGTAGGGGTACCCCTAATGTGAATAAGCCCCCTGCCTGCACCCCCACAACCAATGCCCCAGGGCTTGCGGGGAGGAGGCCCTTGTCCCCATTGACACGAGGACAAGGTGCTTATCCAGTGGCAACTCTGGAAAAGCACACTCCCAGTGGCCGGGGGGGGGGGGGCTCGCTCGTCCCCCCACCTTTCCTGCCCTGCCAGGCCTGTGCTTGGATCAGGGGCTTAAATGGGAATTTTAGGGGGACCCCACATATTCCCCCATTTCTGAGGGTGAGGTTCATCCTTGAAATTCCTACCAGACCTTAAAGGCCTGGTATGACTTTGAGGGGGAACCGTACACACTTTTATTTTGCTTTTTTTAAATGAGGTCCCTTAGGGGTCTGGTATGACATTTGGGGGAACCCCACACTTTTTTTCCTTTTATTTAAATGGAGTCCCTCCTAACATTCCTACCAGACCTAAATGTTTATTTGAACATCAATAAAGGATGGATCAATAATGTGGACCTTGGTGTGCTGGTGACCTTATTGCTTATTCTCTAAATTGACTACATTTGTGAGTGTTGTGCCCCATGGCTCTGTTTTACCAATGTTGTTTAACCAGTTGACATGTCCGTCCGTTTTTTTACTACGTGCGGACGGCAAGAGGTTAACTTGGTAAATAATTATATTGAGGTTGGAATTAAGAGTTCAATTTCAGTGTTTGCTAACAGTACCAAATTTTGCATGGAAATACATTTGGCATAAGATGTATTGTGGTTACAGGAAGGCTTAAACAAAGTAGGTGTTAGGCAGCTAAATGGCAGATAAGAGTCATCATAAAAAAAGTAAAGATAAGCACTTGGATTCTAAAAATATGTATGCTACATACTCTTCTGGAGGGGCTCCTTGGGGTAAAGCTGTGATTGGAAAGGATTTGTGGGTTCTTGTAGATCACACATTTAGCAACCACATGCACTGTCAATATGCAGCTACACAGGGCTAGCAGAATACTCTCTTATATAAAAAAGGTAATATATATTTAAGAGATAAATTCATAATTCTACCCCTTTACTGGTTTGACCTCATCTCAAATATTCAGTTCAGTTTTGGTCACCAACATACAGAAAGGCTGTTCTTGAACTAGAAAGAGCTTAGGGAAGGGCAACAACATTAAAAAAAGAGTTTGGAGGACCTAAGTTTTGAAAAAGGATTAGATCATAATATATATCATACCTTCATATATTATGCTGTAGAGCTCAAATCAGCCCTATTTCCTGCACCTCCACACCTCAGATCAACCCTACTTCCTTCAATATTAGGAGGAGAGGAAGGAGGATGATGGGCTTCTTCATGTAACAACATCCGCAGCTGAAGAATGGGCCACACTGGTATTGGAGAAGGGCCGACACCTAAACTATATTGACATTGGGCAGGCAACTTTGTAAATACATGGAGGTAAGTGAGTTGCAGACACAGAGGGCCAGCCAGGCTTCATAATTGACAGCCAGATGAGCTCTCAATTATACCATATAGCAGTGGTGCTGTATTTTTATGGAACTAGTGCCCACTGGAGGATCCTCCAGCTGGGCAGTCAGACCCTACATGCATGCCACATGACAATCATCTGGTGGTCACTGTAAATTACATTGTGTGCCCAATCTTGCAGGCATGCCTAAGTTGGCCCATCCCTACCAGCACCAGCTGGGTATTAAGACATCTATAATCTTCAATCCAAATGTAAAATTCAAAATATGAAAAATGGGAGGCAGCCCCCAATAGTCCAATGCAATTACAAAAGTATTATCCTTTCACAAAGCAAAAAATAGAAAAAGCAACACATTCTTGTGTAAAGAACAGTTAACTGTTTCAGGCATTGTCACTCTTTATCAAGTTCACATGTGTCCATGTGGTAAGCGGTCCACAGGTAAGTATGTGTATATACAGTCATGGCCACAAATATTGGCACTCTGCATTTTTGTCAGATAATGTACCACTTTGAGCAGAAAACTGTTGCAATTACAAATGTTTAGGCATTCTCATGTTTATTTATTTTGTTTGTATTGGTATGACACAAAGAAGTGGAGGAAAAAAGCCAAATCTTACACATTCCACGCAGAACTCCAAAAATGGAATGAACAAAATTATTGGCACCCTCAATTAATATTTGGTAGCACAGCCCTTGGAAAAAAAAATCCTGAAATCATTTGCTTCCTGTAACATCAATGAGTCTCTTACACCTCTCTACAGGGATTTTGGACTACTCTTCTTTCACCAACTGCTCAGATTGGAAGGGTTCCTTTTTCCAACTGTTGTAATTGCAACAATTTTTTTGTGCAAAGCGGTGCATTATCTGACAGAAATGCAGAGATGCCAATATTCATGTAGATAATTTAAGTGAAAACATTTTAAGTGATAAAATCTACACCTATGTATCGTGATACCTCTACTAAGTGAACCAGCTTGCACTATAGAAATACTGGCAATTCATATGAAAATAATTTTTCCAGATGCTGCAACAAAATAAGCTGAACTTACAATTAAAAATATCTTATTGTTCAACTCTAATGTTTTTTAGATTACCATGATAGGTGTTTCTCATTTCCAGTTCATGCTCAGGCAAGCTGCACACAAGGTATGTGAGTGTTATGCTCTATGACAAATTTCTCAAACTATTTGCCTAATAATATTGTGCCAGATGTTTCAGTCTTTACTAACTACAGCTCAGAAGGGTACATACAAGAAATAATGAAGAAAAATGTGCAGAGGAAGATTAAATTCTAATGGTTGTGCTGAAATGTCAGTCATCAGCGTTATACCCCATATGCTCATGTTCTCTTAGACCTACTAACTATGTAATTTGGCCACAGAAACTGTTAAGACATTTGAATGCTTCTGTTTTCCCTTAATTGATAAAAGGTTTGAGAAGCAATGAGGGGGCATAACTAGTCCTTTATACTTACCATATATGAAAACCTAGCTACCAATATAAAATATGGCTCTTAGTCCCTATTCATACCTACGCATTTTCACACTCAAAGCTACGAGCAACAATACTCTCACCACAAGAAATACCATTCATTTCAATGGCCCCTATTCACACCTGAGTGTTTTGTCGCAAGCTGTAAAAGGCTGAACACTGGAAAAAGTACATGAGCTTTTTTTTTGTAGATTACATCGTGTTTGGCCCCACAGACTTCAATTGAAATGCCTGGAAATGCATGACACAAGCTTTCTGAACATTTCTGTGCACTTTTTTGCACATTTGTCCATTGACTGAAATGTCTGTCAATCTGCCCGCAAAAATGCAAATCTTCTAAACACGCTAGACGAAAATGTGCGCTGATATGCGTGAAGACACTGACTCCTAGGTATGAACGGAGCCTTACTGATATTACTAAATTGTATAGAACACATTACTAAATTGGATATAATACATAAAAGGGTTATTAACATTGGGCCTGTTGAAAAGACTTGTAGAGACTTTCAGAGAGCAACTGAATTGCTTTGGATCCCAGTAGCAATTGTAATAACGTGCAAGTATGCACAATGTTTTTTGCATACTACAGTAGACTCATCCCCTAATGTGGCCTACAGTTCTAACAGGTCAGTTACTTCACCTTGTTACTCCATCAACTGTCACCCTGCATAGAGAAATTTGAAGCATATTTCAACAAAATTTTGGTGATGGAGAAATTTGTAACTTAATTTTTCAAGTTTGGTAAAATCACTAAAATCTTTCAATAACATTTTTATAAAGTTCCAATTGTTGTACCACTCACTCCTGTGTCCTCCTACCTTTTCCATAGTCAGTCATGAAGGGGTATGTCATCATGTTTTGCCACTTTTCAACACATAATAAAAATGTGATTTTAAGGGTTCAAAAATATTTAGCAATGTAGCTCACACAGCAATCTTTTGTGCCAAACTTTCATGTCAGTTAGATGTGCATAGTTTCCAGTAACAAAAAGATTATACAGTATATGCAACCAGTTTTCATCAGTTTAATGTTATTGTTGGCTAGTTATCTATGCCACCATCCAAGAGAGAGCCCACATTGCCCAACTTTGAGGCAGCATGGGAAAAAATGTTTTTTTTTCACATCTCTGACTGGAACACTGCCCTGTAGGCATAGGTGAAAAGGCAACATTTAATTGGAAAAGGCTGTCCACTTTCCCACAAGGTTTCACACTTCTGTGCAACATGTTTGTACTTTAAAGCACCCCCTTAATCTGATGTCTGGTTGATGTCTGGCTCAACTGTTCTGGAGGCATAGCTGTAGGAAAAAAACAAATGGCTGGTGTCTGTGAAGGTTCTCATTCATCCAGGTCATGGTATATCTGTAAAGAATAAGTCAAGGCAGAGAGGATAATAAACACACAGTGTAATATGCCAAAACAGGTTTTTATTTTAAAAACGTTTAAAAACACTTACAAGATTCCCAGAAAATCGCTTTTTCAAAAAATATTCCAATCTGTCACGAACAATTAAAATCCTTTCAACAATTAAAATCCTTCCAACTTAGTGTGTCAAAACCTCAGTGCGTGTCCACCTCTTTCGACGCGTTTTGCACAAAGACTTTTTCAAGAAAGTGCAAGACGTGCTGAGGTTACTTGTTGCTCTCCTTATATCTCTCCCAAACAGGAAACTGTCATATGTGACAGGACGTCTATGTCCATGTGACAGGAAGACTATTCCCATAGCAATTGTAATAATAAAAGTGGCCACCAGAGGCCACTCATGTGACAGGAGGTCTACATACATAGCCATTATAATAATAAAAGTGGCCACTGGAGGTCACTCGTGTGACAGGAAGTCTATATACATATCCATTGTAATAATAAAAGTGGCCACTGGAGGTCACTCATATGACAGGAAGTCTATATCCATAGCAATTATATTAACACAAAATGGCCATTAGAGGTCACTCAAAATCCTATTTAACTCCTTAACTGGTTAAAAATCCAGCACTACCTATTATAATCAACATCATTCTGAAAACCCCTATCTAATAGGAGGTCACCATACTAATCATAAAATAATTAAATACCTATTCACCCCATAACATATATTACATCTAACAGTATTTAAAATCCATAGTTAATAAAAAATCATAATATTAATCATTAGCCAAAAAACAGTCTAAATCCAGCTCTACATTTAATCCCCTTGGCTGCATTGTCCCCAAAACATAAATCCACTTTGTTTCCTTTGTGAAATCTTTCTAATCAAATTGGACCCTTTCCAGTGTCTCGCCACTCTATCTATGCATATTAATTTAAGACCACTAGGGTCCTTCCCATGAACTAGCTTAAAATGTCTTGAGAGGCTGTGTTTCTTAATCCCATTTTTTTGCATCAATTAATGGTGGACTTTATAATTATTAATTTGCACTTAATCTCTACTGGAGATATTACAATGAGAGATACATTTTATTATTTATGAGTATTTATGAACTATATTGGTTATGTGATTTATTTGATATCTAACACTTTATTATTCACTTATTATGATCCCAATATCAGACTGGACAGCATGGGCTCCCCTTACTGCATCATCCACTTCAGCACTGCCGCAGAGAACCAGACCTCAAGGACGCTGTCCAGTTCGACTCCCGAGGAGTGACAGTGGGTGGCCGGTTTCAAGCGAGCCTTAAAGTGACATTAAAGTCAAAAATATTTTTCCCTCCCCCAATGTTAATTAAAGCACTTACCTTAAAGGATGTGCTTTAATCCGATCTTCTTCTTTCCTGCCCTTTTCATCAGTCCCTCCAGCGCTGTGGCGGGTCTCCGATCCAGCGCTGATTCCTGTGAGCTTGCTGGCATTTCCTTTCCCACGGTGTCTGCATGCGGGTGCAGGTGTCCATAGACTTACCTTGTGTCTCTCCTCGTGTCCTGGCCAAAAATGTGCTTTGCGGCCGCCCGAGAATTTTCTAATTTTTCGGACGGGAGCGCATGGGGAAGACACAGGTAAGTATTAACCCTTTTCAAAGCGTTTATTTTTTACACTTTTTGCATGTATCTACTGCTTGCTAGCAGTAGTTATATGCAAAAAAAATGGAGGGTTTAATAACCTTTTAAGCAGAGATGGTGGTAACCGTGCTTTGTCTATCTCCTAATACGTGCACTCCTCTCCTCAGGATTTGTTCTACACTCCTTGACTAAAAGCACCAGTGTTTCACTGGCCTTTGACAGGTATGCTTTGTTTCACCCTGCAACAGCTGCTACAGATTTTAGGCTCCTTGAGTCCCTGGCTTTGGGCTAGGGGATTCCATAGTGGAACTTTTGATCAGTACTGTTTGTTACTGTGACCTTCTCATCCTGAATGAGCCTGAAGATTTCTGCACTAACTGATTTTGGAGCAAGTACTTCCCTTCCAGCTTACTGTTTCTTACAGTTTCTTTGCTTTACTGCTCATCGGCCATTATTCAGCCATTATTCTGGTTAAGTGCTGTTGGACTGCCTTTGGTGTCTAAGAGGAGGGGTGGGGAACCCAAGCTATGTGTTAATGTTTCTGGTGAGGTGACTGCTTTTCTTTTCTATCTGTTGGCAGTCTTAGATTATTGTTCGGGGGTCTGTGATTGCTCCCCTGCAGGTAGGGCTTTCTGTGACCCCTCTCTGATCCCTTATTTTTATTGTCATTTGAATTTAACCTGACTTGTGTCATACTGGCTGTTATTTTGGAGGGAACAGTCTAGATGGTTGCCCGTGGCTTGCCTACGTGAAGGCGCTCTGAAGGGTGATAGTTAAGGGGACACAGCCTGGGGGCTGATCTAGAGTGTTCTCCCTGGGGGAGGGATATGTGGCCTATGTGGGGCTGTTAGTTATGTTACAATATATAGGATTGCTTGATTCAAATTTGATATTTCACATGGGGGGGGTTGACTCGGTAGTTGATTGTCACTTTTCCCAAGTAGGGAGCTCTCCTCTTCTCCAGGCTTACTCTCTGGGGTCGGGCGGGAGGTGAAGTTGTTTAACCATATTTTGTCTGCTGTTTCCTTTGCTACACATCTTTTTCTGCATTTGCTTTCTTGTTTGCTCCTTGTGCGCTTTTCTCACTTTCTTACTCCTCTTTGTTCCCTCTTGGGCCTATGCCCAACCTCTCTCTCCCCTCTGATACCTGTCCCCTAGCCTTTTGGTTTCTCTTTGACTTCTATTCCTACCTTATTCCTCATCTCTCTTCTGTCTTCCTTCCCCCCTTTTTTTTTCTTTCCTTCCCGGGCTGCAAGACTAGTTCTGCCTATTTCCTTGACATTATGACTAGCACAACATTCATATCCTTTAATGCCAAAGGCCTTAATTCTCATGAGAAATGCTGCAGTGCTTTGCATAAACTGTGAAGGCTTAAAGCAGATATCACGTTTGTTCAAGACTCTAACTATTGCAACCATGTTGGCTATCATTGTACAACACGGACTCAAAAACTAAGAGGGTTAGTATCCTTTTTTCCAGGGGAGTGGGGTGGGAGTTTGTATCCCAACAGAGTGATGTTAATAGCTGATTTTTGTTTCTTCTGGGAGACCTACAAAGTAAAAAAGTGACGTTGGCCTCAGTCTATTTACCGAATCCTAGCCAAGTCACTTTTCTGGAGTTCTTTTAAATCTTTTAGAACTGACAGGGGGGAGGAGTCAAGTCCGTGAGAGAGCCTTGATTGGTCCGACCGCCAGAAGGCGGACCGGCTGGCTTGAGGGCACTAGAAAACTGCTCCAAGAATTAGCATACCCCGATCTAGTAATCTTTAGGGGGCTTGAATGTGTTAGTTCTCCAGGACCACACTAATTATAAATAGTGGATGTTGGTATGTAG
Organism: Nanorana parkeri; assembly: GCF_000935625.1. Classification (NCBI taxonomy): domain Eukaryota; kingdom Metazoa; phylum Chordata; class Amphibia; order Anura; family Dicroglossidae; genus Nanorana; species Nanorana parkeri. The sequence goes on along the minus strand of NW_017306300.1, from coordinate 2,696,806 downwards.
GCAAGCCAGATAATCAAATCCTACTTTATGGAATGTAAATCACTATCAAGCCTCCATAATTAATTGTTATATTCATATGTAAAAAAAAAAAGGGAAGAGGTTAAAAATGTCACATTTATTTAAGGCAATAAATACAATTGAATATGTAAAAAGTATTGTGATGTTATTCTGAATATTTTTATAAAAAGTTTATTTAAAAATGTTTTGATTGATTAAGTGTTTACATGAAGAAGGAATTTCCACTCTCACGTAAAGGTTTTTTTTAAAATGTTATCTTTTTTCAAAAATGGACATATATATGTGCACATACATACACCCATCTCCATATATATATGTACATACATACACATACACATATATACATACATACATACATACACATACACACACATATACATACATATATATGCACATACAAACATGTCTCGTGTCCAAAAACAATTCTTTAAAAACATTTATAGCTCCACAAATAATGACTCAATGCGCCTATACGTTGACTGAAGAACGCAAATGCAGAGATTAAGCTCCAGATTATTCTTATTGAGGTGAGAGTAAAAAAAAGTTTTGCTTGGTATACCCATGATGATGTTTTTGGTCTGTATCCTAATGCAGGAAAAAACAACCTATCATGATGGTGCTTTTTCTGTGACTACTTACAGGATTGTATGTATTTCAGTTTCCTCATTTAACCCATTCGGTGTTAGAGTATTAAGTTTATAGATCCAGAACGTTTCCCTTCTACATAATGAATGGAAACGTTCTGATGGAGAGAGGTGTGTGGGGATGTGTTCTATTGCAAAAACTCTCAAATCCTGGATCCTTTTTTGATGCTTAATAGCAAAATGCCTTGGGACGCTATGTTCTAGGTCACCCTTGGCAATCAAACGCCTATGGTCTCCAATCCTGGCCCGTAATGGGCGAATAGTCCGACCAATATACATTAAACCACACGGGCAGATAAGCCCGTAGATTACATGGTCATGGGAGCATGTGATGAACTGTCTAATTGAATGAACCTTATTGAGATTGTCAGTGAACTGCAACTGTCCATGGTCTATAAATTGACAGGTAAGGCATCTGGGCTTTCTGCATTGGAAGATGCCAACCCGATTGTCAAAGAGGAAATGTTTTGGTGTGCATTCGGGTGCTAGAAAAGACCTACTTGGTCCCACCCTATTTTTTACATTTCTCGTTCTCCTAAAATTGATTGATGGCTTAGGAGGTAATTTGGGACCCAGTCTAGGGACCTTCAGTAGGATATGCCAATGATTATTAACCACTTTTTGGATTGCTTTAAAACTATTGCTAAAAGTGGTGATAAATCTAATGTCTTTATTACTATAGTTATCTTTATCTTTACTGGGGTCCTTTGTTCTTTCCTCTGTTGGTTTCTGATTGGAGTAGTTATGAAATGCCTCGGTGATGAGTTCCTCCGGGTACTCCTTATCCCTGAATTTATCTAAAAGGAGGTGACTAGAGGTGACATAGTCACCATCCTGTGTGCAGTTCCTCTTTAGCCTACAGAATTGGCTTTTCGGTATATTCTTTTTCCATCGGGGGTGATGGCAACTCTTGTAGTGTAAGTATGAGTTCCCCCCTGTCGGTTGTATGTGATTGCTGGTGACAATTTTTTGGTCTATGAAGTACAGCTCGAGATCAAGGAACACTAGTCTAGTGCTGCTGACCTCGTGCGTAAAAGACAGACCGAAATTGTTGTCATTGCAATAAGTCACAAATTCTAAAACACTTTCCGGAGGGCCATCCCAGATGATTATTATATCATCGATATATCTACCATAGTAAATGAGCCTATTGGCAAAGGGGTTACGTGCCCAGATGTATCTACCATAGTAAATGAGCCTATTGGCAAAGGGGTTACGTGCCCAGATGTATAATGCCTCCCAGTGACCCATGGTCAGGTTTGCATAGCTTGGGGCATAATTGGCCCCCATTGCTGTCCCTTGGGTCTGGAGATAGAACTTCCCAAGGAAAGAGAAGTAGTTATGGGTCAAAGTAAATTCAGTGCAATTTACCAGAAACTGAGCTTGGTTATAATTAATTGATGTATGTCCCAGAAAGTTGTAGGGCGCTAAGGCCCACTTGATGCGGAATGGACGTATAAAGGGAACTTACGTCCAGTGAGACCCAGCTGTAATTAGGGTCCCATGTGTACGTAGATAGAATGTTAATCAAATGTCCCGAATCTTTGATATACGATGGGAGTGATGCTACTATTGGTTGTAAAAAATGGTCAATGTATTTGGAAAGGCCACTTGTCAAACTGTCAGTACTTGCAATAATTGGTCGTCCAGGGGGATTATTGCTGTCTTTATCAATCTTCGGGAGATGGTAAAAGTACGGCGTGTTGGGGTACTTAGCTAGTAGAAAGGACTTCTCTTTTGTGTTGATAATGCCTTTCTCATATGCAGGGCTGATTAGACCCTCAAGCTCTTTGTAAAAACTTGATAGAGGGTCTGCTGGGAGGAGTCTGTAAGTATTTGAATCCGACAACAATCTCTGGGCCTCTTGTATATATGTGGGGCGATCCTGAATCACTATTCCTCCGCCCTTGTCAGCTTGCTTGATTACAATGCTGCGATTGGATTCAAGGTCTTTAAGCGCTTTGTTTTCAAGGGACGTGAGATTATGATGGTGTTTTGCTTTTTCACATATGTCAAGCAGATCCGCATAGACCACATGGTAAAAAGTGTCTATGAAGGGTCCCTTGGAATGTGTCGGAAAAAAAGTGGATTTAGGTCTAAAACTGGTGTGTATTATTTCCGGGTTTAGAAAGGATTCGAGATCCAAGTCTAGGGTGGAGTTTCGGTCGGCTAATTCGTAGAGTATTTGTAAAATATCTCCATCTTCAGATTCGAGAGTGTCCAATGCTACCTCTATATCATGAGGGATATTGGAGGGGGCATCTGTGACTGAGATTTTGATGGTGGAGTTGGAGTAATGACTCCGGAGGGTCAAAAGCCTAATGAATCTATTTAAATCCTTAAAGAGAGTGAACGGGTCTAGTTTTGTGTCAGGAGCAAAGTTCAGACCTTTGCTCAGTAGTGATATTTCACTTGGAGTGAGGCAGTGTTTGGATAGGTTAAAGATTTTTATTGTGGACTTCTTTGTAATTATTTTTCTTTTTTTGGCATTTTGGCTGTTTTTTCTTCCTCTAATCCCTCTTCTCTTTTTTTTCTTTTTGTGTTTTGAGGCATTAGAGGACCCTGCTCTAAAAAAGAATTTGTTAGACTGCTTGGTTGCGGAGTGTGTGTCATATTTAAAAGTTCTGGGCATGAATCTTCCACCATACCAATGGTGGAAGTGTCATGTGTGGCTGTGGCGGTGTCTATGGGTTCTATTGGGTTGTCACAGAGTTGTACATGAGTTGCTGTGTTTGTTACATACGTAATTACCCCTACCATTACTGGGGATTGTCCGTGGGTGGGTATATTGGTTCTCTGCATACCCACGACGGTGGGAGAAGGGGGAGGGGGGATAATGGGGCTCTTCTTGGCAACCGGCTTTCTTTTCTTAATGTTTGTTTTATCCACAATATCATGAGCCAGTCTAGATCTAAATTGGAGAGACTCCTCATCCCATACGAGTTCGGCGACTCTGCTGGACGGTACTGGGTTTATGGCTAAAAGAGGGACTGGATTGGGTTGGTGTTTGGAGTGACGTCGAGATTGTTTACAATGCTACGAGTGAACGGGTCTGGTTTTGTGTCAGGAGCAAAGTTCAGACCTTTGCTCCCCTGTGACAGCATAACTGTAAGTTATACATATACTTTTTAACCCTCATAATCCAGCCAGTCACAGCAGACTGTGCAGCATTCACCTATTGATCAACTGTTATGCTATACCCAATAATTATCTTCTCAGGTTGTTGCACTCTTCCTTATACTGTGTTTGTTCACTTTTCTGGAGGATTGTTTGACGTGCCTGCATGCATTTCAGGAAGGGATGTTAATGCTAGAAGGTGACTTTGATCTAGCCTTGGATTCCCTGCTTGACACATCAAGCTCTGCCTCACAACTTTCCTTTTCACATCTTAAGTGTATTAAAATGTCTTTACAATCATTGATGTTGATAGATGCGTGGCGTTTTCAATATCCTAATGATAAAGACTTTACATTTTTCTCAACGCTGCATCAGTTGTATTCCTGCATCGATTACTTTATGGTTACCCATAATTCCTCTGGTAGTGTCTACCTCCATTGTTACAGCTGTGATTTCTGATCATGCTCCTATCACCCTAACCTTCTTGCTTGGCCCTCCGGTTCCCCCTGACCTGGTATTGGTGACTTAATGAATCTCTCCTCCAGGATGACCTAATGGTTTAAGGGCTATCAGAGGCGCTACAGAGGATTTTTAATGCTGATGAAGGTCCTGAGGTGTCTCCACTAATTGTGTGTGAGGCGCATACATGTGTGATGTGGGGTATTCTTATTCAAAAGGGTTCATAAGTAAAAAAGGCTTGATTTACTCTATACCCACTGCAGCAGTCTGTGGGTGTAGAGTAAATCATGTTTATCCAATGGTATGAGACTGAGCTGCCTTTTGAGAGTAAAGTCCATGAACACATTGCACTTGAAACCACCGTTCCAAAGTAATAAAGGTGGGTGCTGCGGCTTTCAATAGCTGGCGACCATGATATTTAGCTAGTAGAATATATAGAGACACCGACACTCCAAATAGGGAATCAAATATGTCTGTTTATTGACGTACGAGCAGCATAGCGTGATGCCTTCAATGCATCAGGTATCCAGGCATTCATGAATCCAGGTATGTGTCTGTCTTTAAATTTTCAACTTGTAACCTTTTCCTTGTTGCTTTACCATTATTTTGCAGTCTATTAATTTCATATGCATTTTATACTGCAGCTGTATACAGTTAACTAAGTTTATTTGTAGTGAGTTTGTTTTATATACATTTTTCATGTTTCAGACACCAGTCTTCAGTTCTATTGATGTCCTATTCTCCTACTCTATGACTACTGCTTTTCCAACAACCTTACTTGCCTCTTAAATCTAAAAGTAGGGGTAGTCTGTACAATGGAGCTTACCTGCAAACCAAACAAACTAAGTTATTTTTTTAGTTAAGAACAAACACAAGAATAAGAAAGGGACTCTTCCAGTGTGCAACCTAAAAAACATGCTACACCACTAAAGCTTACACCAATTTTACTTCTAAGATACATACAGTATATTGTTCTTATTACTCCTGTCTCTCACCATTGAACTCCAAAGCCACCTGTATGCATCCAACAACAAGATAATTAATTGCTTTGTTTATCAATGTGATTGAGTTTTTGTTCAGTTGGTTCTAATTTTCTTTTATATGTGTAATCATATGAAGTAAAATGAATTAAAATATGTATCCCATGTGTATTATTATTTTCCTTAACAAATTGGGGTCAGAGCTAGAAAAAGTTAATATGGATATTTATTGGAACTTTCATGCTGTGTGCATTTTTAACTCCACTTTATTTAGTTCAAGATTTCCACATAAAAGATACATTTCAAAACAATGTGCCAATTCACTACTAATCGGTCTCCTTTTGTCTTACCATTTATTTCAAATGTTTAAAATGGTCTGTCAGCTATTTCTTTTTATAAATGTCTAAGATCTACTTATGACTTCTCTTGGACTTGCCTCCTTTATCTTTTAACATTCTCCCTGGAATATCTTTAACTGTAAGTGTCTTGGCATAACCCTTGCTTAAGCCCTTCTCCATGCTTCTTCCACTTGTGGGACATCTTTAATATATTAGACTCCTAACTCTTGCACACAGCTATGTTTAGATCAGTAAAATCAAAATAAAAAATGTGTAGCCATGGTCAGTAATTCATGCATGTATGCATATAAAGGCTGGAATAAAAGCTTATTTGGGCAGGTCCTTTTCATTCCCTGTGTAATTTTTATCTACATGTTTCCATGGATTTCAAAGTCTGTATCCCTATTTGATGCACAATACTGGTAATATGTTGCTATTTTATTAAGATACATTAAGACGAATTAGAAGGAAAAGGTAGAACCATAACCTTTACACATGATCTCAGCACACAAAGCAGATAAAAAGCTCAGAGTCAGATGTTAACAAATTCTGACTAACTTGAGTTTTTCATGGCAGTAGAGAGTTAATGTCTTTTTTTTATGATTCTCTGAGTCTTGCTAAATGAAGCACATTTCTAATTAATGTAAATCTTGCACACATGAGAAATAGCTTTTCAATAGTTATGCTAGGCAATATGTCTGAGGTTAACTTACAACAATAAAAATAAATATGTCAAGGACAAGAACATTTGCATTGTACCCCTATTTGCAACATTGCTAATTGGTTTCCCCGATCAACCGTGTTTTTATGGCTTTGCATTTGAAGAAGAGTCAAATTTTATTCATGTGACTGACCCATGGCATTCTAATTACTAGTGGATCCAGATCTTTTTTTTATTCTGCTGTTACAAAAAAGCTCATCAGAGTTTAAAATAATTAATTGCTTTGCTAATCAATGTGATTGAGTTTTTGTTCAGTTGGTTCTAATTTTCTTTTTTATGTGTAATCATATAGAGGAAAATAAATTGAAATATGTATCCCATGTGTATTATTTTTTCCTTAACAAATCGGGGTCAGAGCTAGAATAAGTTTCAGGATATTTATTGGAACTTTCATGCTGTGTGCATTTTTAACTCCACTTTATTTAGTAAATGATTTCCACATTGAAGATACATCCCAAAACAATATTTCCTATCTAACAGGCTCACAAACAATACTAACATACATAAATAATGCATTATGTGGTAAAGTATTACAACGGCAAAGTGAAATTACAATTACCACAGCAATTAAAGTGAAGCAAGTTGGGGTCATGGCCAGTGGCTTCATGTAGCTGAACCCATGACAGAGAGCTCCCACCTGCAGAGGTGGCTCTTTAATTAGGCGAGTTAGACGGTCGCCTAAGGCCTCGTGCTCACGAGGGCCCCGCAGCCGCCTAACTCGCCTAGTCTACAGTAGGGTTAGGCAGGGCTTGCGCTGTGGGGGGAGAAAAAAAAAAAAGTACCGCTACGCCTGTCCCGACTCCCGCGCTCCCCCACAGAGATTGCACTACTTCACATTCCCCTGCTGGGACTCTGCTCTGTCCGCAGCCCAGCTGGGCTTTACTAGTGGCAGTGCGGCCCCAGCAGGAGAGAGAGAGCCGGGAGAAAGCAGCCAGACACACATGCAGCATCAGGCAGAGAACGGGGGCAGCAGTGGCAGAGAACGGGGCGAGTCTCTGAAAACTATCCAGGGATGGAACTACTGGCGGGGGGGCCACAGACAGGGGAGGAGGTGGAGGACGCCGGGGCTGGGGCCCTGCACCGCTGGTCCAGTGAAGGAGAAGGCCGTTGCTTGAAGAAGCCCACTGCTTCAGGTAAGGAAGAGCTGCAAGGAAAGGGCCCCCTAACCAGCCCACTTGACACCCTGCAGAGCCTACCATAGAGAGTCTCTGTGGGCTGTGCAGGATCTATGGTGGGTTCTGCAGGCCTCAGGTGGGTCAGTTGCTATGCCCAGAGCCCAGTGCATTTCTATGCCAAGTGCGTTGCTATGCCCAGAGCCCAGTGTATTTATATGCCCAGTGCGTTGCTATGCCCAGAGTCCAGTGCATTGCTGTTCCTATGTCCAGTGCGTTGCTACCCGAAAATAAGACACTGTCTTATATTTTTTTTGGCTCAAAAAACACACTAGGTCTTATTTTCAGGGAAGGTCTTATTTATTTTTTTAATGTATAACAATTCAAAGTTAATGCAAATCCAAATTAAATAATACAAAATGGCAAAGTTAAGAATAGGGTGAAGGAGAAGGCCGTTGCTTGAAGAAGCCCACTGCTGCAGGTAAGGAAGAGCTGCAAGGAAAGGGCCCCCTAACCAGCCCACTTGACACCCTGCAGAGCCTACCATAGAGTCTCTGTGGGCTGTGCAGGATCTTTGGTGGGTTCTGCAGGCCTCAGGTGGGTCAGTTGCTATGCCCAGAGCCCAGTGCATTTCTATGCCCAGTGCATTGCTATGCCCAGAGTCCAGTGAGTTGTTATGCCCAGTGTGTTGCTATGCCCAGAGTCCAGTGCGTCACTATGCCCAGAGCCCAGTGCATTTGTATGCCCAGTACGTTGCTATGCCCAGAGCCCAGTGCATTTATATGCCCAGAGTCCAGTGAGTTATGCCCAGTGTGTTGCTATGCACAGTCCAGTGTGTTGCTATGCCCAGAGTCCAGTGCATTTCTATGCACAGTGCGTTGCTATGCCCAGAGCCCAGTGTATTTCTATGCCCAGTGTGTTGCTATGCCCAGTGCATTGCTATGCCCAGTACGTTGCTATGCCCAGTGCATTGCTATGCCCAGATTCCAGTGCATTTCTATGCCCAGTGAGTTGTTATGCCCAGTGCATTTCTATGCCCAGAGTCCATTGAGTTGTTATGCCCAGAGTCCAGTACGTTGCTATGCCCAGTGCGTTGCTATGCCCAGAGTTCAGTGCATTTCTATGCCCAGTGCGTTGCTACCCGAAAATAAGACACTGTCTTATATTTTTTTTGGCTAAAAAAAAAAAACACACTTAGGTCTTATTTTCAGGGAAGGTCTTATTTATTTTTTTAATGTATAACAATCCAAAGTTAATGCAAATCCAAATTAAATAATACAAAAAATGGCAAAGTTAAGAATAGGGTGATCAGGGCAATCAGGGGTGCCGTACCTTTCCAAGAGCAATTTGGTAACCAGAAAAAGCGAAGCGCACTTTCAATATTGATTCCTCACAGGCGGAGTGTATTTGGTATCACTCTGCCTGTGACAGGAGGCGGCGCTATAGAGGAGGCATCAGCTTATGTGGCTCTGCTCCCTCCGGTGCCGCCTCGCTTCCTCTAGCGCTTGCTTCATTGGCACCGCTGATTCTCTCCCGCGGCTCTTCAGGTTCCCCCTTATGCCACCACCAGCCCTGGGAACGGTCACAACTAGGTCTTATTTTCGGGGTAGGTCTTATATTTTAGCAGTTCCCCAAAATAGTACTATGTCTTATTTTTGGGGTAGGTCTTATTTTCAGGGAAACAGGGTATGCCCAGAGTCCAATTCAGATACAGTTCTGCATTGCCATATAAATGTATTGCTTGGATTTGTAGTCCCTCTACAACTGGTACTATTCTGCATTAGAGTGTAAGCTCCTCTGTACAGAGACTGATATCAGTGGCTCAGTCTTCTCTGTACAGCACTGCGGTATAAGTCAGGGCTATATACATGTATAATAATAGTGTGTGACTGTGGGGGGACATTAGAGTGTAAGCTCCTGTGTACAGAGAACACCGGGGGTTGGGGGGGCCAGTGAGATCTGCTCCCCCTTCTCTCTCTCTCTCCTGCCTCTCTCCCCGCCATTCTCTCCCCTGGCTGTCTCACCCCTGGCTGTCTCTCCCCTGGCTGTCTCTCCCCTGGCTGTCTCTCTTTGCTCTCCCCTGGCTGTCTCTCTTCGCTCTCTCCTGGCTGTCTCTCTTCGCTCTCTCCTGGCTGTCTCTCTTCGCTCTCTCCTGGCTGTCTCTCTTCGCAATATTCATGCAGTCAGCATACCGGAATGCACTGAATGCAATAGAATTTATGGAACACTGGCTACTGGAAGTATTTGGCAAAGCTATTCGCTGTGGAAAGGGCACACCACATTCGTTCCTTCTCGCCACCTGCCACCGGGCAATCCTCCTCGGCCTCTTCTTGTCAGGCTCCTTAACTATCATGACAAAGAACACATTCAACACAAAGCTAAATAATTGGGAGACATATCAATGGCAGAACGTTTAGCAACGTCATGCCAAATGTTAGGACGTCAAGAAAAGGTTACAAAAGCTGCACTTCTACTCTATGATTTACCCTGCAAGGTTACGATTTGTGGCAGATGGCGAGACTCATTTTTTTCATTCTCTTTCTCAAGCTTCAGCCTGGCTGGATCATTATCCTATGAATTGCTTTATTGCCACCTGAAGGTCTACCTGTGCGCTGTATGGCGCTATTCTCCTGTTTTCTATTGGGGAATTTTGGTTTTGTAATATATCATTTCCTCATCAATCTTTGATTCAGACTCTCTGCAGCTCTCTCGTTTCTGTTTTTTTTTTTTTGTCATTGTCTACCATATGGTCCGGTTCTGTTACCTCCAGTTTACACGATGTGGCTTTTTTGTTGTTGCTACCTGTGGAACTGTCTGGTGCCCTGGTACCCCGAATATTTCCCTGCATGGATAGTTTGGTTCACTTGTTTTTGTTTTTTTGTGTGTGTTCTTTTTTCTTATTGGGCTATGATGGGCTCTATCTTTGTTGTGCTCTACTCAGTAGTACAGCACAATATACTTATCTTCAACATATCTCTCTACTCACCTTGTTAGAGGCTGATAGGTCTTATTATAAGACTTATTGGCACTCAATTATTCCTACCCTACTTCAGACGTATCATACAGACCATTTTCCCTTTTTAACGTAAGATTTTGTTTAAATTACTTGCTAATAGACTGTCCACCAAAATTTCTTCTATTGTACATCCAGACCAGTCTGGTTTTATGACCCACAAGTCTACTGCTGTCAATGTCTGCAGGGTGTTTTTGAATAGGCACGCTCCAATTGCTAACTTAGGTAACAGATCCCTATTGGCCCTGGATATTGCCAAGGCATTTGACAGTGTGGAGTGGTGCTATCTTTTGGCTTTGGTCTGCCTTTGGCTTTGGTCCTAATTTCTGAATTTGAGTTCGCCTTCTCTATTGTCATCCTTTAGCTAACATTAAAATTAATGATGCCCTTTCTTCTCAATTTACTTTACACTGTGACACTAGACAAGGCTGCCCATTGTCTCCATTACTATTTGCTTTAGCTATTGATCCTTTGACTGCTCTTATTTAGCAGTCTGCAGACGTTGTTAGCTTTAGACGAAAAACACGTGAGGAGAAGTTTGCTTTATATGCTGATGATACCCTTCTTTTTCTAGCAGATACGGGTCCTTCCCTACATAGTGTTATGAGTCATTTGTCAGATTTTGCTAAATTTTCTGGTTTGGTGGTTAATTGGGATTAATCCACCCTGTTCCCTTAGCCTCTTAATTTTTGCTTGTATCTGTTCATCCTCCTACCATGTATCCAGGGATATGTATTACCATGGTCTTATAACATTATCTCCCTCTCAATCCACTTTTAATCACAATGTAAGTCTTGGCTTAAACTTCGTCTTTCAGTTGCTGGCAGGGTCAATTTGATAAAAATGTTTTGGATACCTCAACTCCTTTATGTTTTACACAATTCCCCAATTTGTATACCTTGAAAGATTTTTGATCAGAACACTGTCTTTTGAGATCTTATTTGGAGACAAAAAGAAGCCAGATTGAAATTGGATAAATTGCATAGGCCTAAAAATGTATGTGGCTTTGCCCTCCCCAATCCCTGGCTGTATTTTATAGCTTCCCAGTTGCAACATCTGGCTGGCTGGGCCGAGGAGGGAGTGCATCCACAATATTTTAATATTCTTTTTTATCTTTTTGCTGGATTTGATCCAATGCAATATTTGGAGAGTGATTTTTATGTCAGGACTTACTCCCACCTCACTACTTTAAAATTAATAGGATTGATTTGGAATGCAGCCAAGAATCTACTGCATACAGTATATCTGGTCTCACGCGGTATACACCTCTCTGGAGAAATGGTTGTTTACCTGAACTTCTTCTTTTAGAGGGGTTTCATACTTGGCATCAAGCAGGGATATATACTGTCATTCAGCTATACAAGCACGGTATACTTTGCTCCTTTTAATGTCTACAATCTAAATTTCAATTACATAAAAATAGCTTTTTTGGGGTTTCTCTAGTAGTGCTATGTGCTACACTCCCAGTTTTCTTCATCCTAAATTTTTTTTACTCTGGTTTTTGATACATTATTCTCCCCTTCTTTGCCTTTTGGGTGTCTTCAATGACCCAGATTGAGATTCCCCTATACTATTGGCTCTTAAACGAGTGTTGTTTAAGGCCACTTGCCTCATTGTGAGTAAAAGGATATCACCCTTTCCTCCTAAGGTTTCTGCTTGGATGGTGGAACTTGACAGAATGATTGCATTTGAATGCATCACCTATCAATCCAGGGGTTCTATACATAGGTTCTACTCGATATGGTCCAAATGGTTATCATTTCATACTGCTGATGTGTCTATTTGCTCTCCCTACTAGATGAAACCTTTTTTTCATCTTATTCCTCATTTATAGTCATATAACAGCTCCATTTGTTTATAAATGTATTTTATTGAAGCTTTCAACATGCCCTTCACTATATATTGTTTCTCTAAGCTGTGATTATACCTATGGTATTTTTACCTTCTGTATCTGGTTTTCTGCATTTACAAAAATACTAATTTAAAAAAATCTGATTAAAAAAAGTGTAGCAAGTTGATTATTTAAGGAAAATGTTGCAAAGCAAAGATTATTCTGACATTCACCAATACAGGTGATATTTTTAAACTGATGTGGGATTTAGTAGACTATACAGTAGATACTCTCTTAGCCATTATAATATATAGGATTAGAGCATTCTGCACTTTCAAAACACTTCTGCAATCAGAATTGTTGCCAATGCACAAACACCATTGCTTCACCTGACATAGCATGGTTTGGTCTAGTAAAGAAGTGAGTAGTGTACCTGGAGCTTCATTCTATTTCAGTCTGCTTGTGTGCATGGTTATTGCAGCAAATAATGGTTTCTCCTGTAGCCAAAATATTTTTTTTTTTACATTTTTGGGTTTGGGGGATATGTGATAGCATTTGTAGAGGCATCTAGTTGTAATATAGAGGGATGTTCCTATATATTTGTGTCATTACACAATACTATACAGTATAATACCTGCTTTCTCTTTCCGGGCTGAGTTGCTAGCATAGTGAAAGACCTCTGGCACCCCGAGGTGTGGTATAAATGTGCTTAAAGGGAGGGGCTTTAAGGTACATAGCTAAATAAAATCTGAATCTACTATATACATATGGCACAGATATTCCACAGTCATTATACCTGCAAAATATGCCTTCATTACTACACCACAATTGAATATCTAACAGACATCAGCACAATCATTAAAAAACAAACTCATACGCTACAATATATACTATATTATATATGCTTTTCTGTGCACAACCTACCTTAAAGAAGGTAGGTTGGTAGGTTATTAAAATGGTCAGTCAGTGATTACTAGCAACTGTTAAGACAATAACAATTTTGGTCAAGATGATGGGCTAAAATAACACATAAGACACAGAGTGCAGAGCTCAGGAGGACATAACGCACATAGTGCAGGGGTCAGGAATGTATTGCACACAGAGTTCAGGAGTATGTAAGGCACAGAGTATATGGCTCAGGTGTGTGTATAAGGCAGAGAGTGCAGTGGGCAGGAGTGCATAAGGCACAGAGCATAGGATTCAGGAGTGCATAATGCAGAGAGTAGAAGGGTCGGGTGTGTCTAAGGCACCAGGTGTATGCAACGCAGAGGGTAAGAAACACAAAATACACAGAGTGCAGGAGTCAAAACTTTGTAAAATTGCAGGCATTAGGAGTGTGTTGAGGCACATGGAGTTACATGGAAAACAGATTTTATAATTGTATGCAACTGATGGGATCCATATATAAACATACATGAGTATATAGGGTGTACACTATTGCTATTTTGAGTTAAATGTTGCTATAGAGGTGACACCTGAATGTGTTCATTGACTCTTTTATATTAAACTCTTATTCTAGCAATGGTCATGAGTCCATTATCTTTTTAAACATGAGATCCACAGTTTTCTTTGTTAAACATTTTATGCCACCCAAAAATAGTAGTGTGTTTCCCTCACATCTGATTTTATGAAGTCAGGGTATTTCCCCTTTTTGAAAATTAATGGTGGTTTTTCTTTTTTCCTTTTATGAGCCAATATATTTATCCATTTTTTTAATCACTTTTGAACAGTCACTTACCAGTCATAAAAAGTCTATACTGAATTATTTAATGATATTCCACAAAATTAGTCCCGAAAAATCACTTTTTATCCTGTTTATCACTTACCCACTCACAAAATATATTGTCTTATATTTTAACTGCCAAACATTATCTAGAGGAATGCAGAACATTCACTGATAAATTTCAAATATAGAAAGTGAAGAATAGTAAAACTGATTACCATTCTTAGAATTCTATATCTATCATCATAAAGAAATAGCAACAAGAAAACTAATGTAAAATGTTGTCAGTGTGTGTTAAATGATAGCACAATAAATATACCTTAACGTAAAGCAATGCAGATAGCAACCTTATTATAATAGATAGTAAGGGACAACATGGCTGAATGGAGAATTACATTTATAATTTTTCTACATAATATTGAGTACAAGAAAATTATATTTGCTGCAAATGTCCTATATATAAAATTATCTACTGTGCATAAAATATTCACAGCTTTTCTCTCAAGTAATGTCACTATTAATTGAAGCAAATGTTCATGGAAATAAGAACTAAGCAGTTATTGCAAAATGTTACTTTAAACAGCAAAAATAATTCAGCCTCTCATTAATTATTGAAAAGTTTTAAATAAAATTCAAGTAGGAAATTGGACTATATATTTATGAAGCACATTAGTAGTAACGTAATTCTGCTTTTTCACTGAACCATTCATCAGCCCTTGAAAATTTATTTTTTTGCAGCTTTTATGTTCCCTGATTTTAGATAATAGATAAATGATCAAATCTCAAATTACTCTTTACCATCACACAATGAAAGAAATGGCTTTTCAAAGGTGTTGTTCTAACCAATCATAGATAATATATGTTACTAATAAAGTTATTATTGTTGCATTATCAGTAAACTGTATAAATGTCTTTACTTAAACAAAGAGTAAGCATAAATCTGTTATCACTCTTTCAGGACTTTGACAATGATACATTTACTGCTGAATACATGTAAAAACTGCACACGGTAACATTTAGAGCCCATTCACACTATGGGGCTGATTTTGGAAAATCATGTTCATACTATTATGACACGTTTATTTATTTATTATTTTTTTCACAATAATATTTTTTTCACATATATGACACATGTTCTTTGAAGATTTTTGTTTATTTATTTAATAAGGTCCATGTATGACACGCCTTTTATGACACCTGCTGACACATTTTATAATGTACTATAAGTTTTTACACAAATATTTATTATATATACACTGTTTCACGATTGCTTGACACGGAGGTGACACCATATGATCCTTACCGTTATCTAATTTCCTGAAGGGCATTTAGCGCTGTACACTTCATTACACCATGTTCATACTATGCCTATGATAGAAAAAAAAAGGCACCACTGTGTGTGCATGTAATACCATGCACGGACTGGTGCGGCAAGCAATGATATATGTTGAAGTTTGGTTTGTAAATGTTGTAGTACTGTGTAAAATTGTTAGTAACTACCTTTTGATATTCTTTTTAAGATGGCTGTTGATTAATGCTAGATACCAGCGAACAGGATTGTGGAAGAGGTAATATGTTGCATCGTGTAATGTATTTTACATTTCTCTACTTCTACAAATGTTTTCCATACTTAATAAACTTCTCTTCTTTTGGTGAAATCCTACATAGTTATTGATTATTGATGCACTTTCTCAGATGACTTATGACTTTTACATAATTTTTCTTATGCAAGTTTGTTTTCTTGCGCATACCATTAAACCATTTTTCAGCCATAATTAAGTCCTATTAGGCTTTCCTTGTAAAGCACTCTGCCTTTTTAAAAGTAACTCCTTTATTGTGTATGGTAGCTCATTATTCCCCATAGGCTATGGTATCTTTATACCAGCTTACAAGGTAGCAGCATGTCCAAGATGCTTGATCATAATGACATTGCTGGAGAATATAATAATTGATGCTGGATGATCCCATGGGATGTGGCATTGTTCCTATATTTTGGCATGTGTTCCTATATTTTTAAACAAACACCTCTTTGAGAATGTGCATGTCTTTATTTATGTAAAGAAGGGGTAATTATGCAAGTTGGGGAAGTAAAGGTACTAGGATGCCCTTGGACAACATCCATGCCATGCTCCTCACAGGCTGAGTGTATGAGCATTATGAGAACATTATATCTTGTGCAAAGTGAGGACCTGCAACTTACCTTTATCTTACTTGGACACTTGCTCTGCTGGAACATTTTATCTGTATCTAGAGAACTGATAAAGGACTAGGTGGTGGGGAGGTTGGAGTGGACTTTTCCTGATTTATTAGTTCACAGAATGAACTAAAGGGGGAAATAAGGTGGAAAAGTTGGTTAAGCTAAAAATCAATTTTGTATTTATGTTCAAGACTCCATTTTGTTTAAAAGTTTAAAGTTTTGTTTGTCAGCTTAAAAGTTTTGCGTAACTTCCTCTTTTTCTTTGTCACAAGTTAAGTCTTGTGAGATGGTCAAGTAACCACTTAAAATGAATGTGGTGACAAAGTGAATCTTGTAGAACACAGGTCCATAAAAAATGTGGTTAAAGATAATTAACTCTTTCAATTGCTCTGATAAAAAGTCAAATATTATTGGATGACTTGTATTTCTGTGCCTGCCCAGTGTGGAATGTCACTGGGATGTATCTAATCAATTATGCTAATGTTGCATCACTTAAAATCTCATGTAACCTATTGTAAAAGTGCAGAATGTTTTAGCTTGGCATGCTGCCCAATAGCTATTGAATAAATTATAATATGGAAGAACAAGAATCTCTGTTTCTGGTATTTCTGCCAGGACACGTGATAACTTTTTTTACGCCAAATTACCATGCCAAAGCCAAAAGGACATTAACCCATGATGGAGAGATTCTCACATGTGCAATTTTAATTAAAACATTTTTTTTCCCCTTTTGCTGTTTAATAATATTGGAGGATATTCAGCATGCATTGGCTGTAAGAGTGCATGGCAGCCAGGGTTACACATCCACATCCTGGCATGAAACACTATTTTCATGGGCCCCCCCCCCCCCCCAAAAAAAAAGTACTCACTTAAGCTAATACAAACATGTAAAATCCAGAAGCTGACACGTGGGCTCCCTTTAGGATGCAGGAACTTACATATGCGAGGTTTAATTTGTGTATAAATCTTTTGTAGAGATAATTTTAAAACATTTAAGATGCAATTTTGACTTTTTTTCGTTTTTTAAATGTGGTTGTTTTATGAACAAATTATGCATAAAATAATTAAAGGTGTTAATAATGGTGATCTGCATATGCTAATTTAAGAGCTAAAAAATATTCTCCACATGCAGTAATTTGTAAATATTCTGGAAATTATGCAAATTTAGAATAGAGTGCACTGTCTGCAATATAACATGCAAATTGCTCACACATTTTCTTGAGCATACATAAGAACATTTACCATCACAATCAAGTAACGGACCATAGTTATGTTTTTTTAGGTTGCAGTTGTCTTTTTTCTGAAGTTTGCTGATGAATAGCTGTGTTACTTATGTATTGATATAATTTGTATAAGTTTTCAATAAGACTTCTTGCACTACACAGTCTTTTTATTTTTTATACGCCACTGTCTGGGTGGTAGATGTTTCCCCACAAATGTTTCACACCATGTAGGTGTGTTGATTATGGGCACTTCTATTGTGTGTCTCTATCGTAAGAATGCACATCAAAATACGCAATGGCATTATTTGGCATGTTTTGCAATTCAATTGCATGCCATGGGTGCATTCACATTTATAAATGAGGCCCTATGTGCTACAGCCCATCCCCCACCAGCCTGTCTCCTGCCACTAGCTGCAGAGAGGGGAACCTTACTCTCAGTAATTTCATTGCAGTGGTCCAACACCCTCTTTTGAGTCAGATCCATATCTCTGCAATCAGCAAAGCTCATGTTCTCTGCTAATTGGAAAATTCTGACTCTAACTAGGTAGGAGAGCATGTTTGAACTCTGCAATGAGATCACTGCTTCCTCAGAGAGAGCAAGAGTCCAACTCTGAAGCTGCTGCCAGGAGACAGGCTTTTCTACATGGTTGCGGTTGTTTTAGAAAGATTATAAACTGCAAGACATTAAACACCATTTGTTTTCATGCACCTGGAATGTATTTAGTGTTGCTTATGTGTTTAGATGAAGCATTGAGATCTTAAGGAATGCTGAATTGAGTTTTACTTGCTTAGGAGAACATTGCATCAGAATACAGCATACAGAGAGAACTTCCTGTGTATATATAATAGATAAGCATGCACATACAGACTAGTATAGACTAGCATTGCACTACAGTGCCATCTACAGCTCAAAATACATAATTACACAAGTCATACAATCATATATAGTATATGCTGTTGCATTTCCAGCATTTAGTTGATTTAAATTGTGGGTTTATTTGGACTTTTAACAGAACCATAAATATTAATAAGAAGTATTCCCCCCACTAGCATTTGCTCACACTTAAATTCCATCCCCATATGCAGAGCAAATGTTTCTTTCATCATTCATTCATTCATTGGGATTATATATATAGAATTCTTAGGAATGCACAACACAGCTTGTAGAGTTAATAAGTCTGGGGAATGTGGTCACTGGAGAATTATGTTAGTAAAGTGACCATCAGCAGAATAATGCATATGTGCAATTGGGATCAATGGAGAGTATAGAGGGTACAGTGTATAGTGGTTTAAAATTTGTAAAATACAACATGACATACATATTGCAGAGAAGTAATGTACAGAATGGTCTAGAGTGGTCTAGAGCAGGGGTGCCCATTAGGTAGATTGTGATCTACCAGTAGCTCTCAAAGCTGATGCTGGTAGATCACGAAGGGTGTGAATGGCGGACCCTTTATTCCATTTTGGTATATTTATTTAGCTGTGCACACATGATTCCCTATGAGCCTGAGTCTGCTGAGCCAAGAGGGAACGAGGGAGTTTTTTTTTCCGTTGGTAGATCTCATGTAGCTCGTCATTTGAAAAGTAGATCTTAACACAAAAATTGTGGGCACCCCTGGTCTAGATCAGGCCTTCTTAAACTTTCTCCACTCGTGACCCCTTTTTGGCCGAGAAAATGTTTAAGGGACCCCAACGTCGGTCTTTGTCTCCCCCCTCCCCCCGCATAAGTCGGTGTCTCTCCCCCCCAGCGTCGGTCGGTGTCTCTCTCTACCCCCCAGCACCAGTCACTGCCTCTCTCCCCCCAGCACCAGTCACTGTGTCTCTCCTCTTCCCCCTTCCCCCTCCAGCACCAGTCACTGTGTCTCTCCTCTTCTCTCCCCCTCCCCCC
>NW_017306300.1:2669450-2677198 GCF_000935625.1 Nanorana parkeri | reverse complement strand
TCTTTCTCTGTATGTAAACAAAAAACCTTCCTGCGCACACGTGCTCAGGAAGGTACCAAGTGCACAGGGGGGCCGCAACCTTAAAAACTACACTACACTGCAAATTATTCAGTAAACTGAAATAAAACAGTCTAGCTTGGTGCCCAGATCTCCTCGGCCGCCTAGGCCCCTCACACAAGTACCGGCCATACCCCCCTGATGGCAGTCATGGCCGGGTAATTGGATCGCAACCCCCCGATTCACTTGTGGGACCCCATATGGGGCCGCAACCCACACTTTAAGAAGCACTGGTCTAGAGTATGTAACATACAGTGCTGCATACAAGGTGCAGCTTTCCAGAGTATGTAATGTACAGCATGTTACACAGGTTGCTTCTATACAGAGTATGTCACATACAGCATGGCATACTTTATGCAGGCATCCAGAGTATGTAATGTGTAGTAGGACATTCTTGCTGACATGTCCTTTGCTGCCACCATTTTGTTGAAACAGTGATTTGTCCTTAAAGTGCATTTATAACCAAACTTACATTTTTAGCTTTGAATAGGGTAAGGTAAAGTTACTGTTGTCTGTGTGCAACTATGGACATTTACCTTCCATTCATGTCCCTGAGAGTCAACAAGGATTTAGTGGAAATTTATACAAAGGGAGAGGAATTTCCCTCAGGTGTCAGTAGTCACCTGAACAAACATACTTAGTGCATTTTTTTACCCTCACTGTTTCTACTTTGGATTTCTCATCTCTTTCTCTCTTGGTGAAAATGACCATCAGGAACATTTTAGATGGTGCATCCACCTAGTGAAGAACAATTCAACAATAAAAACTTAAAAGGGTTGCTAACACTTCCATACTTCATCCAAAATGGGAAAAAAAGATGTTATAACTGTATATACATTTTAACACAATGGTGGGCACACTGAATTATATTGGTGGTCGTGGTGTATTGTAATATTTATGATCTTTATTGATGTGTTATGTGCATTGTTACATCAGTAGTCAGTAAAGACCTTGGAGGTCAGTTGTGTAATGTACCATTATATCAGAGAGCGGTGATGAAGTGCACTTTTACATGGTACACAGTGTGCCGTTTTATTGATGGTTGTTGGTCAGTGAAGTGCATCATAACCATTCCATTGGATGTCGGTGATGAAGTGTACCATTATCAGGCCTCAAAATTTCCACTCGCCCCCTCGCAATTGGCGAGTGAAAATTGCGGGGGGGTGGGGGGCGAGGGGAATCTCATCGAGGAGCGCCGCCGGCGGGACCAGAGATGGGACACTACCGTCGCGGCAATTGCTCGCTTTTGTTCTCTCTTCTCATTGGCCACTGTAGCTCCAGAGCGGCTGATGAAAAGAGAGAACACAAGGGAACGATCACAGTGGTGGTAGTGTCCCATCTCTGGTCCCGCCGGCGGCGCTCCTCGATGACATCTGCTGTCTTCTGCAGCTTCCTCTGCCCACCTCAGCTGCCAGGCAAGGAGGAAGATTGCAGAGACTGAGACCGGCCATCCAGAAAGCAGGGAAAAGGACACGGTACGGTACAAGTACATGGAGGAACTCTGCACCGACCTCCACCACAACCCCCCCCCCACCACCAGGAGAAAGAAGAGGCACCTGAATACCAGCTAAGTGCACTGTAAGTCCCTTTTCTTTCTTCCTTGCGCTGTGCGTCACTCTGACCCCGCGCTGTGCGTCACTCTGACCTCTGCGCTGTGCGTCACTCTGACCTCTGCGCTGTGAGTCACTCTGACCCCTGCGCTGTGCGTCACTCTGACCCCTGCGCTGTGCGTCACTCTGACCCCTGCGCTGTGCGTCACTCTGACCCCTGCCCTGTGTGTTACATTACTGACCTTTGCGCTGTGCGTTACATTACTGACCTCTGCGCTATGCGTTACATTACTGACCTGGCGGAGTTACGTCCGGGGCAGGGTAGGGGTTAGTTGGGGCAACTGGTGGCGAGTAACTTTTAAGGCCTGGCTAGTAGCTCAGGACTTGAAATTTTGAGCCCTGCCATTATATTGGAAGGTGGTGGTAGAGTGTGCTGTTAAATTGGCAGATCGTGGTGACGGTCAGTAACGTGTACTGTTATGTTGATGGTTTATGGTGATGTATGCCACCGCATTGGTGGTTGGCGGTATGCACTGTTACTTTTCAGATTGGTGGTGAAGTGCACCTCAATATTTATGGTTGTGAAGTGTGCAGTCTCAAATGCGGTTGGTGGTAAAGAGCACTGTTACATTGAAGGTCAGTGGTGAACTGCATTGTTAAATATGCAGTCAGTGGAGAAGTACATGCGCTAAAGTGTGCCACTACAAATGGTCTTCATTGGTGACCTGCACACTGAAACATTATGGATGAGGAAGTTCACCAATGTATTGGCAGTCAATGATGAAGTATGTTGTTTACATCTTTGTGTTTGGAGGTGATGTGCACCATTACACTGGCAATCTGTGATGACGTACATTGTGGGTTTGGCAGTTAGTGTTGGCGTGTGCCGTAACATTGAATGTCAGTTGTGGAGAGCAATCCTGTGTTATTTTTTGCAATATGGTGGCACCTGTGGGCATGCAGAATTGATCATTACACAGCAGCCATTTCCAGCAACAAATGGCTTCTGTAGAGAACAGAGGCAGCATGCATTCCTGTGACACCTGTCCTTCAAGACTGTTGTTTTGCTGATGCAGCAATGTTTTGTCCTCAAGAGAATGTTGGCCACAATAGACAAGGCTTCATGAAGTTCTTTCCAATATTGCATTGGCCACAAGCATGCGCTGTAGTGTTCTTTTAGACTAAACCCAATAGATTAAGAATTTGCACAGTGTATGCCTTTTTGCACTCATTTTTTATGAAGACCTTTATTTGGAAGTAGATTATTAAGTTTTATAATGTAAATAAATATAAAGCAGGGAAAAGGTTTGAGGGGGGGCACTGTGAGAGGGTGGGCTGGTGCACAGGGGAGGGGGGGTTCCACGACAGTTTATAAAATGAGGAAGTGAACTAGGTGAGTGGGAGGAGCAGACAAACCTTTACTTTCTATACTTTTGATTTAATTTAACTATGAGATGCTATCAAATGCCACAATATCTTTAATTAAAAGCAAGGAATTTAATTCTATAAACTTTAAAACCTGATAAATACTGCTTATCATTTCCCTGCATTTATAGTGAGTGACAATACTTTCTTTTTATATGTGGTAGTGATTAGCTTTGGCTTTCCTAACAGACAAGAAAATGTTGGATTTCATTACCATTTTAAGTAGCTAAATATTGGGCTACAAATTAACCTGTGTCACTACTCCCTGCTATTAGGCTAAAAATATTATAAATCCTTTTACAGACTAAAAAAAAAAAGTATTTTTAGCAATGTCAAAGTGTCAAACCATCTCTGTCATATAGATAGAAAAACAGATGCATGATCACTCTGCTTGAACAATTAGCAATGTTCTCTGTAGATCAAGAATTAAAACATGTCAAATAGCTTTTTTTCCATAATATAAATGCCAGTTACATACTTTTTTTAAAAATTACAATAACAGGGAATTGTAGGCAATGTTATTAAAATAAAATGCTTCCACATAGTAAGGGCAGGTTCAGACATTTTTGTTGGAAAACCATTAGTAATGCCGATTCCCAGGTCTCCTTTTTTGATGAAAGACAAGAAGGAACACCAAATAAATTGACTTTTTTTGTATCCAAGAAGAGGTTTATACAGCTATCTATAAAAGTATAACTATTTTATTAGATCATAAAATATTATAAACATCCACAAAATTAGGCTTTTCATACATAGTTTGACTACATACTCAAACAATTGTAGTCCATCACCAGAATTACATACCCAAAAACTAGGATGTACCAATAATGATACTAGTATCGGTATTGATACTGAGTATTTGTACATGTACTCGCCAAATGCTCCCGATACTGAAAGTTCCAGTGTCAGGATAAGTATCAGTATCAGGAAGCCGGGAGGCGAGTCATTACCCGCCGCCAGGCTTCTTGATTGGCCGGGAAGCTGGCTCCATGCTCCCTCTTCACCAGCGAGCAGAGCTGGCTTCCTGATTGGCCCACAAAGCCAGCCATATGCTCCCTCGTCACTTGGTGAAAAAAATATTGGTAGTGCATACCTACCAAAAACAGTAAATCACAGGAACAGCATCTCACAGTGATCTCTGCTTTTTCAGGAGAAGGTTTAATGTCTGCATAATACAAACATACTGCGTGTAAACACTATTACAATATTCTAATACAATGCAATATAACAAACAAATGATTCTGCTTCAATATCTGGTATATACATCAAACATCCAAAACACACTGCTTGTACCTTCACCTTCCTATGGGATGCTAACCTGGACAGTTCTGTGAAAACAGGGAGCAATCTAAGAGCAATTAGACTCATTGGTGTACACAGGGCCGTAGATCTTTTTTTTTCCTGGGAGGGGGGGGTCAGCTTCCTCAAATTCTAAGATTTTATCTAGCAGACACACCAAGGTTTAAAAAAAAAAAATATACCGGCCATATCATTTCTAAACCAATCCTTTACCTTGAGCAATACTGATTTTTGTTGTTCAACACCATATGGATAAAAAAACATGTTTTCAAAAGACTTATGATTGGTAAAAAAATTCACACAAACCGCTTAGTATACACTTATTGGGATTTTTTTAAAGCAAAAATATTTAGCAGAATACATTTTGGCCTAATTTTAGGAAGAAATTTTATTTTATTTGATATTTTGTATAACAAAAAGTTGAAAATATTTATTTCCCACAATTTTTTGTCTTTTTTTTCATTTATATAAAAAAGTTTAATAAAAACCAGAGGCGATCAAATAGCACCAAAAGAAAGCTCTATTTGGGTAAAAAAATAGGCGCCCGTGGGAAAGTCTTCCATTAGCACCCCCACAAATCAATCCATAGTTCAATGCTCTAGACAAACTGTTCCCTTGCCTATGTTTCCCCCTCCTGATCCACCTTCAAATCACCTCATTATCCAGTGCTTCTTTGTTAATGTAGGAGCCACTTCTGGGCTTGTTTCAATTTTCAAGGCATTGCCCCTTCTAATCTGTCATGGAGGAGAGACTTGAGTGATTTTAGGCCTACACTTCATGGTGGTTCAGGAGGGGTGCTGCCGCACCAAAAGAAGGGAGAACAGAAGCTGGTCTAAAGCCACTGACCCACTATGGAGACCCACCATATAGCAATATATTATATAGCAATGCAGAATACCACCAGCTATAGAGGACTATAAATCTCAGGAATACATTATATAGCAACGCAGAATAATATGAAGCTACGTACTCTGTGTTGCTCCAGGGTGGTGGCCTGATGTCTCAGGAGGGCTGTGCAGGGTCTCAGGATGGCTGTGCGGAGTCTCAGGAGGGCTGTGCGGAGTCTCAGGATGGCTGTGTGGAGTCTCAGGACGGCTGTGCGGAGTCTCAGGAGGGCTATGCTGAGTCTCAAAAGTAGAGCTGCAACAACTATTCGATTTTGTAGATTAAAATCGACTATGGAAAACGTTGTCAACGTTTTCCATTGTCGATTAGTCGGCTATCAATTTAATTGCCTGTTCACGGCTCCACACACAAGCCGCACGCCCACGCCGCTCAAGCCACGCACGCTGAGGACATGCCTCTGCTCCTCTCCTCCCCGTGAGCTGCCTGACTCGCCGCTGCCCGCCAACAATCAAGGGCCCACGATTCAAAGTAAGTCACTCAGCAACGAGCGCAGGTCAGGATTCAGCCCATGTCTGGGCCGTGGGCCAGAAAGGAACAGGCAAAGGGCCAGATATGGCATGTGGGCCATAAAATGCCCAGGTCTGCCCTATAGGAACCCTGGGGGTGATAGATGAGTTTGAATATTTGATTCCCCAGACAGTCCTCATCGGCTATGTTCTGCTGCAGACTCCTGAAGTATATCACCCCCAGTGTTCCTATAAGGCAGACCTGGGCATGTGCTGCTATGACAGCCATAAACTGTACATTATTACTGTAAGGAGGGAACCCCCCAACACCACCACCATGGGGAGAATCTAAACCTTTTTAATGTTCCTGTTTGAAAAAAAAAAAAAATATATATATATAGTCGGTGGTATTCTGCATTGTGCTACTGTATTATAAACACCACCAGCTATAGAGAAACAACAAATCTCAGCAATAATACATTAAACAGCCTGTATAATGTACTATTGCTGGGCTTTGGTGGTCCTCTATAACTGGTCAGTGGTAATCTGTATTGTGCCGTATAATCATTATACTGTACAGCGCAAATGGAGACCACCACCAGCTATAGAGGAATACATCAGATCCCAGCAATAGTACATTATAGTATAATATACTATTGCTGGCATTTGTTGTATTCCTATATAGCTGCTGGTATTCTGTATTGTGCCGCTGTATAATGTACTATATTGCACACCACACTTTTTTTTCTACTTCCACCGCTCCAAGCTTGCTCCCGTGATCGACTACAATCTCAATACAAACTTGTCACTGGAGCCTTTTTTTTTTAATCCGATTAATCGAACAACTAATTGATTTTGAAAATAATAGTTAGCTGCAACTCTACTCAGGAGGGCTGTGGGGAGTCTCAAGTGGGCTGTGGGGAGTTTCAAGTGGGCTGTGTGGGTTCTCAGGTTGCCTGGTGGGCTGTGCGGAGTTTCAGGTAGCCTGTGGGGGTTTCAGGTGGGCTATGTGGAGTCGCAGGTGGGCTGTGGGGGTCTCAAGTTGGGCTCTGTGGATTATCATCATTAATAATGTTTGTTTTTTTTACTTTTTATCAGTTTTTTATTTTAATTTGTTTTATTGTTTTTCCCTTAACTTTACTGCTATCACACAGGGGTTAACAAGTTCCTGTGTGATAGCATTCGGAGGGGACAGGTTCTCTTTATGAGCCTGCCCTCCAGTACAGACTGTGGACTCTGGACATAGAACGAACTGGACTCTGGACTTAGAATGCAGTAGGCCCGGTGCAGGCCTAGACTCAGGCCCGGTGCAGGCCTACATGATCCAAGAACGCGAGTCCTGGGAACGCACGGTCCTGCACAATGCAGGCCGCGATTGCCGTGCGGCCCCATTGATTTCAATGGGGTGACATCCGCACAGCAATCGCAGAAAAAAGGTAAACAACGCGCGGCTGTTTTAGCGCAATCCACCCGACGCGACTAGGTTGCAATTAGAAAATAATGGCACAACTACAGCGCGATCGGTGCATGCCTAGGCGACTACTGACCGGCCGGAATCGTGCATGATTGACGTGCGGTGATGTGTCTAGGTGTGCACAGACCCTTAGGAACACACTAGACTTGGGGCATAGGAAAGCACTAGACTCTGGACTTTGCAACACAGTGCACTTTGGACTAATCACAGATAATACAAACACCCTCCCTGCCCTCCTCTGTTACCTGATTGCCTGCTCTGTCTCTATGCAGCCTTCTGATCTTGTTGTTAGGACACCCTGCCCCATGCAGAGCCCACACTGAGGCTTGTACAGATCATCCAGGGCCAGGCATATGCACGTGTGAAGGGATGCCGGGGATGCCCTGTTTGATAAAATATCTGCATCAGTTCTCCTCCAGCCTTCGCCGATATTTTAACAGGACATACCTGCATCCCTTTAGATGGCCCTGCCTGTCTGTGGATGTTCTTCAGACGGCCGCTCGGGAGCACATTCCCCCCTCTGCCCCCTCTCGCTACACCACTGCCAGGACCCTCGGGGGGGGGGGGGGGGGGGCCCCCCACTCCACCCTT
>NW_017306300.1:2656077-2669429 GCF_000935625.1 Nanorana parkeri | reverse complement strand
TTGGACCCCCCTATCCGCCCCTTATCTACGTCCCTGGGTGTACAACCATTGAAGAAGGTATTAAATCTGCCACTGGTCCCAGTACCATTTGATAAACAGCATTTCCCACCGGTATTCCTATAAATATGTCCACATAAGTTACTTAAGAACCCATAAATTATGTTTATATTCCAAATCATATTGCAATCTAAAATTACCTATTCTATTAATCCAGTGTGAGGCGTTATTTAAAGAATAGTCATATTTACCAGGTAAACGTTCCTTATGACCAGACCTGCAGGATAGTTGCCTCCTCAAGAATGCCCACAAGAACAATCTTCTGTCCTGAGTTACTTTTTTAGCTCAGACTGTTTGTCTTCTAGCCCAGCCTATCTGCCCGGCCCACAGCTTGAGGAAGAACCTGTGCAGTTGGACTCCATCAAGCTTTCAAAGTCTAAAAAGTCAAAGTGCAGAAGAGTACGCCTTTGCATGTAATGTGGGAAGAGAGGACTCATTAAGACCCGTTGAAGTAAGCCTCAGAAGACTTTAGGTGAGCACCTGGGAAACCAACCTAGTCTGACAGCTATTTCTTCTTTGCTGTAATCATTTATTGTTACCTGCTGCAGTTACTTGCTAATTTAGGTGCAAGCAGTTTAAGGTAATTAGTGGCATATTCTTTGCAAGAAGCCTTGGTGTTCTATTTGAACCCCTGACCACTCCTGTTACAGTTCTAGCAATTGATATTTCCGCAATTTAGCAGGGACTAATGATCTATAAAATTCCTGAACTGACTTTAATTATAGGGGCTGTGCATTCAGAAACTCATTTTCTTTTTGTTACACTCACCATCAACTCCTATTTTCTGGGTATTTTGTGCTCTCCCTTCACCATTCCCAGTTTGATTGGAGCTTAAGACAACTTACTAAACAGAGTTCTCTTTGTCATGCTAAGTCCTGCCCTTGTGTGTCTTGAGCTATACTACTGGTGTTTTGCCTGAGCATTGTGTAGAATTTACTGATGTTTTCTCAGAACAAGCCATCAACACATTACCTCCTCTCCACCCTTATTATTTCACTATTGAGCTTGTTGAGAATCTATCCCACCATTCCAATTTGCAGATACATAGGCCCAGAGTACATTACTTATTTCTTCTCAACCAAAATTGCCTTGTTTTAGGTGCTTGCCCCTGACATCCCTGTGGATTGCCTGGAAATTGAAATATCGGATACATAGGGTGCTCGTCTGTAAGAAACCTGAGGGTCCCCCCAGGAATGTGATCACAAACACCTCTATTACCACACGAAGGAGAATCTCCTTGCCTCTTAATAGACCAACTACTTTTGCCCCTGTCCTATCCTACTCCCTGCACCTCTGGGACTCTATTAAGTATTCCTCTGGTCTATTACCCCCCAACTTACCTTTACTCTCTTTTCTATACAATCCGGCTTCCATTTCACAAATGGAATTACCTAGAGCTTTTGATTCTTGGGTCAAATATGGCTTGACTAGTCTCTGGAAATTCCAGTCCAGGGAGAGCATTAAGTGTTTCCAAAACCTCAAAAAACAATTCCACATCTCTAATAGGGAAATTTTCTATCTACACATTTCTGTCATCTCCAAAACACCCAGACATCATCGATCTCAAATGAAATCAATGCCTTTTTAACTCAGATGTTGTGATATGTTGATCTGCAAAGCCCAGGAATTATATCCCTTTTTATATTCATCCTTTGTGGCTCCCCCTACCAATACATCCCCCTTGTGGGGGAACAGGACCTTGGGACATCCTAGGTAGAGATATGGTCAACCAGTAAATCAGGTTGGGGAGTATAAGTTTATTGGAGATTAATTATGACTGGCTTGGTACTGATGGATTGGCACAAGGACAATGCGGTTTCTATATTTAAAAAGAGATCAAAGACTTTACCGGTTTACAGACCTGTAAGCTTAACTTCAAAAGTTGGGAAGATACTTGGAAGCTTGATGAAGGATCACATGCACTTGTTTTTGCTTGAAAATATATTAAGCAATAGCCAGCATGGATTTACAAAAGACAGTAGATTTATCAAACAAATCTACTTTCTTTTTATTTGGAATAAATAAAGTAATGGAGTAATAAATTGGAAAGGAATGGCTGTGGATATAGTATACTTGGACTGCAAAAGTGCTTGACACAGTTCCCCACATGCGGCAAAAAGTATAAGTTAAGGTCTGTAGGTATAGAGTATTCAATCTGTAATTGGAAAGAAAACTGGCTTAAAGACCGTATTCAGAGAGTGGTGATCAATTATTCATACTCTGAATGATCTGAGGTTGTTAGTGGTGTCCCCTAAGGTTCAGTGTTGGGCCCTTACTGTTTAATCTTTTTATAAATGATATAGAGTTGGTGATTAAAAGTACTATTTCTGTGTTTAACCGCTTGAAGACCAGGTGTTCAGACCCCCTTCCTGCCCAGGCCATTTTTCAGTATTCAGCGCTGCGGTACTTTGACTGATATTTATTCTGTCATGCAACGCTGTACTGAAAATTAATTTTATACCATTTTATGGGGGACAGATAGAGCTTTCTTTTGGTGGTAATCACCACTGGGGTGATTTTTTTTTACATTATGCTATAAAACAACTAATATTCCCCACTTTTTTGGTAAAATATAAAAGACGGGGTCACGTCGGGTAAATGTACATCAAACATGAAATCGCAAAAAACTAGCATACCCAAAATTGGCCATAGGCAATGCTTTAAAAGCTTTTACAGCTCATCAGTTTCAAGTTATCAGTGATTGATGGCCCTAAAATTATTGCTCTCACTGTGACGTTTGCGGCGATATGTAACATGTGCGGCGTAATAGGCGCAATCATCGTTTTCGCAGGTATGCGCACCTGACGCATGTTTACATGCGTGTTTGTAGGGGTGAGGACTTAAAAATTGTTTTTTTTTTAATTATTTTTTATGTGTAACTTAAAAAAAAAATTTTGGTGAAAGTTTACATTTTTTTCACTTAACTTTATTGCTATCACAGAGGGGGCTAACAAATCCCTATATGTGATAGCAAAAGAAGTGACAGGTACTCTTATGGAGACATCAGGGGTCTCCAAGACCCCTAATGTCACCTTGGACCTCCCTGAAGAAGCTGATGAAGCAGAGATCTGCTTCATCAGCTTCTCTCCAGCATCTGAAGCTGGAGAGTGACACGATAATGCGGAAGTGATGTGATATACACCACTTCCGCATTCCGACAGCGGAGAGGGGACCGGAGGAAGATCGTGAACCGACCTCCCTCTAATCCCCTGTCAGAGAGCCACTATGCTGGTCCCGGGCACAGCGGAGCCGGGGATCAGCGCGACAGCGTGATGGGGGAGCCGCGGAGGGGGGGCGCACATAACTGGACCCCATACAAGCGATCTGAAACGCTTGTATGTTAACAGGCATCGCTGCCGGTTTTTACATTATGTGTCTTTCCCGCTCATGCGCGGTGCACACGAGTGGGCGGACTAACAGGACGTGTATACACGCCCAGTTACATCCAAGAAGCTCCCGGCCGGCCGTATATACACAACGGCCGGCCGGAAGGTAGTTAATATTACAGATAATATTACCTTGGAGGTCCTTCCCTTCAGCTTGCAACCTAGTTCTTTAACCACTTGCCGTCCGCCCGTGTAGCGACAATTGCGCTACACACGTTACATATCGCCGCGAACGTCGCAGTGTGAGCTATCATTTTAGGGCCATCAATCACTGATAACACTAAACTGATGAGCGGTAAAAGCTTTTAAAGCGTCGCCTATGGCCAATTTTGGGTATGCTATTTTTTTGCGATTTCATGTTTGGTGTATATTCGTTTTTTTGAGGCTTCGCGCGCACGCAATTTTAAGGCTTGACATGTGTGGTGTCTTTTTACCCGATGTGACCCCGTCTTTTATATTTTTCCAAAAAATTGGGTAATAATAAATGTTTTATCATTTAATATAGGGGAAACAGTTTTTTTTTTATTTCAGTAATTTTTCCTTAATATAGTAAAAAATAAAACCCGTAGTGGTGAATAAATACCACCAAAAGAAATCTCTATCTGTCCCCCAAAAAAGGGTATGCAATTCATTTCAGTACAGTGTTGCATGACGGAATAAATGTCAAAGTACCACAGTGCTGAATACTGAAAAATGGCCTGGATGGGAAGGGGGTTTAACACCGCGTATGTCAACTGGTTAAATTGATTTGAAGATCCTCCATCTTCTATGTATTCTGTCTTGGTCCCAACATGGACCAAGACAGCTGGGTCATGCCCAGTCCCTCCCAGTAATTTGTCCACCCGTTCCACCAAATGCCAGGGGGACAGCAAACCATATGGTTGAGGCAATCCGGGCGACAAACTATTCTATTAGTCCTCCGAATTATAGAATTCAAGATTACCACAACCTGCCTAGGCCTTCCTGCATTACCCTCACCACCCGGACTAGATGTGCTGCTCTCCCGGCTGTTAGTGGTAGCAGTGACATCGAGAGCTGCCAACTCTCTGAGTCTGCCACCCGCACATCTTCACTCAACTTAGCAAATTTGTTTTTATAAATGTGTTAACGAATATAGGCATAGTGCGGTACAGGAGGTATTAGTATTGCAAAATATAATTTCCACAGTTTAAAGAAAACAATTAATCCTAAAAATACCTAACCATTCTTACATATTTCTTTATTCAACCTCAAATACTATGTAACTATGTAACATATCATGAGTAAAATGCATCTACTAATTATATTTAGCAAAGGGTATCTGATTTACAATGGTATGTGAAAAACTATTTCAGTATTTAAAGTAAAAATGCATTTAAAGTTATACACCAAATTTTTATTCAGTTTTATATCTAGTGTTAGCAGTTATTTTCTACACCTTCTATATTTTATCACTGTGACCACCATCTTCTCCAGCACTTATTACATTATAAATGGGATGCAAGACATGACATGCAATCTTTAAGTGGTGAAACAAGTTTAGCAGAAGATTGATGCATTTGTTAGACTCTGCTTCGGTAAATAATATAAGGCTGTCAACAGTATCCAACAAAGATCAGAAATGTAATTTCTTCACCTGCAGTGACATTTTTATTGCTGATGTCAGACACTGATCTCACTTTTTTAATTTTCTGCAACCCAGGATTTTTTTTTACTACTCTGATCAAAAGAGCTGTTCACATTGGAGTATGTTGTAAAAGTTCAGTGTGCGCGTGTTGTTTTTGATAAGGAATTTATATATACACTTTCTGAAACTGATAAACACAACTGGTTTTATTTATATTCTTGTGTTCCAGGAAAATCTATCCTTTAACATTAGCACTGCACTTGAAATGTATGTGTTTTTGTGCCATACATTATATTCTAAATCATTTAACTGGTAAAGCCTTCATGTATTTCAATAAAAAAATCTTTGAGAGAGAAGACCCAATGCAATGCATAATTTACCTGAATATAATGTGAAATTATAATCTGGAAGCAACAAGTTTGTAAAATGTATTTAATTGTATTTTATTTTACTAATTGAATGAGTAGTGAACAAATACAAATTTTACAGAGGAAAGTCCAATACTGAACAAATAAGTATAACCAATGAAAATAAAAAAACATGGAGAAAATGCCAAAATGACCATTGAGGGCTCATTAACAGGATTTACATATTATAGATCATTTAGGACATACAGCTCACTTTCTGAAAGGCTTTGGTACAAGTGTCTCAACATTTATACATATAGCTGAATGAAGCTGTAATTTAAACACAAGAGAATGGGCATTTGGGCTGGGGTTCAGAATGGCTATGATCACGAATTTGACATGAATCCTGCAAATTCAAAATTTGCTGTCTGAATTTTTTTTATTTAGTATTTATTTAGTATTTTTTGTTTATTTGCTTTTGATGGCTAGATTAAAAAAAAGGTGTGCCAGGGACTTTTTGTATCATGTTGTATATTGCCCTGCCCATGTGCACCTTGCCAAAATTATGTATAGTCAACATTTACTAATGTTTTTGTCCAGTTTCATATTGTCACATTTTAATAATCTACACAACATTAAAATGCATTTAAATGCACCCACAGAAACCAAATACAGACACATGAACATCAATGAAAAATGAAACTGCAACAGTATCATTCTTTATACTTAATTAAACCTCTCTCATGTAACGACGTCTAAAGACTGGACTTGTATTAATCAGTGGCTTAAGGTAAGGAAATATTTTCCATTATCACAGTTCTGTTAAAAATAGCTTATTGCTAACTTTGATAGTAAGAGCAGCCATCAATTTGGGAAGTCCGTTGGCACAAGTAAGTATAACTACCAATGGACGACCAAAATCAAGGCAGAATAACAATAAAAATAGTGGGGAACAACAAGGTAGTAAACTTTTGTCCCACAAAAAGAGAGGAATTAAATGTATGTACACCAACGCTAGAAGTCTGGCAAATAAATTAGAAGAGCTTAAAATTAGGCTAATTGAAGAGGACTTCGACATAGTGGGTATAGCGGAAACCTGGCTGGACAGCACGCATGACTGGGCTACTAATATAGAGGGGTATAACCTGTTTAGGAGGGACAGAGGTGGGAGAAGGGGGGGTTTGCATTTACGTAAAAAATAATCTAAATGTGCATATAAAAGGGACGATATTGCATCAAATAATGGAGAAGACGTGGAAACCCTATGGCTGGAGCTAGATATGACGGACACTAGCCATAAACTTCTAATGGGTATTTGCTATAAACCTCCAAATATAGGGGAAGAGGGAGAAGTCAATCTTCACTCGCAGATAGGATTAGCTGGGAGAGAGGGCAATGCAGTCGTGATGGGTGACTTCAATTACCCAGACATCAATTGGGCCAATGGAACTACGGGTTCGGCGAAGGCGGGGCGATTTCTAAACATGTTGCACGACAATTTCATGGACCAGATGGTGGAGACTCCTACCAGAAAAAAATGCCATCTTAGATCTAATTGTCACTTAATAATGCAGAGTAAAATCGAGGATATTGTCATTGGGGAGTCATTGGGTAATAGTGATCACAATGTGATTACTTTTAATATTGAATACAGAAAAGGGAAATGGACTGGATGGACTAGAACCCTAAACTTCAGAAGGGCCAGCTTTGATAAGCTGTGCAACCTAGTGGGGGAAAAAAAATGGGAAAACTATATGTTCACATTGGAGGTGAGGAGATTAAGGGGGGATATGATTTCCATGTACAAGATGTTCAATGGTGGTAGCAACATTAGTGATAAACTGTTTAAAATTAACTCCATTACAAAAACTAGAGGCCACCACCTAAAATTGGTGGAAAGAAAATTCCAGCACAAGGGGCGAAGGGGGTTCTTCACAGTTAGATCAGTTAGGGTCTGGAACTCACTGCGCAGGCAGTGATTTCAGCAAGGAATGTGGAATTGTTTAAGAAATCGTGCAAAAGTTTCTTGAGGGACCGTAATATACAGGGGTACAAGTAGTACTCCTAAGAATGAGATCCTAATAGGTTGGACTTGATGGACTGATGTCTTTATTCAACCTTAAATACTATGTGACTATGTGATTGTAACAAAATTGTAAAAAAATATATAAATGCTAATGTAATTGGTCAAAAACTGGTTAATTAATGATGCACAAAAATATTATTTTCAGAAATCTGATGTTGACTAATTTGATCCAGTATGTTGCTCATCTCAGCTGTTAAGCTGCTTCTTCTCATCAGTGCCCCATAGGCAGTAAGAGGAAGATCTTCAGATATTTTTTGAACAGTATTTATGTCAGGGAACTGGGGGTGTTACCTCCTCGCAGGGTTAGCGGGCAGGGTACTGGTCTCCCTCCAGCCTGGCAGAACCACTGGCGCCAGGGTTGCTGGTGCGCATGCGCGAGTCGTGCCGGTTTAGGCCTCAGGTGTGGGCCTTGCTGGGGTAGGCTCCCAACCCACACATACCACCTCTCGCCTGCCATTGGCTCTCGGGGAGGGAAGCCTCCTAGTTGCCTCGGTGACAGCGGCGCAGACTTACACCCCCGGCTATAAAAACCTGGCCAGAGCACTGGCTTGTTGCCGAGTTATTCCACCTTATGGTGTGACCGACGAAGCTCCCTTTCATGTGTGCCTTACTGCCTGTTTTCTGAACCCCATCTGATCTTCCGTGTACCAACCTGGGACCGACCAGCGCCTCTGACCCTTTGCTGCCCATCTCGACCTGGATTGAAACTGACTACCCCTTTCTGGATTGCCCCTTGGTACCTTGCCTTCGGACCTTTCAGGCTGCTTCCTGCCAGTGGGTTCCCTCCACACTTCCAGCCCGCAGGCACGTCTGATAGCGCCTGACAATGTATGCATTTGGGAGAAAACAAATTACTAATAAAGCTGCTGCCTAATGATCAGATATTTCTAGGTACAGCCACCCTGGTAGCTTATTTACATAGGCAATGAATAACACATAGAGACCACTTATAACACAGAGGAGACAGTTGGGCTTTGTTGGTGGTGCTCTCCAAGAACAAGGGTCTCTAATAAAAACATTTAAATTTAGCATACATGAGAGAATCCATTGTTTACTGTGCACCATAAGACAATTCATTATAATGAGAGACCCTAGGGTGGGAGACCTGATGGACAACATGAATGTTGTTTAGGTTAGAGACCCTGGAATAATAGAGATCTGAGGTAGAGTATAATGGATTTCCAGTATTAGAACCCAGAGAAAAGAGACCTGAAGGTCAAGCACAGATAATTAATGCTTGAGACTGCTGGGTGAGAGAGATCTCATAGGATGAACAAGAGAAAAATAGAAGGAAAAATAGACTTGCTGAAGGGGGTGCAAGGAGTCAGTAGAACAAAGCTGAGAAAAGTCAGAAAATAATAAGAAGTAAATATGAGCATACACTAATTATTTTTGTTCAAACCCTCGCCTTAACAGGAAAAAGAATGCTTGGGTATCACACTGTTTGCAGTTTGAGCAGTGTATGGCCAGTTTAAGACTGAACAACAAAGGTTAAAAAGGTACAAAAGGAGTAGGAACGAGAAAAAAAGCAAATAAAGGAGAGACGTGGACCGCAGAATGCAAGCAAGAGCAAGTAACAAAGAAAATAGGAAGCCAGATATATGGACTTCATGTCTGGGCAATATTTATGCCAACATTTGGCTAGTGTAATGAAAGCATGGACAGCTATTTTATTGCTTCTGCCTTATACACTGTGACCCCTTGTTTAGCACATACTTGTTACTACATAAAGGACCTGCGTTGACAGGCTTTTGCTTGCTGCAAACAGGTTTCCATTACCATATAACTCTATAGGAATGAAAAACCAAAATTAAGCCAGGTCAAAAGGAGGTCAACTGTAGTTTAAATGCACCTGTCAATGCATTCTGAATGATATTAGAAGGGTCTAAAACTGATGTTAACCTGATGTCATTGATGCAAGCCCACAGCACATCAATACAGGTCATCCTTTCACAATTGCTTTTTGCAAATTCAGGTACTTACTGTTTAAAAGTAAAATTAGGGCTGAGCAGTGAAAAACGTTGAGATAATTTTTTTTAAGGCTTTAACTCCAAGGGACCAATTTACTTTTCAAAGATGCACTGTGCTCCATGGCAGAGTGCAATAAAAATGAATGTAAAAGGTGGCCATACACTTTACAACCATCGCAAGACCTTAGTCTTGCGATGGTTGTAAAGTGATTAAAAAAAACGTACGATCTGCCCATCTTGGACAGGCAGATCGCACTCTCGATCATCGCAAGCCCGCCCCCCTGAGGGGTGGGCTTCCGATGGCCGCAATGCTGAACGGGCAGCGTGCGCACGCCGGCCCGTTCGTCATTTGTCTCCCGAGCACTGTTCAAACCAGCCGAAAATCGTACGATTCTCGGCTGGTTTTCTAACATGCTCCTTAGACAAAAGACGTGCGATCGTACATTAGAAACGGTTGCACGTCTTCGTTCACACTGTTCGATTCTCGTACGATCGCGGGATTTCCCACGATTCTCGTACGAGAAAATCAAACAGTGTATGGGCACCGTAACTCATTAAAAAAGCTCAGAGGCGAGCCCAGTCAAGTGACTAGCTCTTCAGCAATCACAGAGCTCTCTCTACTGTGATAAGCATAGAACATTCTGTAAACTACAAAGGATCCATACCATGGTCCTCCATTACTAAAATGTGCTGTAAAATATGGGCCTTGGTGTGTGTAGTTCTATGAAGTATAAAGGAAAGCAGATATAATATGCATTATAAAGTGTTTGGAGTTGTACTGCTTTTTCATTCGGAAATGTATTTGAGGGGGAAGTTGCTCTGCATCTAGTGGTTTATTGAGCAATCCTCCTGGCAACTATCCTCTTACCTAACTGACCTGATATCTTGGTAATTATTTCCTACTCAGGGAGCGTAAGCATTGTTGATGAGAGCACTGTGCAAGGGGATGTGTAAGACTGCTGTCATTGTGTGTGTGAGAGTAGCCGTGTGACTCCCCAATATGCTGCCAGCAGAGGGTATTTTAACTAGCACTGGGACAGGAATCTATAGACAGTGATAAGAGCATAAGCAAACTTTTGACTTTTATACTACACATCAAATTGGGGGATTTTTTGTGTGTGGGCTTCTTGATGAGCGGGGACACCCCAAAAGGGACTCACACCGCAATATAACCCATCCTTGTTTATTTCAAAATAAGACAATTTGGCTGGAGTTGGGCTTTAAGGCTAAAGTAGACCGAGGATCAAATGTATGTTTCCATTTTAAGCTAATGGAGATAATTAAAAGCAGATATTGTAATATAAAGCAAAGTCTGCTCATTATTTGAACCCCCTCTCCTTCCCTCTTTAAAATTTGCTCTATGACAGTAGTACTAAAATATATCAGTGGGGGAAAAAAGTTAAAATAAGTACTTGCCTTACCACTATTTTCTACACTGCAGAAACTGATGTCACTATCTTTCTGGCAAAATTACTAGAGAGTAAAGAGTGCCCCAAATCTCACAAGATGATGATCCGGCATTGTGCTGGAGAATCTTTCTGTGAAACATGGGATCCTTATTATTCCCAGGAGCTTGATGGAAGTAGTGTGAAGTTACCCTTGCATTGGTGCTGTCGGGGTAAAGCATATATTTTTTTTGTCCCCACAGGTACATTTTTGTACTACTATGGTATATACTATACAGTGATTTTGAAAAAGGGAGGGAGTCCTGATCTTATAAGTGAACTTTGCTCTCTAATGGAAGGTTTCATTTAATTTGTAAGTGTACCACACCAGTATTTTAACACCTTTACCTGCTTTTATTTTCAAAAGTAGGGTCAACATCTACATCATGTATTGTAATGCAGGTTTAGAGATGGCAATGATGCAGCTTTTGGCTGTGTTCACAAAGGTCTGTCACAAATCAACCCTCCTGCTGTAGCCTCTCTCCTTGTCACTTGCTACAAACTAACAATATTGCTGTCTGACCACTGGGAAGAAAAGGTTGAGGCTATGTTTCCTACTAGGAAACATATCAATTCATGCAATTTATTAATGCACATTTAACTCACTAGAAGGTCCACATTAAATAATAAGGGTTGTGTTTCAAGGTCAGGTGTTAGGGTCAGGTTAAGGGCTATGTTTCAGAGTATAACCTAAAAGGGATAGGTGAACAATTCAAGTCATGTTTTGATCAAGATGAATCCATATCAAACAAATATAGTACAGTATTGCCCAGCAAAGTAGTTGTTTATGTTTTTTGCCCACGCACTTACAGTCATCATGTTCCAAACAGCTACTTCCAATTCTCTCAGCTTGGCTTCCCTGAGCTTCCTGCCCAGTACAGGATCACAAAGGACAGAGCAGTCTCCACCAGCTGTCCATCCCCTAGCTTGGAGAAGGGAGGAGAAAGGAGGGATGGGGACAAGCTTGCCTTGCCTGTGTGTTTGTGGAACACATACAGCTTACTAGCACACACAAGGGTGGCTCCATAGGACCCTGCAAAGAAAAGGAGCCACCCTAAAACAGGATATCAGGGTCAGTGCTCAGGGGACCAGCTAATTCTGCAGGAAACTAAAACTTTTAAACATCAAGGGGCAGTATCCTTGGTAAGTAATTTGATCAGCATTGGACATTTCTTGCAATACTTTTGACTTTAAACGTTTATTTACAGATTATGTTGAGTTTTAGGATGGAGTTCTGGTAAGTTTATGTGTGTTTTGGGGAAAGGGGTAGAAGGTTATTTACCTGAGTAGGATGGTATAAGCAGAAACTTTGTTATAATTATTTTTTTATGCCAATGCCTTGGCACTGTGAAGAGCCTGGCACTGGATTATTGGTAATGAAAATCAACATACTGCAGTAAACTTGTGTAGCGCTCACCCCCAAAAGGAGCCACTGGATAAATGGGTCTTCCATAGCCTGTCTATGGATTTTAGCAACCTCTATTATTTGCTGCCTTCACAGACTAGGACTTTTTAACCCAAATGTGGCAATCTGTGTTTAGAGCACCTGGCCAAGCAGTACTTGAATCAGAAGTCACCAGTCCTCTTCATACTTGGTATCAGTAGTAGCCACTGGGCCTCCAGACTCAGGCCTTAGTGCAAGCACATGGCTAGTCCCCTAGGATTCAGGTTTAGCCAAATCAGTCAGTCCATAGGCAGGGCCTGGGGGAAAAAAAGACCCTCAAATGGCCTACCCCCAAATATTTATGTCCTCTCCCAGCATGCACCACTGGCCATGAACCTCCTAGTCATTGGCCAAGGAGACAGAGATACTCATAACAATCCCTTATTGGTTGCTCTGCGACAAGGATACACCCAGAAGCAGATTGCCTAGGGGAAACCAAATGAGCATACACTATAGATCAGCATCAGACTGAATACAATCTGGCAACAACTACATTTAACTAAGCACTTCTGCTTAAAGAGTGGTACACTTGTATATTTTAGAAAGAGACATTTGTGGGATAAGATCTTCTTCTGTTAAATCTAATTGTTCAACAGGAACACAGTATTGGTGCTATTTAATCTATAAATAAACGTATTTTCTATCAAATTCTTGCCCCAGTCACCATTATCCAAGTTTCTGGAGCCCAAGTGTTAATATTTATTGAATAATGTATTTATACAGTAATACCTATTTTGGATATATCTATATATAAAAAAATACACACACATTGCACAATTCCATAAAAGAGAATTTATTAAAGAAAATTGTTTAAATAAAGACACATTTGACACACACAAAGCCAGTTGATCAAGTGATCCTTAACTGATCCACTGCACTTTGATCCTCTCAATCAAAACAAGCTCATTGTAGATGCCTTTCCAGCAGTCCTTGTACTATAAATTCCAAAGGTCAAGGATAAAACAGTATTCACAAAGTGTTGACCAAAAGAAAAACTCCATAGCCGATTAT
>NW_017306300.1:2629363-2656022 GCF_000935625.1 Nanorana parkeri | reverse complement strand
CTGCTTTTATATAGTCATATATATATGGTTCTGTACAATACAAAGCTTATCCATGTTCATGTAGGAAAAAAGCGATTGTAACATTATTAAATTATTAGGTCTTAGGGCTGTTTTTTTTTAAAACAGTGCTGAACCATTTGTCATGACTCCACTTAGTAGAATTAGACAGAGTGAAAAAATAATTTGTAAATGTCAAATTATTTATTGTATAAGGAAACAATTGTGGATGTGTACATAATTCTAACATTTTAAAATTATAATAAATGCTCAATATGACTAGTTTGCTAAATATATATAATTTAATTAAAAAGTAAACCTTTTTGTTTATTTTACTTTACAATTCAACATTGTGTTTTACTATAATGGATAGTGTGCTACTGTATATTTTCTATTTGTCCTTTTAATATAACAAGATCAATTTATATTACTGTTACTTGAAGTTCAATCTTTCCGTGCAGAAAATATCACCTTCAGTGTCTCTCTCTATTCAGCTAATAAATGTGTCCACTGGTTTGAACTATTCAGCTTTTTCTTTTTCTCTTATTTATAACAGATTAGTTTCTTGCACTCATCACTTATGGCAAATTGCCACCTGATCTTCTGTTCATTATAATTGTGTGCTTCCTTGGTTTCTGTGTGTTTTACTGTTGATAAGAGTCTAGCTCTATTTGTTTAGTTGTTACTTTTTGCTCATATGCTATGTGCATGCAGCAGAAACTTATTCACTTCATCAATCCCCTCTACTTCAACTTGTATTTCATGAAGGAGTGTGTGATATTTTATTCAGTTCACATTAGACTTTATGATATTGACCTTTTTAAGCTGATTTGCAGCTTCCATCATATTCACATTGGAAAGAAAATGTATTTTATTGTTTTCTTTTCTCTATATTGGGATAAATGAAAATTGCATGATCAGTTGTTTGGGTGTTTCTATACATGGTACCAAAAAAATTAATTTGATATAAATAAATGTAATGTGTTTGCTTATTTAAAGAAGTAAAAGGTTTATTTTGCCTAAACCTTCCTTGTTTCCAAATATTATAAATAGAGAGGTTTACAGCATTAAATGCTGCCCCATGACTTATCACATTTCTGCAGTTAGCTCAAACCAGAAGTCCAGACATTACCATAACAAAGCAGCTAAAGACAACCAGTGTGTGTCTGCAACACTCCAAAAAAGCAAAAATGGCAACTGCTCAGCTAGCAAAAAGAGAAAGCTCCACATGGGTAGGGAAGTCTACAAAATATTACAGAAGGGGTCCCAAGCACACTTTCAAGCTGGCCAGTAAAAAATGAATCTTTAAAAATAAAACTTTGGATAAAAGCAAAGGTTTAATTTACATATATTTGCAAATATATAGGGAAGCCACACTGCCACATCAAGGCACATCTGATAATTGTGGTCCTTAACCCTATGCTGTCTCAGTTTCCCCACTGTGGATGGCAATGCATCTGGAAGAAGCCCTATACTTCTAAAATGTACAGCCACACACCGGAAGCCAAAGCATTACAAGTACACTAAAGATTCCCAGTGTGTGTCTGCAACAAATCTAAAACTAGTAAAAAGGGAAAGGTGCATATGGGCAGGTCTAGGTTGAACGTGTGCTGGGGATCCCCATGTGTTGCTTTCCCTTTTTTTTTGCTAGATTTAAACTGATATGAGTAACTGCCATATTTACTTTTGTATCACAAAACTGGTTTCACATAATTTTACATCCTTTGTCAGGTTAAACAGCCCATATACCTTTATGTCAGTTTTGCATTCAACTGCTTGTCTGAAGTGCTACTTTAAAGTCTACTAATAATGTTAGTGGAAGCAGATTATATGACTATAAGACCATATTCAACTATGCATTGAAATTCAACATAAAGCATCAGAAAAAGCATTAAAGCATCATACAAAAGTAATACATACATTCATGCAAGAGACTGTTAAAAATAGCAGTACAAAAATAACAATATATATTTGAAATGGCAGCAAACATAAAAAAACATAAAATAAAATACATACTATAAAAACACTATAATTTGCTAAACTTTATTGGCATTGACAAAGCAGTTAAATATGTAGCTACCACTATTGAAAAGCTATATTTTACTTTGCAGTATTTAATCCTGCCAGAGTCCTGCAGAAAAATGAAAAAAACATTTCATTCATAACAAATATTTAACAGCGTTTTTGTGCTTACAGTCACTAAATATGTATTTTATTGCATTAGCCAGCAATAAAAAAAAACTGTTAGATAAGGCAAAAGTAAGGTCAAACTGGCGCCCTTTTGTGGCTAAGCAGATATAATGTATGCACAACTTTACACACTAATTTCCTTCATATCAACTAATGAAACCTGAAATTTACAAATTATTATCTTCTTGCCAATTGCCAATCTACTTTACATTTCATCTATTATTACATAATATACATTGTTTAACTGTATACCACACTATTGTAAATAATCTGTCCATATTTTGTAGTTTTTCACTTGAAGTGGCCTGTCACTGTCAGCTGGCACCTAAAGCAGCTTAGACTTTTTCATTGCTCCCCTGTTGATGTATTTGCCACCCTAAAGAGAGAGGTTTCACTGGCCAAGGAAAGACTAGAGGCCGAAATGCACAAAGATAAACAGGCCTCATCCTTCTTCAAAAGATGGAAACATTTCATCGTAAAAACCTTAACGGTAATGGAGATAACTCACCTGGTTCAGCCCTTTAGATATACAAAATTGTATTTAGAGTCAGATGTGTCGAACACGCTGGGGAGCCTGCGATTGGCGCAGGATTAGATTACCTCCTACCTGACAGATACTTGGCCTAGTCTCAGCCCCTACTAGATCCAGAAATTACATAGAGTTTGTTACTGATAAGCAGTTGTTTAACAGGGGAGCGGATAGCACAGGTACCCTGACACATCTTACACGTCTGATGTATAATGAATACGGATATGCACACCTATGTAACCTGCTGATAGTATGTTTGTTTCATTTTTCTTTTGTAGTTTTATATGAAAAAATCAAATAAAATTTGTTTAAAAAAAGAGAGAGGTTTCTTTCCCCCTTTAAATTCACAATCTCGTCGCAAGTACTCAAGCCAGGAGAACATTTATTAAAGTTTTCTTTCCTCAGCTGCTGCATCCTCTAGAGATGGCTCTGATGTTTGAATAAATGACCCATGGGGCCCTTTTTACAGTAGGAGCTACTGTCTAGATAGGGGATATCCCAAGGATGTTTTAAAACATACATTAGAATGTGCTAGGAAAAGATTGAGTACACCAAAAGCTGGCATTATCATGGACAAAGCTACGTTGGTCACAACATTTAACACTGAGACGCGTACCATTAAGAACACGCTGGATAGGAACAATCGCATACTCCAGGCTGATACGACATTAGCCCCTACTGTAAAAAGGGCCCCATGGGTCATTTATTCAAAAAATAGGTCTATTCGTGATCGTTTGGTTAAAGCGGATCCCATTGATAAATATACACCCCCGAGTTTTAGTTTTTCAACTGGGAAATGGTGCTTTAAGTGCTTTAATTGCAGTATCTGCAACTTGATCATAGTGGGGAACTCATTTATGCAACCGCATATGGGTAGGAAATATGCGATCCCCGGCTACTACAATTGTAATACTGACCATTGCATCTATATCATGAAATGCCCTTGTTCGCTCGTATACATCAGTAAGACGATTAATATTTTTAAAAAGAGGTACCAGAAACCCAAAAGTGACATTAAACTGGTCATAGAACAAAAGAAGAACGGTTGGGAAATGGACCCCAACAAGCCGGTTGCTATACACTTTGCCACGCATAACCATCAGGTACATAAACTACGGGCGATGATAATAGAACAAGTGTCTAAACCTTCTCAGGGTGGCAATCCCAATAACTTATTATTATGCAGGGAGGCATTTTGGATATATACTTTGGAGACTATGCATTTGAGGGGTCTCAATAGCATGAATTCCTACATGTGCTTCCTTGTGGACTGATACAATATTCTGTTTTGACCTATTTGCTATGAGGAAGATTTATAGATTTTAATGTTTTTTTATCCATCCATGTTAATATGGGCATTTAGCCGTTTAAATTTTTCCCCCTTTTCACATGCACATTTCACTTTCATTTCTTCTTTAGGTTGTATTATTAATATGTTGTCTGTAGGCCCTGTATATGTATGTTTATTTGCCACTGAGCATCCAGTGTCACACCTATGCCTTCCAGGTGTCTTCATTATGTTGATGTCCGTGACTCATGTCCTAGCAATGTGAGGACGCAAGGGGGTGGATCTACGGCCTCTGGCGCATGCACAGTTTGACATAGAATCCCGATGGGGATTATATGCACTGCTCTCCATGCTACAATGTCAGGAATGCAATGATCGGCACCAGGTTAGGAACCATTGCATACAGAGAGTGATTGGGCTGCATCACTGAATATTGTCTGTATCACGTTTTGTTTTTTGTTTTATTCTGTTTGGACATGTGATGTTTGTTTGAATTTTGGCGGGAATTACGTCAGCATGATGCCATGGACTGTCCTAA
Source organism: Nanorana parkeri (assembly GCF_000935625.1). NCBI lineage: Eukaryota > Metazoa > Chordata > Amphibia > Anura > Dicroglossidae > Nanorana > Nanorana parkeri. The sequence goes on along the minus strand of NW_017306300.1, from coordinate 2,651,480 downwards.
TTGCACCTGGATTAATGTGTATTTATATCTGCATGTTTGTTGATGTACCTTGTCAATATGTCGCTCTGAAGAAGGATCCCTGCGTGGACCCGAAACGTCAGCACCTTATGACGCTATGTGACATTTTGCACTTTATTTAATCAATTGGAATTTAGATACTTGGTTCCTAAGTGTGCACACCTAAGTGTGTGCCGGCAAAACGCTTGAATTTACCCCAGTGTCACCTTTCCACTTTAAATTAACTATTGAAGTGCAGATCATACTTCAATAGCTTATTTAATCCTTTTGTGATGCATATGGAATGAGGTCCTTGACCCCTCAATATAGCACAGTTTTTCCTCCTTTTTTTTAATGTGTACTGTTTCTTTTAATCAACTGCACAAAGCGCTTCTTAGAATTCATCCTAGACCCTTATCCAGCCATGCAGCCTAGGAGGTCATAAAAGGGAGGCACTGAGTGTACCATAGCATTTGAAACGGTACCACATAAAAGCTTACTACACAAGCTGAGATTGATGGGCATAGATGAAATGGTGTGTATATGGATAGAGAAGTGGCTACAGGAATGGGTCCAGAGAGTATCGATAAATGGCTCCTTTTCAGATTGGTCTAGGGTCGTGAGCGGTGTGCCTCAGAGCTCTGTGTTAGGTCCTATGCTATTCAACCTGTTTATTAATGATATCGTGGAGGGAGTGAATAGTCATGTTTCCGTGTTCGCTGATGACACCAAAATCGGGAGGGTAATAGACACAGACTTAGAAAATATAACACTACAGGGGACCTGGATAAAGTTGGGGAGTGGGCAAATATATGGCAAATGAGGTTCAATGTTGATAAATGTAAAGTTATGCACTTTGGAGTCAAAAATAGGCAAGCGGATTACACATTAATGGGAACTCCACTAGGGAAGTCACAAATGGAAAAAGATCTGGGGGTTGTTGTAGACCACAGGTTGAATAATAGCTTACAATGCCAGGCCACGGTAAACAAAACAAGCAGAGTAGTATCTTGTATTAAAAAGGGAATGTACTGCAGAGACAAGAATATAATATTGCCACTTTAAAGATCGCTGGTTCGGCCTCATCTGGAGTATGCGGTCCAGTTTTGGTCACCAGTCCACAGGAAGGATGTCCTTGAACTGGAGAGAGTCCAGAGAAGGGCAACCAAATTAGTTAAGGGGATGGAGGACCAAAGCTACGAGACAAGGTTACTAAATTTAAACATGTTTACTCTGGAAGTGAGGAGACATGATTTTCTTGTACAAGCTGTTCAATGGTGATAGCAACATCACTAATAAACATTTTACGGTAACCTCCATAACAAAAACTAGAGGCCACCATCTAAAATTAGTGGATAAAAAATTAAAGCACAAGGAGCGTAAGGGCATGTAGATTCACATGCATACATTCTATAGGTTGGACTTGATGGACCCGTGTCTTTTTTCAACCTCGGATGCTATGTAGCTACTGTCACAAAACGACAAATCCCTGGCTGGCTGGTGTTTGTAAACAAACCAGCTGGGAATCATGGGTTACATCATAGGCCAGTTATGGCTATTACCATGTTTGGTGAATAACATCACCCAAGATCCCTGCATGGTTTGTTTACAAAGACCAGCCTACCAAGGTTATGTCATTTTTGAGTGGTAGTGCTACCACCTCTCAATAGCAGGTTCTTGGCCTGGTATGTTCAAAAACACAAGACAGGGATTCGCACAGGCAAACTGGTCAAATATGGTCAGTTTGGTCGGCAGTTCAACAAATTTAGGATTGTCATGAACCCAAAGATAATCCCTATTCCTAGCTTTCTAAAGTTTGTAATAAAACTTTTCACATTTGAAACTATATAATACAGTATGCGTCAGGTAATGGATAACAACATAGTAAAAATAAAAATAAAAGCGCATATAGCAAAAAGAAAGAAATGTAAGCATGGCTGACTGTGAACAGGTTAAAAAGTTCAGTCAGCAGCAAGTTATGCCTGAGTAAGCACAAAGTTATTTGGATTTCGATTGCATAGGATGTGTTGCTAGGCTGATTAAAAGGGAGCTGGGAGATGCATGAAGAAATAATGCAAGGAAGGAGAGGTGGTAAAATGTAATCTTTTTTCAATCTGGAAACCAATAAAGGACAGATAGAACCAGTAGGATGTGATTTCCTTGTGTAAGTTTTTTTCTGTGTTATGTCAGAAGAAGTAAAATTGATGTCACATTTTTAATCCAAACTCTTTCTGTTCTACAAATATGAAAAATCTGAAAATTAAATATTCACATTACATATAAACATTGTAAAGTGAATTATTGTCTTTTCCCGTATAGGGTAATTTATCAGAGTAATAGACTAGTATTCTTTATGTTTGCTTTGTAAACAATGTACATTAGGGAAAAAAATACTAGTACGAGGTAAAATAATATAAAGATGGTAAAAAAAATCTGCTAGTTACATTTTGCTAAAAAATAAAATTTAGTTTTTTGGGTTTTGGAGTTTTTTTGAAAGTAGCCTAACTAATGGTATAATTCTGGTGGAGTTGAAGAGCTGACAAACAACATTTGAAAAACATTTACACTGATCTAATTATATATTTATGCACAGCATACCATGAAAGGCTTGATTTACTGAAGTATGAGGCAAGGTGAAGTGAGGTGAAGAGATATTAAGGAAACCTGAAAGAAACACAAGTGCATTTCACTTTCCTTGCTTTATTACATTGTGCATCACATTTTAGTAAATATGGTCTGAAACTGTCAACATGGTTTTACTGGATTCTGAGCCAGATTCACTCAATTATAATATGAATTACTTTGTAAATGTGAGTTGTTGTAAACCTGTGAGCATTTTAAATACCAAAAGGGTCAATCACAAAAGGGTGAAGAATTTGGAGAAGTGCACAATTTAGGACAACATACCTGAACTGGAAAGTGAGCTGAATTGGATACATTTTCCAAATTAGCTATGCTGTCCTAGATTGTTCACTTCTCCTGCCTTCTCCAAAACTCTTCACCCTTTAGTGAATAACCTTGGTAGTATCATCAGAGAAGCTCTTTTGTTTCAAATTCCCCTGCCACTGATCAAATATTTAAAGTGCATTCTCTGCTCACTTTACACATTATTCAGTCTGACCCTGTATCGCTGTCAGTTTTTTTTACTGTTGGTATCACCACTGGGGGATTCATCATTTGTATTTGTCCTGGTGACCATTGCCATCAAGACAGAAAGTGATTGAGAATCCAACATTTTACAATTGCCAGCAAAACAGTAATAGAATGATGTTCTTACAATGTTTCCCTCACTTTATAGAGATTTCCTCCCACTTCCTTTTACATGTCCAGTACAGGAAATGAAGGGGAATCTTCCCAACAGAACAGAAACAGCAAAATGGACCTTCAGAGTTTTTAACCCCATCCTACTCCATCAAATCTAAAAAATATATACTTTGGCTATGAGTACACTTTTCATAATGCTTTTAATTAATTGTACTAGAAATGTTGCAGTTTTAGTATAGTTTTTGGGTCCCAATTGCAGAAATCATGCAGATAGCCAAAGTTATTAGTGAAAAACAATATTGATGTCAGTTGTGATGGAATTCAGGTGGGCTATGTATGCCGCCTACATGCCACTAAATTACAGATTTCAATCGTAGTACTACCACTGGGAACCTCAGGGGACATTATTGACCAAATTTGTCAGATTCCTGGCGGTAAATTATTTTAATCAGCCAAGTCTGTAATTTAGCAGCAGAAGTGCAGCTTCTACAGATCAGTGGGTGATGGGTCATCATGATTGGCATGGATTACCTTGCTGGATGACTTGATTGATGGATACATCACTAATGCTGTGATTGATGCTGGATTTACTTCTAAGGATATTAGTAACTGTATTTTTTTTAAGCTAAGGGGTCTATTCACGAAGCTGCCGAGGGCAGCCGAGTGAATGACCGATCTGAAGTGAAGTGAGCCGAACACTGTTCGGCTATTCACTTCAGGCTTGTACGGCTGATTTCAGCCGTACATCGGCTGAAATCAGCCGCACATCGGCTGAAATCAGAAGCACATCGGCTGAAATCAGTCGCTCCGAAGGGGTCCTGGGGCCGAAGCTAGCTGAAGGATCGGCCGAAGCCAGATGCTTCGGCAGCTTTGTGAATAGACCCCTAAGTGTGTGTTTGTGTTTTATTTTTAACGGATTTCTGATATCTGGTCACCTCCTTATTAAGAAAGGGGCTTCCACATTCCACTACAAGACCCCCCCAATTTACTCTTACTCCACCCCCTTCTTGGGGTACATGGAAGTGGGGAAGAGATACTTGTCCTTTAATATTGTGGCAAGCATGCTTTGCAAGTGGAGAGGCTTTGCTGCCCCCTCTTGCCAGGCACCCTCAATGTTGAACGGCAAATGGCTTACTCTAGTACAGGGATAGGGTGTATGCATGTTGTCCTCCCCTTTATTGGCAACTCGGGCTGCATGCCTGGATAAGCGTCTGGTTGGAATATTAAGGAGTATTATTTTTGGTAATTTCTGCACACTACACCCAGCTAAAGGGGATTGCCTACATAGTTTTGGTGACAATACATTGCCAAATTATAAACTAGCTCTGTACTGGTTTATGGTTTGCAACAAAACACAGAGCAGACACCACCTCCTAGTGCAGTATGTTTATTGACCAAATTATGAAATAAAAGAGTAAAAAGGTTCTACTCACTACTCCTAAAGGAAACCAACCATATCAATAGCAGAGTCTGATGGTCCAAGAACGCTGCATTGTGGTAGGTGTACCCCAGCAAGTTGCCATGTTAACACGTTTTGGGATAACCAACCACTTCCTCAAAGCAAGACCATTCAGCATTTGGTCAATAAACATACTTCACTAGGAGAATGCACCTGCTCTGTGTTTTGTTGCATGTTGTCAAGATTCCAGTGATTCCCTGGTTAAGAGTGTGGCACTATGGTTCCTAGCATTGGCAGAGTGAGCACCAGTCTCATAGGTTTTTGTCAGCCCGAATCTTGCCTATTTTCCTGGATACAGTGGTTTATGGTTTATTACCAGCATAAATAGACCCTTACTGACTTTAAAGAGCTCTGTGGTTTATTATATGCACATAGTTACTGCTATGCACATAATTATGCATGCTGGATAACTTTTAGTGCATGTTTTGAACCAAATTCAGAGCACTCATTGTATCTTTTCAGTGCTGAATCTGCAATGTTCGGGACAAATTTAGGGCTTTCCTGAAAACATAAACAGCAACCCTAAATTTTTATTTTACAGGGCTAACTTAGGAGAAGCTGACCATATACAGTCAACTTCAGTGTTGTAAATATCAGAATTGCCAGGTTGTCAGTCTACTCTAAACTGTATATATCTACATTTAATTATTCACATTGTTCTGAATGTTAAAAAATGTGTATTACTACAACAATTCTGATGTTTTTAAAATCAATACTTGAAGAAAGAAGTCTAAAATTTAGATAGCTCATTAATAAAAAAAAAAGAGGTTGGATTGATCTATTTGTTTGATACCTTATTGCATATATCCTGTTTTAAAATACCTTTTATTAATATAAAATATAAACAAAATTAATATACACAGAAGGCTTTTTTTTTACAATATTGTATAGATAACAATATTGTACCACAGGAATCAACCATTAGCTTTTAGTAGTTAAGTGAAGTCTGGCAAAAAAAAAGCTTATTTACAATTGGCTGCAATGCTTTAGTGCACATATTTGACTGTACTCTGTTTTTAAATAAAATCCAATGTGTAGTGTAGTAGTGTATAATAAACTTGTGTGACTGCATGAAACTCTAAAATAATAATGATATGTTTTTTAAAAATCTTTAGCAGGTAATGGATTGCTAATATTCTATTATGATGCAATGATTGAACCGTGGTAACTGAAAGCAGTTGGACTCTCATTTTAATATTGATTAAAAAAGACCATTTTCTTATGTATTTTTTTTAGACTGAGGAAATGTGTAACTGCACACAGAAGGGAAGGGAATGCACAGATAGCAATGCAATCTAACAAGTCTATAAAAATGGAAATGAAAGCATGTGTAAGCTGAGCCAGAAACTTATAACCTCTATCATTATGTTGTTAGGTTTGGATTGGGAAAATGCTTGGTGACCAGAATCTGCAGAAAAAATTAGGAGTAATAGTGGAGCTTGAGCTCTGAGAACCATCTTTAAAATAAATGGTAAAGGGAAACATATGTCACAAGGTGAGGACTTTGTGCATTTAGGATGACAAACAGCAAAGAAAAAGAGAGGCTGAGCTAGATGTCACTCTGTTTCCAGATTTGAATCACTGCAGACAGGTTTCATTTAGGCTGGAAAATGAAGGTGGGAAAAAATCTGTGGAATACATGAAGATGTAAAACACCTAAAGTTGTAAAATAACAAGTCACACTAGCTAAACCAAGTTAGTTAGACAAGTAATATGAATGTGCATTATTGGCCTGAAGACTACATACTTTATATAGCTTTTGTTTAGTATTGCAAGAAGTTTTTTCATTATTCTTATTTAATATTGTAAAGCATTTTTGTATATCTATTAAAGAGACCTGTGGGACCCCATGGGAACAATTTCAATATGAACATTAATTATTTACATATAGTGAACACTCACAGGCAATGCAGCTTTGTGGCCAAGGTGTTAGGAATGGTTTGCTGGTTGATAAATATTTTATTTCTAATATTGGGTCATATGATCTTTATCACCTGCTTCCTACAAAAGAAATTGAAGCCCAGAAGCAGGTATTTATGACGAGACTGTATTTAGTAATATGATGATGTCACCTGCAGATACTTGGCATAGATGTTCTCTGCAAAATACTGCATTTTACAGGGACATATAATGCTGTCAATAAGACCTCTTGGATAGAGGGGGTGGAGGAGAGAAGCTGATGTTACTGAAGAGTTCTAGCATCAATACCTACACTTAGAGATTGAAAGCAGCAGAAATGACAGAATATCTAACATTTTGCTGTGGCACCAGAACTACAAACCCGAGAAACATATACCCAGATTAGGACCATAATTTAGTGGTTAATATATCATGAGTACTGGCTACAAGGAAATAATATTAAAAGTAAGGTGTGTCCTACATGTAATGACAATAAACAAGTTAAAACAAGCTCAAATCTGCAACATAGTAGTTCTGCTCTCAGCTCAGTAATTTCAGGTTAACAGATGTCAGATCTCTATAGCCTGTGGGTGGGCGAGGTGCAAATCAAGTGATGCTTTGTCCTTGATCTGCTTGAGCACAATGCAAGGAAGTCATTAGGGATCCAATAGATGTCCTAATAAAAGTACCTGTCACTGCACAATGCTATCACATAGTGAACTTTTCATTCCCCTTATGGTAGCAATAAAGTAAAAGACAAAATAAAGGCGTTAAAAATAACAAAATGTAATTAAATAAAAAATGAAAGGCCCCCCCACCCCCACACAGGCACATTAAAAAAATACATACACCTACATTTTCATAGGTTTGCAGGGACACACCATGTTGAGGCTGGACATATTTAATATCTGTTTATTCACAACAATTCCATCTTTTACAAAACATGCAATTATATTGGGGGTTATTCACTTAGCTGACGAAGGCAGCCAAGTGAATAACTGAGCGGAAATGAACATAGCCGAACGATGTTCAGCTATTCACTCCGGCTCATACACTCCGCACTTCATACATCGGCTGAAATCGGCTGTACATCGGCTCTGCACGTCAACCTTTGGTCAGCCGAACATGCAGAGCTGAAATACACGCACGTAAGCGGCATTCATCTTGGCTATTCTGCTCCGAGGTAGCAAGCAATTTTAAAAAAATGTAAATTAATGAAAAAAAAAATTACTTTTTTTAAATAAATGTAAAAAAATAGGTCAGTTAAAAGAAAGTTAAGAAAATAATAAAAAATAATTTTAAAGAAAAAAAAAACAGTGTGGTGTCACCGTCCCAAACCATACCAGACCCTTTAAGTTAGGATGGACCCCATTTGAAAAAAAATGCGTGGGGATCCCCCAAAGTCATACCAGACCCTTAGGTCAGGTAAGAATTTAAGGAGAGACCCCAAGTTAAAAATAAAAAAAGTGTGTGGGGTTCCCCCATAAAGTCATACCAGGCCCTTTAGGTCTGGTAGGAATTTTAAGGAGGAACCCCACCCCAAAAATGGGGAAAAAAGGACACGGGGTCCCCCTAAAATTCCATACCAGACTCTTGATCCAAGCACAGGCCTGGCAGGAAAGGGGGGGGGCAAGTGAGCACCCCCCACTCCCTGCGATACCAGGGCACATGCCCATGGCACTGGGAGGGTGCTTTTCCAGGGTCGCCCCTGGAAAAGCACCTTGTCCCTATGCGGATGGGTGCAAGGGCCTCTTCCCCACAAGCCCTGTGGTGTTGGTTGTAGGGGTGGAGGCAGGGGGGCTTATTAACATCGGGATACCCCTTTAACCTCCCTAAGTTTGTATTGTGTGTATTCTGTGTAAATGTCATGTTTGCACTTTTGAAGTTCCCGCCGGCTCCGCCCACGCTGTGACGCCCGAAAACGAAACTGAAAGCGGAATGCCAGCATCGGCTGGGTGCACACAGCAGAGGACAGCGCGGGCTCGCAGGGACAAGGTAAGGGACACTTTGCGCAATCCCGAGTGTGGCTCGGGGTTACCGCTCTTGGTACTGAAAATTAACCCCGAGCCACACTCGGGAATACCGCCAGGGAGTTTAATAAAGGGGCACCCACATGTGCCCCCCTTGTGAATGAGTAAGGGGTACTTTTACCCCTACCTATTCCCTAAAGGGTTAAAATAAATGTTTAAAACATTCCTTTAATTAAAAAAATCCAAAAGACTAGTTTTTGACAAGTCTTTTATTCAGAAACCCCCCCCCCAAAAGGTTGATCCATCAACGTAATCCAGCATCAATCATGATGTCCAGCGTTGTCCACAGCAATGACGACAACTCGACGAAATGAAAAAATAAATACAATAACAAAAAATTTCTTAAACGATGCACGCCAACTCGACGACACGAGACGAACTCCCGCCACATAATGAAGCATGTGACAGATGCCGGCAAAAGAAAAACAATTGGGCGGAGCTAGCGGTTACAGCTAGCTTTGCCCAACTGTTTCCTATTTGCCGGCACCTAGAGTATTCTAGCAGGTCCCGGCCAATGAATAACATCTGGGCAGAGCCGGCCGTGACGGCATGGCTGGCTCCGCCCAGTTGTTATTGTTTAATGACAGATCAGCGCCCCCAGGTCATTAGGGGATGCTGATTTGTCATTACAACTGGGCAGCTGGCTGGCTCCATACAGCTGTAAATTGCCTGAAGTACGGACGGCCCTTTGGTCAACCGTTGTCCATGCTTCGGCTGTCACTTCGGCTCAGTCGAGCCGAATCATATGCCTTCAGCTCGGCTGCCTTTGGCTGCTGTATGGGCTATTGTGAATAGCCTGCACAGTAGCCCTTCTGTTCGACTGAACCGAAGGGCAGAGGCGCCAAAGTGAGCCAAAGGATCAGCCGAAGCTGTGGCTGGATCTTTCAGCTCTTTAGTGAATAACCCTCATTGTGTTTGTGTGCACTTACTTTTTATTGTATTGCTATTTTCACTGAAAAAATAGATTTGTTGAACCCAAAAACAAAACACAACAGCCCTGACATGTTGAGGAATGGACTCCACTAGATCTCCAAAGGTATGCTGTGGTATCTGTCACCAAGCCATTAGTAGCAGATCCTTTAAGTCCTGTAAGAGACCACTGCCATCAGTGAATACCTTGTTTATAAAGGGGTGTACTTGGTCAGCAACAATGTTTAGGTAGGTGGTACATGTCAAGGAAACATCCACATGAATGGCAGGACCCAACGTTTCCCAACAGAACATTACCCGAAGCAGCCCAAAGCATCACACTGCTTCCATCGGCTTGCCTTCTTTCCATATTGCACCCTGGTGTCACTTACCTGTTGTCTCTTCCCCAGGTAAGTGATACACACGCCTGCTTAGCCACCCATATGATATGAAAGAAAACATGATTCATCAGACCAGGCTACCTTCTTACATTGCTCTGTGGTCCAGTTTTGGTGCTCACATGCACACTGTAGATACCTTTGGCAGTGGACTCTGGTCAGCACGGGCACCATGATTGGTCTGTGGCTATGCAGTCCTCTAAAAACTCTGAAACACTGTTTATTCAGACACCTTTCTATCAGAACCAGCATTAACGTTTTCATCAATTTGAGCTACAGTAGCTCTTCTATTGGATCGGACTACATGGGCCAGCTTTTGCTTCCCACTTGAATTGGTGAGCCTTGGTTGCTCTGACCCAGTCTTCTAGCCATTACAAATTGGGCCTTGTCAATCCGTCGCTCACCTCCTTACATTTGCCCATTTTTCTCTGTTTCTAACACATCTAACTTCAGGGTCAAAATGTTCCCTTGCTGCCTAATATATCCCACCGACTTCCAGGTGCCATTTTAATAAGATATTCAATGTTCTTCAGTTCACCTCTCAGCGGTAATGATTTACAATGTAGAATGGGAAAACAGAAAGAAGAACAACCTATTCTGTTTATCACCAATTTCTCGACACAATATAAAGAAGTGGAACAGAAACATTGGGCACTTCTCAAAAAAGATAAGGTTCTGGGACCATTACTGCCTGTAAGGCCAAGGATAGTATATAAAAAGGCCCCAAATATTAAAAACAAACTGGTACACAATGTATTAGATCCGCCAAAAAAATCTTCCTCGTTTTTCCAAGGTAAAGGATTCTATCCATGTGGCAAATGTGCGGGATGTAAACAAACTGGAAAAAGAAAAAAGTTCTAGAATTTTGTTCCAATGCAAATGGACGACAATTTAAAATCAATTAATTTATTTAATGTCACAGTACTCACGTGACCTACATGATACAGTGCCCTTGCGGGTTACAGTACGTAGGGAGAACTACCCGAGAATTAAGGGTGAGGATACGTGAGCACATTAATAATATAAAGAAGGGCAAACGTGACCACAACCTATCTAAACATTTTAGGGAAAAGCATAATTGCAATCCGAAAGGAATACAATTTATGGGCCTTGATAGAATATATTTAAGCACTGGAGAGGAAATCATATGAAGAGAGATATCTCCAGGAATGAAACTAAGTGGATCTACCTGTTGGAAACGATGACACCGAAAGGTCTGAATGTGGAATTAGATCTAAACTGCTTCTTATCAAATGATTAGGGGAGAATAGCAGATTATATTATGTATATCACATCGGGTCTGATCATGTAGAAGTAAAGGAGAGGACAGCTCACGTTTATAAGCAACATTAAAAGACATTGAATATAGACCAAAAAAGGAAAGAGATGATTATATACAAAATATATGTCAAAGTCTATTATCTAGCTGACTAATACACTATGATAAACAGAGAGTGAAAGTGGCTTTCTCTCAGAAACTTAGAACAGATTAGAATAAAGTTAGATCCTTCGGTCAAACTAAATAATTGTTCCTGTTTTGGTTATATACCCCATATCAGATAACTGCCCTGTATAAACACCGAAGTAGCTTGATTGAGCTGAATAATGATACAACGAATATAAAGAATATAGTGGAATTCTTCAGGGCTTATAGAGTGGATATATTGTGTATATAATCATGTATGGAAATATTCCTGATACTTACATGTAAGATTTGTCTATGCACCTAATTGGAGTTCATACCTGGACCTATAAAATATATGATATAGAAGGGATGTCATAGAGACTAAAACACAGTCCCCTCTCCTTTAAAGGTACATTGCATTTTTTTATCCCATGAAAGGGGTTAATCTATTCACATCCCCCATCCCAGGGTTTACATATCTACGGTCTGTTCATAGATATATATTACCTCCGAAGAACCAGATTTTACATATATCCCGCAGAGACGAGCAGGAATGATTTATATAGTCATGTAAAAGTTAAATTATACACATAGACTACTCCAGCAGTCTACTCGAATCATGATAGCTGACATGTCATTTTAGATTTTAGATTTTATCTGATAGATATAAACCTAACTAGATTTAATGAGATTATTGAGAGATATACAGAATATAACTAATACACTAAGCAGCGACTAATGAAGTTTGCTTTGCTGGTTCTATATTATATCATGTCTATATACTTTTAACCTTTTAATTTTTTTATTAATAAAAAAATGTTTTTATTATTATTTTATAGGGATGAGATAAGATACTTGTTTTAAGATAATGCCTGGTATTGTACTGATTTTTTAGATGTTGTTGCGATTAATGATATGCACATTTTAGTTTTAAATTGATTGAGACATTGGGGTTGATTTACTAACCTTATAAACACGCCACGAATAAGTATACACCTCTGTAGTGTGTTCCCTCCCAGCATGATCTATTGGTGGAATCTAGACACCTTTGTAGTGTGTACACACCCAGCAGGTGTGTTGTGCAAAGCCCTGCATGAATTGCAAGGTGATGTTGTGTAAATTAGCTCTACATTGTGTTGGTTGCGTTGATGAATGCAGGAATGTAAATGCATGAGCTAACCATTTTTGTCTAAACTGTGAAGCAGCATTATATATGCATCATGTGCATGATTTTTCCATATATGGCATTAGTGGAAATATGCTTTTAGAGACTTTTTGGTTGATAAATAAGTTTTGCTGTGTAAAAATCACATGCACCGTGTGCGTGCGTGTGTTTAGGTTAGTAATGTGACGGACCCCCGTACTCAGGATGAGTATGTCTGCCGCTGTCTTCTTCCTTGCTGAGGAGATATTGCAACCCTCTGATCTGTAGCTCCCAGTTTCCCCAGTCACTGGTCGGGACACGAGTGTAGGTGAAACAAACTCTGCTTTATTGAGAAACTGCACAAACTTTTATACAGCAAGTGATGAAATCAGAATATAATCCCATCACATCCCCCCTCCCCTCCCAGACAATCGGTCTGCTCAACACCACAGGTGTCCACCTGCTAAAGAACTCCAGACAGCCATAATAGGAGCCTGGCCAGAATGTCATTGTTCTGAGCTCCCTCAGAGAACAATGGGAGATAATGAGGGATGGTGCTGATAGTCTTTCCATAACCAGATCACACAGTATAACGCACTCAAACATAACTCAACACCAATACACATTTAACTTCTAAACTGATCACCATGTCGTCACAAGTAAATCACCCCCATTGACTCTCATAGAAATGTAGAGGGCTGGTGCTGGAGCTGGAGAGATTAATTTGGTACCAGATGGTACTCATTAAATTAACTATAGATGTTCGTGTGTTATTCATGATATTTTCCACTTTGGAATCCACATTTATTTAGATCAAGCGCAACTAATTTACCATATCAGACATCTTTTTCATACATAGTTGCTGCTGGTCCTATAAGCTATTTAAAACCTATTCCTAGCACAGTGTACCTTGGAACCAATGATTTACAACGGTTAGTGGTTATTTTACATACTTTTCTTGTGTTCCATAGTGAATCCTATCTTTAAAGGAGATCTAGCATTCAATATATATTTTCATGTTGAAGGCATATTCCACTTTTTGCAAAAAAATAAGTAAATGCACTAATTTTGGAAACATTAAAAAAAATTATATTCATTAAGTTTTTGCATGGAGCTTGCCAAGCATTCAGTGGATTGTGGGTGTAATGCTCAGGTATGAACCTTAACTTAAAGAGCTAAAGGAAATTATCAATGGACTTTAAGTTCAGTGATGTTTTCAAACTCGTATTGCATTGAAAACTGTGGGGTCTATTCAGTAAGCTGCCGAAGGATCTAGCTGTAGCTTTGGCTTATCCTTCGGCTAGCTTCGGCCCCAGGACCCCTTTGGTTCAGTAGAAATGAAGGGCTGCTGTACGGGCTATTAACTATAGCCCATACAGCTCCCGAAGTCGGCCAAGCGGCTCAGTCGAGCCGAAGGCATATGCTTCGGCTCGACTGAGCCGAGGTGAAAGCCGAAGCTGGCCGAGCAGCCGGTCGTTACCTGGTAACCAGGAACGCCATCTGTCATTGCTCCCCCGGATGCTCTGGGAGTCTAATAGGCTGTAAATACTGGTGCCTGTGCAGTTTTTGATTATGTTTGATTGTCTGACACATTGAAAAATTATACTGTTGCTGTATACTGTAGCACGTCAGGAATTTATTAATGCAGTTTTGTAAACTTACTAAAAGATCAACTTCAATATAAATGATTGTATCCACTAACTAATAAAATTGAATTTCTCACGTAGATGCATACTTTCCAAAGCAAAATCACATTCATAAAGACAAAACCCCTCAAAATTCTTGCTAAATTAATCCAATGTAAAAGTTCAACATCTTTGACTAACATGATAGAAATATAGTCCGTGCTATACATATGTATTGAATATCATAACCTGATGTAGAACAGTCATGCCATAGATAGAAGAAGTTTTTTTGGTTATTTTTGCCCCCACATTGTACAGTATCCTGCCCAGTTTCTCATGGCTACCCATGGTTTCCACACCTTGCAGGGACAATAAACATGTCTGTAACAGATCCATTGAACTGAGATAAAAGGCTCTTCAATTTTGACTCTTTAATGTTGTGCCACCATTAAGCAGATGTGTGTTATCCATGGTGCCAATGTCCCCACCTTCAGTACTTGTGGAATTATTCCCTTGGTTTTAAGTTTTGTAATGATGTTTTATGTTCAATAACGCACTGCTGTTTTCACTGTATTTTAGTTGAAGACTTTTTTTGGTATCTCTTCCTCACTGTTACCTGACATATTATCCTGTTTCATAAAAAATGCAAACACACTTTTGTGTGTTTACTGAAAAAAATGTATTAACACTCACTTCATTTATCAAATCATGTGAAAAGTTATTAAAAGTTATTATTGTCTTGAATACCCAATCATGTGCAGAGACTTTTCGCTTGATTGGATAATTAAAGTTAATGTCCACACAATTTTTTAGTGAAGATTTGTTAAATTCAGCTCATGCAATACAAAGAAAAGTTTCAGTGTTGCTAAGATGCACTCAGCAAATTACATATGTAAAGTTTTAGAATATTAATAAGGCACTGTAGCCAAAAAAGATTATTTGTTAGTATGTTATTGCTCTCTGTGTCTACATTGAGAAGACTTCCTCTTATTTTTTCCAGGGACAAAACAGGATGTATGATGAAATAATTTCAAAGTGATGGGAACCTTTCCATTTGTCACTGGGCCAGTTATTCCAAAATTCCTTCTACTCTATTACAGTCACAGCTCTGGCCGCAACAAAAAGTTAGGTTCACTTTACAGAATTTGCGCAATTTACACAGACAGCAGAAACTTCAAACAGTTTCTTCCTCTTCCCCTAGAGTTCCACTTCAATGTAAACATGTATAAGGATCAGATTTCAGTATCATTATCAAATTACAACAGAAATCTGTAAAACATTTGGAATTCCGCATTTCAAATGTTATGGTTTATTTGTGTAATAAAGGTGAGCAATGTCTCTGTAAATGAAAAAGCATTGAATATTTTCTACAATCAAATTTACAGCGTTGAAAGTTGATAGCAAATATATTTTCATTAAAAAATAATCTGTTAGTTACATTTTTCAATCTAACCTTTTTTAGATAATTTTCTATGATAGTCATTTAACAACATTCATTTACCATAACTTAAATGTAATCAGGCAAGGTAATTTCAGTCGTTCATAGATAATAACACAGAAGGCCCATGGAGACAAAATCTAATTTTCAAATAGAAAATTAATTCCATAAACATTGTGAATGCAAGTATGGGGAGACAGTTTTGTATTAACACAATGTTCCTTGAGACAGCAGTATTGCTAAAATAATATGGACATTTTTATGGGAAAAGAGGAGTTTTCCCAGCATATATAAAAAATATGTAATGATTCAGAGTTCGAATAAAAATGCAAAGTGTCCTTACTGGTAATAACATACACTGCAAACCGGAAATGACAGCTAAGAATAAAAATATTATACAACTGTAAAATCCTACTCCCAACATTAATAGTGTTTTCTAGTAAAGGTTTGCCAAATATATTCTAAATACTTCTAGTTTACATAAGTACACAAGGTTAAACAAAAACAACACTTTTTAAGACAACATTGAAAACCACACTTCTGAAATGGTACTGTATATTTGGTTTATTTACTAATCATCAGTAAGTATCATAAAAATGATGACGCAGCAAATATTTTCTTAATATATATT
The DNA here is from genome assembly GCF_000935625.1 of Nanorana parkeri. Taxonomy (NCBI): domain Eukaryota; kingdom Metazoa; phylum Chordata; class Amphibia; order Anura; family Dicroglossidae; genus Nanorana; species Nanorana parkeri. The sequence continues at coordinate 2,635,281 of NW_017306300.1, read as the reverse complement.
GCTGCATATGTCCAGGTTTATCACTTCATAATCATGTTACAAAATTTACAGAGAACCTAAAGTCACATACTGTATCTGCAGTTATAGAAATCAATAGTCCTATCCGCCGACAAATTGATAGAAAAGCATTGCTTTTAGGGGAACATTGGGTTGATCTACTAAAGGAGTAAAGGGGTGTTCATTTAGCAAAGTTAATTTTAGTAAAAAACATAATCCTGGGTTGACACTGAATTTACAGACATCTGCTACAAATGTTCTATTTTTTTTTTAATTTCCCTTACACAAAATCAGCCGTACATTGGCTTTGTACGGCTGCCTTCGGCTTAACCTATGGGGGCTGTGGATACCACTTTCAACCTTAGTGCTGGCTGAACAGAACTCCTCTCCAGTCTAATCCACTCAAGTCCCACATTATTCTCTGCTGTTTTAGCCATCCTGCACCTGCAGTCGTTACCAGGAACAATCATCTCTCTTTGGACAAACAGCTTCCCAACTGCTTGCTTCATCTTCCCTGCATTGTTCTTGTTTACCGATCATTGCTGCCTCTAGGTCATGGACTTTACTTGACCGTAAGTACCCATACCTTAATATTAATTGTTTTCAATACATGGCCTGTTTCTAAATTTTAAAGCTTACCATAGTCTCACTTTTCTTGCTGAAGGGGAAAAGTTGTGTTAACTAATGCTGGCATATGAAGTAATATAGCCATTACTATTACAGAACAAGTGTATTTACTACATAAACTGCTGCCATACTCTGAAGCATATCATAGTACTCACTATGTTGATGTAAGTTATATGTGGTGTTACCCGCAGTTGAGATCCATATAGTTCCCTAGAATGTTACAAGAGGGAACAATGGACTGCCATTATGCAGGAGAAAGGGATCTGAGATGGTTTCATTTATCCTAGCTTCTTCTAAAGGGCAGGAATAAACAGCATGAATCCACCACTTCACGTTCTCACCCAGGCTCAAACGTTGGAAGGTAAGCTTTGGGAAGAGCCAGTCAACCCTATCAAAGACATTTTCTGTGTCTGGAAAGAAGGCACATTGGAAATTTTCAGTGGTGGGCCAGGATAGCATTTAGAACTCTAGGTATATTGTCTTTGGCCTCCCCACCAGGGGTGAAGCCAACTTGGTTAAAATAATTAATGTGAGAAAAAAGAATGAATATGTAAGAAAAGTTGGAACATGGGAATTTTCATGAATATTTTGAGATCTACATTAAAAAAAGAGACTGATTATAATTTGCCCAATTTGATGGATCTTTCCCCTCCTTTAGGATAACATATCTAGTATTATTATTATTATTATTATTATTATTATTATTATCATTATACAGGATTTATATAGTGTCAACAGATATACGTGTATGAAGGGTATCAATTGGGAGGCTATGGCTGCCTAAAATTAAGTTGTAAGCCTTAAAAAAACTGTGATGCCAGAATCATAGCAGTCAGTAGAGTACCCATCTGGGCCAATATCTTTCCTGTTTTTAAAGGACCTAGCCACTAGAGTGAATTCTTCTTCAGCAATAGTGGCTTCAAAGAGGCATAACCCTTCTGAGGTAAATAATGGAAGGTCTGGGTTGCATAAGTAGCCCATTATACATTGTTCTCTTATTTGCAGGTTAGAATGTGCAGTACGTTGTGGTAAGTTATGGAGTGTTTGATAGAATTTGCAAACTCTGTCCAAGAAGTCAGAGGAATAGAACAGTTATGCACCCTGCACAGACTATTTGGGTAATCACGGACCTTTTAATTAAAAAAAAATGTTTTAACGATTGTATGCTATAGGAGCATTTGTTATTATCTTTTTGATCTAATATCATATAAGGGGACATTATTTGATGATCATGGTTTGGAGGAGTCTGGTGCAGAGGAATTACTTTTGAGTGCTATCCACCATTGTTTAACGGCGGTCCCTCCTATCTGGTGAGTTGATTGAATCTGGAAAGAGCACTGAGAAGGGGATCAGAAAAACACTTTTGGAGTACAGTTTTGCACTTGGAATGTTTTTGCATTTGTGTGGACATTTGACGCTACTGCATATAGACACTTGTATTTTTATTGTTATCATTAATTGACACATCTTTGTATATGTAGTATATATGTAGTGATTTTAAAGTGATTTTAAAGTGGCACTTGTATAATTATCATACATTATTGGAGATATATTTGTATTATCTCCTTAAATATATGCCCTCTGTTATTATTTTGTTGCACATTGCCACTTTATATAATTGAATAGCAAAGTGTAACATTTGTATTACATATTTATAGGTCACCCTAGAAACCTGGCTGTCTGTGTACATTAAATTACAGAAATACAGACAGGTGAAATGCTGCATTAGTAAGACAGATCTGTGAACCACAAACAGGCTGAGTTAGTCTTGTATGTCCATCCGACCCACACCCAAATCTCATCACTACCCACTAACATTAAAGGAGAATTATGGGGAGAGTGAAATACACTCATCCCCATAGTTAGTTGATGTGTGACACTGCAGCTGTCACACATTGGCTCTATAGATCAGGAACTGAGCAACCACATACTGCTGATCACTCAGTTCACAATCTTCTCCCTGCAGAGAGTGATCACTGTCAGTCACCACTCCCCACAGGGATTCCCCCCTCCCCTCTTCGATCCTCCAGCACTATTATTTTCTTAATAAAAATGAACTTATATAATTATAGCTGGATTACTTTTTATTATTCCATGTTATCCTTAGTTGGCATCAAATTCACGCCTATAGAACTTACTGTAAAGTTTTAGTGTTCTATAATGTTATTTAGTAACTACAATTGATTATTGCAACTCTGCTATCTTATCTACATGTTTTATGAGGTTGATTTAGTTATTCTGCCTACTGTTCTAAGTACATATTTTTATTACTGCTGCTGCCCTCTCCCATGGTGGCCTACATTGGATGCACTCACACAGACCCAATGGACGGAAAGGAGGTGGAGTGGGTATCCTTCTATCCCCACAATGCACTTTTCAAATTCTCCCTTCGCCTCCCTCTCTATCCCTCTCCTCATTTGAAACCCACTGTATTCGCCTATTCTCTCCAATTTCGCTGAGGATTGCTGTTATATACCGGCCCCCTGGACTAGACTTGTGCGCCGTCAAAAAATTTGTTCCGTTTCGTAATATCCATTATTTCGTATTTCGTAATTCGTATCCGAAACTCAATTCGGATTCGTACGAAATACGTATTTTCGTTAGTTTCGGCACATTTTCGTAACTTTACGAACATTCGTTATGATGAAGTTAAAAAGCAAAAATACCTTTGTTAATATTGGAGTCGATGTGGTAGTTGTTTTTTTATCCTAAATACGAATTCCATTAACGGATTCTGTATCCGAATTCCGTACTTCGGACTTTAAAAAAAACTACCATCAACTCCAATATAAATGTACTTTGCTTTTTACCTTCAATATAACGAATGTTCATAATGGAACGAAAATACGTCAATGGAATTTCGTATTTCCTGCCTGTATTTGTAATGCAACTCTCAGCAGCAGAAGATAACCTCTGATTGGTCAACCAAAACGAAATACATATTCCGTTAACGGATTCCGTATCCGAATTCCGTATTTCGGACTTTAAAAAAAACTACCATCAACTCCAATATAAATGTACTTTGCTTTTTACCTTCAATATAACGAATGTTCGTAACGGAACGAAAATACGTCAACGGAATTTCGTATTTCCTGCCTGTATATGTAATGCAACTCTAAGCAGCAGAAGAGAACCTCTGATTGGTCAACCAAAACGAAATACGAATTCCGTTAACGGATTCCGTATCCGAATTTCGTATTTCGGACTTTAAAAAAATACCATCAACTCCAATATAAATGTACGTTGCTTTTTAACTTCAATATATAACGAATGTTCATAACGGAACGAAAATACGTCAACGGAATTTCGTATTTCCTGCCTGTATTGTAATGCAACCCTCAGCAGCAGAAGATCCGTATTTCGTATTAAAAAAAAATCTTGTCATGTTTTTTAACCTCATTTACAGGGGTAATATTAGTTCCTGTTTCAAAGAAATTCGGATCCGAAATTCGTTAACGGAATTTCGTATTTCGGATATAATTCGGAAACTGCCATTCGGATTTCGGATGCTCCGAAATTCGGAATTTCAGGAAAATTCGTACGAATTTCGATTCGTAACGAAACGAATCGCACATGTCTACCCTGGACCGGTATCTCGCTTTCTGGATGACTTCTCTGCCTGGCTACCCTACTTTCTCTCCTCAGAAATATCCACTATCATTCTTGGTGACTTTAACATTGCTACTAACATTAACACCCCAGCTTCTGCTCAATTTCTTAACCTAACCTCTTCTTTTGATCCAACCCAATGGTCAGACACTCCTACTCGCTCTGATGGTAACATACTAGATCTTGTTTTCTCTCACCTATGCACTCCTTGCAACCTCTCTAACACCCCCTTCCCCCTCTCAGACCACAACCTTTTCAATTTCACCCTCACCCTATCCCCAACCCTGAATCCCCCTACACGGCACACTGTCACCTGGAAAAACCTTCACCACCTCGACCCTTCTCTTCTCTACTCTACTCTGCTACTGACTACCTCTATGACAAAATCTCACCCCTATCCTGTCCATTTCTGTCTACAACTGTTCACTTTCATCCTCTTTGGACACCTTGGCTCCCCTCACTACTCGCAGACTTAGACCACGTCCACTACAACCGTGGCAAACAGATGAAACCAAAAATGTCAAGAGACATAGCCGCACTCTTGAACGACTGTGGCGAAAAACTAGATCCCTGCAAGACTTCACCCTGTACAAAGCTGCCCTCCTAAAATATAACTCCTCCCTCCGTGCTGCCAAACAGACTTACTTTGTCACTCTCATTAACAAACTCTCATTCACACCTCGCCAACTCTTTTCTCCTTTTAACTCTCTACTTCGTCCTCCACCGCCACCACCCACTAACTCACTCACTGCCCAGGACATTGCCATTCACTTCAAAAACAAAATAGATACAATTCGGGATCAGATCGCCACTGTGCAGTTATCTTCCCCTATTCATGTGCCAGACCCTCCATCATCACTTGTTACTCTCCTCTTTTGACCCCATCACCACAGAGGAGGTTGCAAAGCTTCTCTCTGACACCCACCTGACCACTTGCCCCCTGGACCCTGTTCCTTCACCGCTACTTCGGTCACCCTCATACTTACACTATCTTACTCACATTTAAATATCTCACTCTCTACTGGAATCTTTCCCTCCCCTCTGAAGCATGCCCTGGTCACCCCAATACCCAAAAAACCCTCAATGGACCCTACCGACCTCAATAATCTCAGACCAATCTCCTTACTCCCATTCACCTCTAAACTCCTAGAACGCCTCATCTACAGCCGCCACCTAAGTCGCCACCTTGCTGATCACAACCTTCTTGACCCCTTACAATCTGGCTTTCGCCCCCAACACTCCACTGAAACCGCCCTCCTAAAACTCACTAATGACCTACTCACTGCTAAAAACAAAGGCTACTATTCTCTACTTTTGCTATTAGACCTTTCTGCTGCTTTTGACACTGTTGACCACCTGCTCCTCCTCAAAAAACTCCAGTCACTTGGACTACAAGACTCTGCTCTCTCGTGGTTCTCCTCCTACCTATCTAAGTGCTCCTTTAGCGTCACCTACAATTCTAAATCCTCCCCTCCTCTTTCTGTAGGGGTCCCCCAAGGCTCTGTCCTTGGACCGCTTCTCTTCTCTATCTACACCTCCTCCCTGGTTAAGCTGGTCACCTCACATGGCTTCCAATATCATCTGTATGCCGATGACACTCAAATCTATCTTTCTACTCCACAACTCACCCCCTCAGTGTCCTCTCGTGTCACTAATCTACTATCCGACATATCCGTCTGGATGTC